>NC_081180.1:69715800-70048624 GCF_029867415.1 Vicia villosa | reverse complement strand
AGGCAATTCAAGAAATGCCTTCGCCCTGAACCGAGAAACAAGTTAGAGGATTTCTTGGACGTCTGAATTACATCTCGAGATTCATATATCTCATGACTGCAACTTGCGCTCCTATTTTCAAACTTCTACGGAAAAATCAAAGTTGCGTCTGGACAGACGATTGTCAGAAAGCGTTCGACAGCATTAAGGAATATCTGCTCGAACCACCCATCTTGTCTCCTCCAGTGGAAGGAAGACCTTTGATAATGTACTTAACTGTCTTAGAAGATTCCATGGGTTGTGTCCTTGGACAGCAAGACGAGACAAAGAGAAAAGAGCATGCCATCTACTACCTGAGCAAGAAATTCACTAACTGTGAATCCCGCTATTCCATGCTCGAGAAGACGTGTTGTGCTTTGGCCTGGGCTGCCAAGCGTCTCCGCCAGTACATGATTCGACATACTACTTGTTTGATCTCTCATATGGATCCAATCAAGTACATCTTTGAGAAGCCTGCTTTAACCGGGAGAATTGCCCGTTGGCAGATGTTGTTATCAGAATATGACATTGAGTATCACGCACAGAAAGCCGTGAAAGGAAGCATTCTAGCTGAGCACCTGGCTCACCACCCACTCAATGGTCATGAATCAACCAGTTTCGACTTTCCGGACGAGGACGTCATGTACCTCAAGATGAAAGATTACGACGAGCCACTACCAGACGAAGGACCTGAGATAGGATCCCAGTGGGGCTTAATCTTTGACGGAGCTGTCAATGCTTATGGACGAGGAATTGGGGCAATCATTGTTACACCTCAGGGTACCCATATTCCATTTACTGCCAGATTAACTTTCAAATGCACAAACAATGAGGCCGAATATGAAGCTTGCATCATGGGTCTCGAAGAAGCCGTGGATCTAAGAATCAAACACTTGGATGTATACGGAGATTCTGCTTTGGTCATCAATCAAATCAAAGGAGAATGGGAAACACGCCAACCAGGGCTAATTCCTTACAAAGACTACGCGAGAAGATTATTACCATTCTTCGACAGGGTAGATTTTCATCACATTCCTCGTGAAGAAAACAATTTGGCTGATGCATTAGCCACACTCTCTTCCATGATTAGGATAAATCATTGGAATAACATTCCTCGGATCGATGTTATGCGCCTGGATAGGCCCGCTCATGTGTTCACAGTAGAAGCAATCATCGACGACAAACCGTGGTATCACGACATCAAGAACTTTCTTCAAAAGCAAGAGTACCCTCTTGGGGCATCAAAGAAAGATAGAAAGACTTTGAGAAAGTTAGCTTGTAGATTCTTCCTAAATGAAGATGTTCTGTACAAGAGAAACTTCGACATGGTTCTGCTCAGATGCGTTGACAGAAAAGAAGCAGAAATACTCATGAGAGAAATACATGAAGGTTCCTTTGGTACTCACACCAATGGACACACCATGACAAGGAAAATACTGAGAGCAGGATATTATTGGCTGACGATGGAGTCAGATTGCTACCAGTACGCAAAGAGGTGTCACAAATGCCAGATATACGCCGATAGAATTCATGTGCCACCATCTCTTCTCAACATACTCTCTTCCCCTTGGCCTTTCTCCATGTGGGGAATCGACATGATTGGAATGATCGAACCAAAAGCGTCCAACGGACATCGCTTCATCTTGGTAGCCATAGACTATTTCACCAAATGGGTTGAAGCAGCTTCATATGCAAACGTTACAAGACAAGTTGTCGTCAGGTTTATCAAGAATCACATCATCTGTCGCTACGGCGTTCCTAGCAAGATAATCACTGACAATGGGTCAAATTTGAATAACAAAATGATGAAGGAGCTTTGTGAAGAATTCAAGATCGAACATCACAACTCATCTCCTTACAGACCAAAGATGAATGGAGCTGTAGAAGCAGCTAACAAAAACATCAAGAAAATCATTCAGAAGATGGTCATCACTTACAAAGATTGGCATGAAATGCTCCCGTATGCTCTTCATGGTTACCGTACATCAGTACGTACTTCGACTGGAGCAACTCCTTTCTCCCTTGTATATGGCATGGAGGCCGTCCTACCTATAGAGGTTGAGATTCCATCAATGAGAGTTTTGATGGAGGCAAAATTAACAGAAGCCGAGTGGTGTCAAAGCAGATTCGATGAATTGAACTTAATCGAAGAAAAGCGCATGACAGCTTTATGCCACGGACAGCTATATCAACAAAGAATGAAGAAAGCTTTCGACAAAAAGGTTCGACCTCGCACAATCAAAGAAGGCGACCTTGTACTCAAAAAGATTCAATCTTTTCTCACAGATTCGAGAGGGAAATGGACTCCCAATTATGACGGCCCCTACGTGGTCAAGAGAGCTTTCTCAGGAGGAGCCTTAATACTCACGACTATGGATGGAGAAGAATTCACCCGTCCTGTGAACGTCGACGCAGTCAAGAAATACTTCGCCTAAATAATTAAAAGAACAGATCGCTAAGTTGAAAACTCGCAAAGAGCGACTTAGGCAAAAAAGAGCGTCTCGATGAATCGAAAACCCGAAAGGGCGATTCAGGCAAAAATTAGAGACATAAAAAAAATATACATTAATCAATCCCGGTAGACTTAAAACCCGAAAGGGGTAGTTTACGCAAAAGTTAGGGATATATGGCAAGTAACTGTGTTCAGGACAAACTTGATCATTCAAAATCCATAGCGGAGTATTCATCAGCAGTAGGTCATCTTCTACGAAGCACGAATACAGCGCAACTCTGAGTGGAAGGGAAAGATAACGGTCGTCACGTTTCATCGTAGCCCTTTTCCCGAAAATTACCAATTTCCAACTTTGTAAATACTCCATGGAATCAAGCATTTGGCTGATTACCATTCCATATATAATAATTTGAGCCTTGTGCTTTTCCTTTGCAATCTAGTCTTATTCAGTTTCTTGAAATGCATTTTTTTTTTAAACAGTCATTTTCTTGAAACAAATGTTTTCATAAAATAAAAATGAATTTACTTGCAAAAATAAAGGTGAAATTTCTTTCTAAGGTTTACAAACAATAGGAAGAATGCAAACAGTTGCTCCGAGAACGGTTGAGACTCCGGGAACCAGGTTTTCCCCCATGAGGTCGCTTTGCGAACATCTCCCGATGACGGATCTTCACTTCAATTCATATTACTTACTTCGGACAGCGGACAACTGATAACCAGATATTCCCAACAGAGTTCGAACTACAAGAAGAGGACATCTTCTGATCAACAAGAATTCAAGTCGTATCATAGGATTTTACATCCGCGGCAATTCTATTCACATTCACTTTACATTCTATCATTGTCATAATATTCATGCATACATTACATCATAATTGCATAGTCGCATCAGGCTTTGATCCTGTGAATGCCTAAGTCATTAAGGCATGAACTCGAGTTTCCCCTGCAAGTTCCGGAGAAACTTTTTCCTTTGAGACGACAGTTCATACACAAGGATCTCCTCAAGCAAGTCAACAAATGGTAGTCTCCCTCAAGGAGATAGTTTGTTCATTTTTGGAATTCCTCAGCCGAGATTCTCCTGCAGAGCGACATTCGACAGTCTTCTTCAGATAAGATAGTCTGCTTCACATTTTGGAATTCCCTAGAGGTTTGGTATTTCCCCAGCAAGGTCGAGAGATGCCACTTTTTCGTCAAAGAAAATAATTCAGAATCTCCCAGCAGATCGACAAATGATTCCCCAGTAGAATCAGTGAATGGTAGTCTTCATCCAGAAGATAGTTCATGATCCCCAGCGGAGTCAACAAACGGTAGTCTTTCCCCAAGGAAAGACAGTTTGTCTGTTAAATACTCAAGAGATCGACAAATGGCAGTTTCTTCAAACAGTTTGTCTGTTTCAGGGATGTTTAGTTCCCCACAGAGTCGATAAATGGTAGTTTTCCTCTTAGGAAAACAGTTTGTTGATTCCCCAGGCACCAGTCGACGAATGGCAGTTTTCACCCCGAAAACAGTTCGTCCGCCTTCAAACAAAGTCATTAGCCCCTCAAAAGAGCGCGGGCCCATATGACAATCTTTCAAAGATGCCAAGTCAAAAGGGAAGATGGTGAAGTTTCTTTATTACCATCAAATGGTATCTTACCTCCAAGTGCTGGTAAGAAGTTTGATGAGGAAACAAACCTTTGAAGTTTCTTTGCTACCGTCAAATGGTATCTCATCTCCAAGTGCTGATGAGAAGTTTGATGAGGAAACAAACCTTTGAAGTTTCTTTGCTACCGTCAAATGGTATCTCATCTCCAAGTGCTGATGAGAAGTTTGATGAGGAAACAAACCTTTGAAGTTTCTTTATTTACCGTCAAATGGTATCTCATCTCCAAGTGCTGATGAGAAGTTTGATGAGGAAACAAACCTTTGAAGTTCCTTTGCTACCGTCAAATGGTATCTCATCTCCAAGTGCTGATGAGAAGTTTGATGAGGAAACAAACCTTTGAAGTTTCTTTATTACCATCAAATGGTATCTCATCTCCAAGTGTTGATGAGAAGTTTGATGAGGAAACAACCTTTGAAGTTTCTTTATTACCGTCAAATGGTATCTTACCTCCAAGTGCTGGTAAGAAGTTTGATGAGGAAACAAACCGTTGGAAATTTTCTCTTTATCTGAGATATTGTCCAAACGCAACTAAGACCAGTTTCGAGATATGGACATCCGAATCAAGGGGAGGTTGTTTACCTTTTTCTAAGTGTTAACACTTAGTTAAAAAAGATGGATTGCGCATCCTACATTGCCATCCATTCACCAGAATCCACATCAAGTATTTCTGCAGGAGTTTGTCTCCTCATCCCCCGCCAAGTGCGACAACGGGATCAAATCATGCAAAGATTTTATCATCTCAGGAGCGCCCAAAATTCGGGCATTCTTTGATATTTAAGTCTCTTTTACGCGGGAGAGATCGAGATCTCAATCTCTCTCCCTCCAGATAAAAGAAACTTAAATAGGGGCATCTGTCATACCCTAATTTTTGACCCCCCCTGAGATGACATATCTTCGGGATTTTCATCAAGTCAAAGTAAGTACCCAGGGCAGTCTGGCATTCAATCGAGGGTGTTCAAAAACAAGAAAACTCAGGCAAAGGATCAATCAATAGAGGGATTAGTCTCTAATACAATCATAAGACTCAAAAGCCTCATTATTACACCTATGATTGATTAAGACACCCAGTCATCTAAGTACAGGATTACTCAGATCAGCAGACTAGGGTTTGGAGCCTATCAAGGACTAAAATCAGGGATCACCTTTGGGAAACCCTAAAAAGCCCCAGGAAACCATTCAAAGACATTAATCATCTTCAAATAACTCTTATGACAAGATCCACTGGACATTACACCTCAATTCAAAGTCTACACTCATCATTGTCCTCTGGTCGACAATTAGGGTTTTTGACCTAATTCACCAAGATAGTTGACTTTTAATCAGGGCATGGATCCAAAACTCAAGACATGATTCAAGAAACTCTACTACCTCAATATAATCCATTTACATCATTCATTTGAGGAGAAGATCTTGTTTCTACACAAAAGCCCAAAAAATTCACTTTGTCAGGAAAAGTCAACTGTGTGGGATCATCATTGACTTTTAAGGTTTTTGGTCAAAAAATGACTTTCAAAGATCAATATCATCAATATATGGATGTCAAAGTCATTTGACCAAAGAAATTCAAAGAAATTCATCAAGGAGCAAAAAGTCGGGAATTAGGGTTTTTAAGGGCATAGTGAGAACTCAAAATTTCACCTACACAACTCAAAAAACTTCCAACATGAAAGTTGTAGATCTTGCAAAATAAAACAACATCTCACATAAGAACTTTTTTCAAAAGATCAACCATTTAAGGGTTTTGAAAATTTTGAAGTTTTAGGTCATAAACACTTAGAAAATTTTCTAAGTGTTTTAACCTAGTTTTCATCCAACTTTGGGCTCATTTTTCACAAATTTCCCAAATGATTCTGAAGAAGACATAAACTAATGATTTGAAGTAGATGTTTAGGGCTTTCCAAATTGTGTTCAACCTTCTCCAAATTCAATTTGAGCTAAGAGTTATGCTTGTTCAAAGTTGGCCTCATGAAGTAAAATTATAGGTCATGCATCATTTTTGAACTTTGAAAATTTTGTGCACATGACCTCAATTATGGATGCTACACGACCCATAACATATCTGAAACAATGCCATGCATTCATTATGTAATGTTTAGGGTTTTTAAGGGCATAGTGAGAACTCAAAATTTCACCTACACAACTCAAAAAACTTCCAACATGAAAGTTGTAGATCTTGCAAAATAAAACAACATCTCACATAAGAACTTTTTTCAAAAGATCAACCATTTAAGGGTTTTGAAAATTTTGAAGTTTTAGGTCATAAACACTTAGAAAATTTTCTAAGTGTTTTAACCTAGTTTTCATCCAACTTTGGGCTCATTTTTCACAAATTTCCCAAATGATTCTGAAGAAGACATAAACTAATGATTTGAAGTAGATGTTTAGGGCTTTCCAAATTGTGTTCAACCTTCTCCAAATTCAATTTGAGCTAAGAGTTATGCTTGTTCAAAGTTGGCCTCATGAAGTAAAATTATAGGTCATGCATCATTTTTGAACTTTGAAAATTTTGTGCACATGACCTCAATTATGGATGCTACACGACCCATAACATATCTGAAACAATGCCATGCATTCATTTTCACCATGCCATAAGGATTGAAGAAGATTCTAAAAACAAGAACATGTGATTATGTAATGATTACATTTGTGAATTTATGGCAAATTGATGAATCACCCAAGGAATCTTCTCACCAACCAATTAGAGCTCATTTCTGGCTCAGAATTGTCCCCTAAGATCAAGCAAAATCGAGGGCTAGGGGATTGATCAAATGGAATCAAAATTCTCATCATTGCATAAGAGATATTTGCAAACTTCCTTCATGCTTAAGAAACCAAACTTCTTTCATTAAGCAAGCTCACTCTTCTGCAACTATACTGAACCAATTGCCTATAAATAGAGGCCTCATTATCATTCAAAAAACACACCAAAGCAACAGAATTCTTGCTTTCTCTTTTCTTTCTTCATACTTAGTTTTTTCAAAGGTCCTTTGGCAAGAAGACTCGGATTCTTCAAACCAAAGCTCTCTCTTTGAAAATAAGTATTCAAACACATTGAGGGAGGCATTTGGAGGTGATCCAAACCTCTGGAACACTGCTGGGCGTGGAGAATCATCATCTCCACCTCTCATTTGGAGCACTTGCAGTTGGAGGACCACAGAACAATTCAGGAGGTTTCAAGCCAAGCCAATCATCCAGGCACACTCCTCAGGTCATAGTGAAGCTAACCAGATGGCTGCAGCTCATCTGTAACTCCAAATTCAACAACCTCCATGTTCACTTGAAGCTGAAATCGAGGGAGGTCCATAGAGCAATTCAGGAGGATTCAAGCTCCAATAAGCATTCAGTTAGCATAATTGAGTCTCAGGGAAGCTATTGAGATCATTCATTCAAGCCCAGGTGCTCTCTATCATCCTCACGACCTCCATTTTCAGAGGTAAGTTTCTGAACCTCACCTCTTTAATTTAAGCACTCTTTGTGATAAAGCTCGATTCTATCTTGTTCAGCATCATCAGAGGATTGAAAACCCTCTATCATCATTCATTCATCTTTCAGTATAGTAATTTAATTTGATTTTTAAAATTTAGGGTTCTTCACGATTTCTGGTAAATTAGTTAGATGTAGTTAATATAAATAGATATTAGTTACATATTTAGATTCGTGAGGAAATTTGGAGTGAAATTCATCTTTACATCATCACGTTTGGTTGAGAAACGAGTAAGTTCAGAAGTTCAAATTTGAAGAGCTTGAGGTTGAAGATGAAGATGGTGGGTGGCGCCATTTTTGGATTCTCAGGGGAGGGTTTAAAATATATTTAACTGAAAGCGTGTTTTAAACGAATACATCGTTTGCCCTAGTGGCCTCACATGCACTCTTAGTCTCCTCATGCCTCAAGTCTGGGGTTCGAATCCCCCTCGCCCCAGACTTTTTATTCCTTTTATTTTTTTCATGATTTACACGTTTATCTGAAAATATAATGTGTTGGATGTGTATCACTATCACCATGCGCGCGCTGGCCCAGTGGTTTGGTTTTGGGTATGTGACCTAAAGGGCGTGAGTTCAAGCCTTGGTGGAGACATTCCTAATTTTTTATCACTTGTCACACCTATTTTCTTCACAACTTCACACAATTAATTCACCTATCAAATTAAATCATTTTCACTTCATTTTTCATACACCTATTATTTAATATATCTATTTTGTGAATAGTCAAAAAAATCATAAAAATATTATTCATTTCATGAATTTTAATTAGGTTTAAAATAGTATGTTCTTAAGTGTTTTCTTAAATACTTTAAATATATATTGTCACTTTATTTTAACCTAGTCACTTTGTAAATAATTTTATGATAAAACCCTAATTGTTTAGGTCTTAATTAGTTAAAATTCTTTATTTTTACCTTAATTAAGTTGACTTTTGTCAATTTTCAAAACTGTTTTCAATCTCCGAATAAATCAAATGATTAGGGTTTTCAAACAACAAAACCTTGTATCATTCCAAATCATTTTTCAAATTGCTTTTACACCAGTACTGTAAAGTACTGGGCCTCTAATAGAGTGTAAGTCCCAAAAAACCTTCTCTTCTTAGCTTGTTTTCAAAACTGTATTTTCAAAATCTTCTTTCTGTTTTCAAAACATTCTTCTGGTATTTGAAGGGCATTATTCCCGGTGAAACTCTTCAGATACCTATGTGACCTTTGTCCATCTTCACTTCTTCTGTTTTCAAAAACCATTAACTGTTCATCATATATATATTCAACTGTTATCAACAAAACAACAAAAATTACTGTTGAGGCTCTGTACATACTTCTTCAATGGCCTCCACTCCATCCAGGTTAGGCTTTACAAGCTTTCAATTTACAGTCTTTATTTAAATTAGTGTCAAATATAAACTGTGCATATATTAGTTTAGAACTACGTTTGAGTATAAACCCTAGGACAGTTAAACTATATATATATTATAGGAATATGGCCTAGGATTGAGAATGTCTTCCCGGTGAAGGCTCTTTCCTAATTAGAGATCTGTAGTTCAAACCCCCAAGATGAATTATTCCCGGTGAAACATCTTGGTAAAAACCTTAGAATCCAAATAATAGGACACATCCACCCAAAGAGGAATTATTCCCGGTGAAACCTCTTACCCATTTGCTTAGAGCCAAAATAAGTTCAAAACTACATAGCTTTCTCTTGTGCTATAACAAGGACCCTCGATTAGCCTCCTCTTGGGCTTTGTACAAGGACCCACAGGCTTCTTAAAAGCATTTCCAGCTTCCTCTTGAGCTTGTATACAAGGACCCATCAGGTTTCTTATAAACATAGGAACAGGTCTTTAGTCACCTTTTAGCCTTCCCTGGTGAGTCTCTTCCAATTTAAACCAGACTTTAAACAAGCTAAGTTTGTCTCAATTTTGCATTGAGTACACCTTTTGGAATGAGAGACATGGACAGTCTCTGTCACCCTGATCTTCATCAATCTTCCTTAGCAGAGTCTAGGATCTATGTTTATTTTCTCCTCAGCATGTGTCAGCCTTCATCTTGGGCTTTAAACAAGAAGTCTCCACTATATAATCTTTCTGCCAATCATTTCCACAAAATCCCTGGAAAGGGTTAGCTTCCACACATTCTTTCATTTTCAATAAAAACCCCTGGAAAGGGTTAGCCTCCAAAGTCAATTAATAAAAATGTCAAGTAAATAAAGATTCATTTCTCTTAGGAGATAATTTCCCCGAAAGAGTCAAAACCCCTAGAAAGGGTCAGCCTCCAAAAAACATGATAAAGTCAGTCTTTTACCAAATAATTTCTCCAGCTGAGTCAAAATCCCTGGAAAGGGTTAGCTTCCAAAGAAAAAAACAGTCTTTCAATAAATAAAATCTCCTCAGTAGAGTCAAAACCAACAAAAACAGTTAGCCTCAACCTTGGGCTTCATACAAGGCACCCAAACAATAAAACTCCCCTGTCAAGAGTCAGCCTCAACCTTGGGCATTGTACAAGGCAGATAATAGAGTCTCCCCAGTGAGTTCTTCATCATTCAGTAGCCACAACCTTGGGCTTTGTACAAGGCAGATAAACCATATTTTCATGTGTCAAAGATTCCTAACACCTAGGATCTTTTCCCCATAGAGTCATCCATACTCAGTTTATTTAAGAGTCTGCCACAACCTTGGGCTTTGTACAAGGCAGAAAATAATGTTTTCTCTAGCTAGAGTCAGCCACAACCTTGGGCTTTATACAAGGCACATAAAATAGAGTCATTCATTCAATTATCCTCAACAGTCAGCCACAACCTTGGGCTTTGTACAAGGCACATAAATAGAGTTTCCCTAAGTAGAGTCAGCCTCAATTCTGGGCTTTGTACAGAACACAAAAATACCCTGTAATTAATCCCCAATGGAGTCATCTCCCAGAGTCAATAATAATTAATAAATCAATCAAAAAGCCTCAAGCTTGGGCCTCATACAAGCCAGCTAAAGTCAAATCTTTTATACAGTAGATAGACATAGCTTATCTCTATAGAGAGATATTTTTACTACTCTACCACATTCAAACAAACAAACATTTCATTTCAATTTTAATCAAGTCTCCCATTTAGGATTTTGAAAGGCATGAGCTGGCAGTAAAACCCAGACATGTGGTAACTTTCCCTAATTTGGATGAGCATCTTTCTTTCATTTAAGAGGCATTTGACTGGTATACTTGCATATACACAAGTAAGGTCCCCCTCTTGAATGAAATGAATTCAGTTATTCTGTCACTCCTTTAAATGTTTGTGGTAGAATAGTACAAATACCTCTCTGTAGAGATGATTTCATGTCTCTTTACTGTAAACAGAGATTTAATTCCAAGCTTCAACCTTGAGCTTCAAGCAAGGCACCAAAAATAAGTAATTTCCCTAGTTAGTTCCCCGAACTACATTAAGCTCTGACTTCCACTAGGGATATGTAGGCATGAGGTTCACAAGGAATCTCAGCAAGCTAATAAAATACCAAAAATAGTCAGTCAGTCTGTCTGTCTTTCTTTTATTCAATTCAATTCTCTCTCCTAACACAAAGGAGAAACTTTCCCAATCATTAGCAATAAACACAATCACAATGACACAGAGAAGGTTCCTGTAGAGTACTACAGATATGTAGGGTGTTTAAACACTTCCCTATGTATAACCGACCTCCCGGACTCCAGAATTTCTAGTCTAGGTGAAATCCCCACACTTAGCAAACTCCTAGGGTTTAGTTGAGATCTTTTTTCCCCTTTCCTACTCGTAGGACAAATAAGAAAGTTCGTGTGATATCGTAGGAAGAACTGAAACAAAATTCATCCCACCACGGGCGCATTCTCCTTCCAAATTTCGCGTGAAGGGTTTAGCGTGTCGTCCTCCCAAGTGAAACGGGGAGGTAAAGAAAACGACCACCACAATCTGGTATCAGAGCCCCGGTTGAACAATTCAAGGCAAGAAAATATCGATGGCAATGAATTATCCAAATGAGAATTTTCCGGAGAGTCTTCCAATTTGGGAAGTATATAACTATGAGAATTGGTGCAAGCAGATGAAGGTTGTGTTATATTGTCAAGATCTTTTATATCTTGTTAAAAAATAGTTAGAACCACTTGCAGAAGACGCGACGAATGAACAAGAAGTTGCACACAAAGAATTGAAGAAGAAGAATTATAAAGCTCTCTTTATAATTCATCTTGTCTGAGTCCAAATTATTTTGAAAAGTTTAGTGATGTATAATCTGCAAAGGAAGCTTGGAGATTCTTGAAAACTCTTTTGTAGGTGCAGAAAAGGTGAAAGACGCGAGGTTACAAACTCACAAAAGAACATATGAATTGCTTCAGATGGAAGAAAATGAAAGCATAACTGATTTATTTACTAGGGTTACGAAATTGGTGAATCAAATCAAGGTATATGGAGAAGTGTTGACATCAAGATCACATAGTGGTAGACATATAAGAGTCGAAAGATTTGTCGAAATTGACAAAAGGAAGAGCTTCAAGAGATGCTTGAATCTCATGAACACATAATTACTGAAAGGCATGCATGCAAGTTGAAGAGCGATATGGATTTCAGGCTTTGTCAGAAAAAGAAAAGAAAGGTAGAGGAAGTTCGAATGGCAACAAAGGTAGAGGAGGATACAACAATTCGACTGGTCACAAGTCAGCAAGAAGGAAGCTGATAGAATCAGGGAAAGTCCTCAAATCAAAGCAACCAAAGAGGTGGTGTTGCAGGTAGAGGAAAAGGTAGTGGTCGAAATCCCGACAAAATTCACATTCAATTTTTAAATTGTTAGAAGTATGGTCATTATTCTAGTGATTGTCCAGAAAAGCATAAGAATCAATAAAGTGATACAAAGTTTGCAAAGCACAAAGAATAAGAGATGATGTTGATGGCCACAACAAGATATGAGGAGAGATACAAGGATCAAAGGTACTTGAATTCAGGATGCTTATCACACATGTCTGGAAGGAAAGATTGGTTTGTCAACATAAAGCCCTCAATGAAGAACATTGTGAAATTCCCAAATGACAATACTCTAGTAGCTAAAGGTATTAGAGATGTTATGATTATGAGGAAAGATGGCAAGAGGTCAGTAATTTCCAATGTGTTGTACATACCAGGCATGAAGAGTAACTTGCTCAATATGGGGCAGTTGGTCAAGGACAGGATGATGAGAGTCGTCGACATAAGTGGAAGGTTAATATTGAAAGATCCCATGTCTCATAATAGAACCTTCAAAATTGAACTTAATGTGATAGAGCACAAGTGCCTTGCGTTTGCAGCTAGTGGAGATTAATGGATATGGCATTATCGACTAGGTCATCTCAACTTCAATGACATCAGAGAGTTGAAAATAAAAAATATGGTTTTAGAGTTACCAGAGATCAACATTTCAAGAGAAGTGTGTGCAGGTAAAGCAACACAAGAATAGCTTCAGCAAGGATGCATGAAGCAAGTCGAGGGAAATTCTTGAAGTCATATGCTCTAATGTATGTGGCCCAATCTAGGTGGATTCGAATGGAGGTAACAAATACTTTGTCACATTCATAAATGATTTTAGTAAAAAACTATGGACTTACCTGATCAAGAAGAAATGTGAAGTGATCGAGGTATTTGACAAGTTTAAATCTATGGTCGAAAGTCAAAGTGGGCAAAAAATCAAGATTTTAAGAACTGGTAGTGGTGGAGAATACGTGTCGAAAGACTTTGGCATGTTATGCTAGAAAGAAGGGATTGTGCATAAGGTGGTGCCACCCTACACACCACAACAAAATGGAATTGCATAAAGGAACAATAGAACCATCATGAATATGGTGAGAATTATGTTGAAAGGAAATCATTTACCTAAAGAGTTTTGGGGTGAAGTTTTGTCGACTGCAACATACATATTGAACAGATGTCCGACGAAGAAGATAGAAATAATTATGCTAGAAGAATGTTGGTCTGGTGTGAAGCCTATTGTTGTACCCCAATTTTTGACCCTGAGGTCCCACCTCATTTTGAACCAAGGGTGTGATCATAATTATCATCATACATAATTATTCATGCATTATTTGCTTACCAAAAAATATACAAAAAAGATTGTGTTTGCTTATTGCTTGTTTTCCAAGATAGGTGACTGGTCAAGGAGCTTAGGAAAATTAGTGTTTTGAGGCTCACAGAGGAGCTCGAGAATTCCCATATGCTGAAGTGATCCCCTAATCAATATCCAAGCCCAAGTGTGGTTCAATTCAAGGTCAATAACTTTCAAGTTCATCTGGTACACAAATTAGAGTTTTTGACCTAATTCTCCGAGGAAGTTGACTTTTGGTCAAAGCATGGTTCCATGGCTCAAATCATGATTTAAAGATCTCGAGTGCCTCATTATAATCCATTCATGACATTCATTTGACTAGAAGAGCTTGATTCAATTGATACTTAGAAGAATGTAATTCATTTGGAAAAAGTCAATTGTTCAAGGTAACCTTTGACTTTTGAGAAATTTGGTCAACCATGGACTTTTGAAGATCAAAATCATTAATATAAGATTATTGAAGTCATTTGATCAATAAAAATCAAGAAAATCAACAAAGGAATCAAAAGTCAAAGATTAGATTTTTTACATTTTCATGAAGAAATGCATGTTTTATGCCTAACTTTGAAAGGTCATAACTTCTTCAATAATTGGTCTTTTTTGTGCTCCAAAGTCTCAATGGAAGAGGAGATCAAGATCTACAATTTTGTCAATGTGAATATTTTTCCATAAATGAATGAATTTTAACTTATGAAGCTACAAAGTTGTTGACTTTTTCAACACTTAGAAAAAATTCACAAAAGGCAGATTTGTTCTCTAAAAAGTAAGCATCTTTGAGGCCAATTTCCATCAAGATCCTTTGAGAATTTGAAAAAACACCAAAAATGAAAGTTGTAGAGGATGTTTAAGGCTTTCCAAAAAGTACAACAAATCCTCCATAGCATTTGTGAGCTAGGAGATTCGAAAGGGATGAAGTTTGACCTCCATACTTGAATTATAGGTCCATTTCCATGAAGAACCAAGTTGCAACTTGAAGCAAATCTGCATAATCTTTGTTGGCAGACCATATAACTTGTAAATCTCCTCCTAATCAGAAGATTACACACTTTTTGAGCCATTGTCCAAGTTTTTTGGCCGAGATAATGAAAACTTAGGGTCGAGGCGGTATCTCCCTTCAGGTGACCTCGCATTGTCGCTCTTTCCTAGAATGCGGTCCGGAACTGTCGCCCTATGCAAGTTTATGTGTAAAATATAAGAATACAATTTTATATTAATTTAGTGATACTATTAGATACTCTAAATTAATATGAGAGATAGATATTATAACATAATATTTTAAATTAATATGAAAGATATTATATGATATTTATAATATTTTTTTCTAACGATTAACAGATTATGTTTTGGTCTCATTAAGGAACCGTTAGGTTTCAACAATTATAAATATGTATCTCTATCATTCTTTTTTAAACAACCTTCAGAACTTTATCAGCCGAAGATACATATCATTCTTTTTTTAACAACCTTCAGAACTTTATCAGCCGAAGATACAAAAAATGGTTTGAGAATCCTAGTGGTAAACTTAGATAGGCAAGAGTTAAAATTCCCCTGAGTTCTTGAAATTTGGGAAATCTTTATAGGTATATAAAGGGATTAGAAAATACTTCTAAACATATTTGTCTTATGTGATCAATATATTGAGAGTTGAAGAGATTGAAAAACACATGAGTATAAATAGGACTTAGTTTCTGACAACTCAAAATGCATTTTCTCGTAACTCATTTACAGGGCCGGTGAAGCGGTTGTGCAAGCAGTGCCCTTCCACAGGGCCTCCAATTAATGGTCTGCTCCCACCGTTTAAATAGGGTTTAATATACTTCACCCCCTGCCAATATAGCCTGGATTTACCACACCCTTTTACCTTATTTGCTGACTGGGCTTTGACTTAATTGATGATGTGGCAGATTTAATTTTTAAAAACGTTTAATCCACGTAGATAATTTTATTATTTTATTTTAAATTACTTTTATTAACTTTTTTTAAATTACGTTTTCTTTATTTATTTTCACAAATATTTTTTTAAGAAATTATATTAATCAATTACTTATTAAAATATTCCTTTTAAGATTAATTTACAATATGTCTTTGGAAAGCCCATCAATTTAAGTTTTTAACTTTAATGTACAAAGTAGGTTTATAAACTCTTTTGGTTAGAGAAATATTTTCGATGTGGGACTCAAGTTGTACTTAGAATCATTGTGCTTCACCACAGCCCCTACCATTGTGCTTCCTTCTCATTCAGCAGAGCAATATCAAACACCATTTCAAATTTTAAATATAGTTCATTACTACTATGCTTCACCATTCAAACAACTTACTAAACTTCATCAATTTCCAACTCTGCTTCTGAGCAATAAACTGAACTTTCTGGTAGAAGTGATATAAACAATACAAAATGGAGAATGAATGTAACTGGGAGCAAAACACACTCATCAATATCTCAAAGAAGTTAAAAACAAATCAAAGAAAAGGTGAATTTATCAGACACACTTGGTAGCAGTTTTATACCATAAAAATCAGCTATGTTTCCTAACAATTGTTATTTTCAAATTGGTTTCACACAATAAAGATGGAACCTTTGACAATAAAATCGAGCTAGCTTCGTATTTAGAGGATGATGAAGGGTACCCAGATGAGAAGGAATGATTATGGTGGAGAGCTAGCTTCGTATTAGTTAATAAACCCGAGCCTTTAACATGTGCCCAAGGTTAACAAGTGTGCATGCAAGCTTTGATAAAATAATGATAATGCCACCTTATCAATATCCTAGACAAAAATAAAAATGTCTCTATCGATCAATTGTGTTGTTTACTCTTTTCCATTATGCAGTGACCATTATCCATATCATGTATATATGGTTACATTAACAAAGTTCATTAATTAGTGGTTGTGATTTTCTTTACAAAATGATATGTTTTCCTGTCTAAATCTAGCTCAAATTAATTATGTTTTAACTTCTCTACTTAGTTCATGCATAATTACATTGTATGGAGAATAAGTATACAAATCTATATAGGCTCTAGCTTCGATATAGGATTATGTTTCTATTTTAATAGATTTTATCATTGATATGGAGTACTTTGAATGCTGACTCATAACAACAAACTCACAAGCTCTTGAACTCCTACAACAAAATCTCAAGTTTATTTGCGATATTTGTGAAAAGAAAAGTATATATATGATATGTTTTCAACACAATTATATCAGTCACATATCACCAGTTTAGCCAATCATTAATTCTGGTCAAAAAATGAAGATGAGGAAAACTCATTTCATGTGCTTCATTTGCTATCATGTCGCTCAGCTTGTCGAGGAGGAAAACTCAGTGCGGATTTGAAATAGATCTTCTCTATTTCTTCCTTGGGTGTCTACTTGTGCAACTCATGAAAATTAAATTGCTGTTTTTCAGCGTTGAAGCATGTTTCAGCTACTTGCTGATTATTCTTCGTTCTTGTTTTTCTTCCATGGATGTTGTAATTGATACTGAACATCCTAATAGTATTCAAGATGAAAATAGTCTGGTAGTTATTGAAGTCCATTCAGATTCGCTACAACATGCCAGTACTAATTCTATGGTGGAGGAACTCAGTAATTATATGAAGTTGCTTCAGCAGGAAACATCAAACCAACATTCAAAGAGTATACTTTTTCCATCTTATAAATCTGGCTTTTGGGTGTGTAGATCATTTGTATGGAGATGAAATGATTGAATGATGCAAAGAGTATTCTGTAAACCCCCATATCCAGCCACGTTAAATCTGGCTTTTGGCTTTTTAACTTATTCATGAAGCTGATGTTTAAAAAACAGTTTGAAATGAAGTGTGGTTGGTATGTAGCTTAGTCCCACATCGTTTGCTACAAAACCAAAATTAGTCTTTATATACCAACTAAATATGTGAATATATGAGTTAAAAATAACATGAAGGAAATGGGCAGCTAGTAGCTATTTGGGTTCAAATTTAATATTTTGTTAAAAGTAATTTATTGAAATGTAAAAAAAAAATTAAATAAATTCCATGTCATCAAGTAGTTTTTGCCACATCATTAATTAAGTCAAAGCCCAGTCAGCAAATAAGGTAAAAGGGTGTGGTAAATCCAGGTTTTGGGTTTTATAAGGGGCGTTTCGTAAAAAAAAACATTCAAGGGGGCAAAACCAGAACTCGCTATATTGGCAGGGGGTGAAGTATATTAAACCCCCTGCCAATATAGCGAGTTCTTTTTTTAACAACCTTCAGAACTTTATCAGCCAAAGATACAAAAAATGGTTTGAGAATCCTAGTGGTAAACTTAGATAGGCAAGAGTTAAAATTCCCCTGAGTTCTTGAAATTTGGGAAATCTTTATAGGTATATAAAGGGATTAGAAAATACTTCTAAACATATTTGTCTTATGTGATCAATATATTGAGAGTTGAAGAGATTGAAAAACACGTGAGTATAAATAGGACTTAGTTTCTGACAACTCAAAATGCATTTTCTCGTAACTCATTTACAGGGCCGGTGAAGCGGTTGTGCAAGCAGTGCCCTTCCACAGGGCCTCCAATTAATGGTATGCTCCCACCGTTTAAATATTATATACTGATTCAAAAAGAATACTCACACTAGATAAAAAAACTTCCATCTGGTGTTAAAATAGTGTAAATATGAAATGCCTCCTTACATTTGTGAAGCTTCTGACACGTCCTCCAATGCATTCTCAAAGAGGTAATAATATTGTCTTTAGTTATTAAAATAATAATAATTAATTGAATATACTAAATTAAATAAATTTGAATATAGTCTCACGAATATTCTTCTAACTTTAAGTTGTATCTTGTTTTATTACATCATATAACTTATAAAATATAATAAATTTTATATAAAAAGGAAATTATAAAATTATTTATAAAATTTATTTTATTTAAAAAATAAAAGAAGAAAAAAATAGTTAGATTTTTATATTATTTATAATTTAAATAAATAATAATTTTTAAAATATTTTTTTATGTTTTTTATCACGGGCGTAATTATATTAGAGTAAGGCCTCCGAATTAATCAAGACGACCCTGCTCATTTGTAATATCTTGTAACAATTTTTAGAAGTATAGTGAATCAGAAAGCTACTCTCTCTCTCTCCTAAAATATCTTGTTTGATCAAACTAGATAAATAAATTAATGTGTTATTGTCTTTTATCTTTTTCAGACTTGTTGTGGGTTTACTTTCACTTTTGGTAAATTATTGTGTTGTTTTAGGCATTTAATAAAGTTATCAAAGTTCTTTGTCTCTACACATCAAATTTCTTAATGTGTTTTAGCTCTGAATAATTTTTCTAAATTGCTTTGAATTATCTATCAATTTTTTCCAATATATATGACATTAAAATAATTTGTTTACATAATATTCATAATATTGATACTTTTTTATTAAATTTTTGAATCATCTCTAACTCGTATATTATTCTAACCTCAACTAACTTTTAGTAAAGTGGTACATCTAAACTAATTTTTCATTATTTGTTAAGATTCATTATTTTGAAAAACTAGTAGGATTCAATATCTTTTTAAGATCCTTTTGTATATAAACTAATTGTTCGCTAATGAAATATTTGAGTACTTTTATACGTATGAACAAATTTTATAAATTTTTGTTTGGTACTAAAAAATGAGTTGATATGTTGCAAACATTTGTTTTAAAGTCAAATAATTAAATTTAATCAATTAAACACAAGATTGTTTTAAAGAAAAATTAGTATAACAATACAAAATAAAAACAAAAACAAATACATGTAAATTCCTTTGGTTGAATATCATGAAGATTAAGATGCCACTTATATTTAACGAAAATATTAATTTGCAAAATAAATTGAATTAGTACAAAACAATATTGTCTAAAATTTTCCTCTTCCCAAATAAATAGGCGCTTACACCATTTCTAACCTCCTTCATCTCTCCCTCACCTCTATTTGCTCATCTCACCCACTAAAATGTTACTATTTACTAATAACTTAAAATTTTCTATTAAACCAATCATATATATATATATATATATATATATATATATATATATATATATATATATATATATATATATATATATATATATATATATATGGTCATCTCTTAACCACATCTTAACCACACACGATTTAAAAACACCACACTTTTTGTATCACCAACTAATTTCAAAATATCGTATTATAACTACCTAGTACATTTAAAATCATTTCATTATCTAACACTAACCAAAACTCCAATCACCCCGAAATTCTACCATCCTCTACTCAATATTTGACGCATAAAATTTTGAATCATATCTTTTCCACCTCCAACCTCCACCAACACTCCCTCCACCCAAATCTTCTCTTCTCAACTACTGAAATATTACTATCTATCAATAACTAAAAACTTGTTATGAAATTAATGAAAACAACATATAGATGAATGAGAGAAAGTATGAGAGAAAGTGGTATATTCTATTATTTTCTTCAAGAAGTATTATCTACATTGCAAAGTGGACCTTATTTATAGGACATTAGAAAGGTGAAAAATCATAACCTTACTATACCACTTAATAGGGAATATGAAGATGAAAGATTAGAATACATATGGACATCCACAATAATATTTATTCATAACACTCCCCCTTGGATGTCCATTGAGGATATGCCTCGTTAGAACCTTACTAAAAAAAACCCAGTGGGAAAAATTCTAGTGAAGAAAAAAGATTACAATATCCTTTGAATATGAATTTCCTCGTTAAAAACCTTACCAGGAAAACTCAGTGGGACAAAACCATGGTGAAGGGAAAAAGAGTGCAAAACATATGTATTTCTCCCCTTCATGCATACATTTATATGTGAGACGATATTCTTTATAGTCGTTGCTTAAATGTCTTCTTCGAAGTGACTTCATATAGTGTTAATAGTTATGCAGGATATTATGAAGTTGGTGCCATGATTTGTTTTATAGATCTCCACAAAATGGTTGTACCATCACATGTAAACAAATAACCTCTTTCTGATATACCATTGTGAGAATCTGACAAGTAAGCTGCATCTCTAAGATAACGAAGTATATGTTTGACCGCTTTCCAATTTCTTTGTGTAGGTGAATAATTATATCTTACTTATAGGTTGACCGTAAATGATATACCATGATGTGTATAATTAGTAAGGTGCATTAGTACTCCAATTGCACTAAGATATGGTACTTTAGGACCAAGCAATTTTCATCCTTTTCTCGAGGCCTAAAAAGATATTTCTCCACATCTAATGATCTAACAACCATATTAGAGTAGGCAACACGTGACATTTGCCCATATAAAATCATTTCAACACTTTTCTATATAACCTTATTGATGTACAAATATTCTTTTGTCTACATGCTCAATTTGCAAACCTAGACATATTTTGTCTTTTCTAGGTCCTTCATCTCAAACTCTTTATTTAAGCAATTTATAGCTTTTGGAAGCTCTTCAGGAGTTCCAATAATACTTATGTCATCCACATAGACAACTATTATTGCAAATACTTTTCCACACCATTTTATGAAAATAAAAGGTCAAATTGAGTTATTTGTATATCCATCATTTGGTAAATATTCACTGTGGTGATTATACCACATGCGTCCAGATTGTTTCAACCCATAGAGAAACTTGTTCAATTTGATGGAGTAGTTTTCACGAGATCCAAAATTCCGTGCCTCCAGTATATTGAACCCTTCAGGGAGTTTCATGTAAATGTCATTATTAAGTGAACCATATAATTAAGATGTCATTACATCCATCATGTTTAAATTAAGCCCTTCATGTGTTGCAAGGCTAATTAATTATCAAAAATCGATTGAATCCACCACAGGTGAATATATTTTAATAAAATCAATCTTAGGTCTTTGTGAAAATAATTAAGCAATAAATCAAACTTTATATCATTCTTTTCTTTTTCACAAAAACTCATTTATATCCAATTAGTTTCACACCTTGAGGTGTTCGGACTACAGGTCCAAAAGTGAGTCACTTGTAAAGTGAGTTTAATTCTTCTTCAATTGAATATATTTATTTTGGCCAATTCTCACTTAGTCTACGATCTTTAATAGACTTTGACTCATGATCCTCGTTATCATTGATCACTTTTAGCGCTATATTGTATACAAAGACATTGTCAATATTGACTTTATTTGGTTATATCAATTTCGGTTCCATTCCATTTCATCCATGCCATAATTTATCGAGATATCTTTATTTCATATTTCAAGTACTTGATTTGTTCTTCTGAAACTGAAAATTAAATTAGGTCAAAGTGCTCTTAGCATTTTCATATCCTCACTTGGGTCATCTTTAGTTTTTTTTCTTAGTAAAGGACTTTTCACATTGGAACCGACTTTCATACCACGCTCCAGGCGTAACAACAACTCATTTGCAATATTATATTATCCAATAGGAGAATCCACTTTGAGTGTAGTATTATCAGCTGATAATTTATTTTATAAACTTTGCAAATGAATAATATTTTGAACTTTTGGTTCATATTGATTTGTACGAGGATCAAGACAACAATTTACTTTAAATTGTTCATTTGAACTTCTTGTTCATGATTTCAGCTGTTCATTTGAACTTCTTGTTCATGATTTCAACTACTTATTCCTTCCCCCTAATATTGGGAAAATTAATTTATCAAGTGATAATCAGCCTACTGGGCTGCAATCAAGTATTTAATTATTTTCTCAAATTATATCCTCAAAATTGAGATTCATTATATTTTTCCAATATTATTTCATGACTCATCTTAATGTATTATATTGGAGCAATTTAAATATACACAACACATCTAAATGTTCACTTAGATGAGAAGTATTAGAATAAATTAGGGAGGACTAAAATATAGTATCTTGTTGGCTTAATGCGAATAAATGTATTAATATCATACTTTGGGTGTTTCAAATATATAATTTAGAATTGATGATCTCATAAGTATCAACCATATAATTAACTTTAGACATCTAAAGAATGGATCTTCGGGTCCAATTTCTTTTATGAACATATATTACATGATATTCAGTATCAATTTTAATAATATATGTGATACTTATACAAGAATTTCTAAAAAATTCATAAAACAAGATCTTAGTCTAATTAGTTGAGAAAATAATTTCACAAACTTCTGGTTGTGAGTAGAGACATATGCATGATATTTTAGTCGATGCAACAGTTAATGTCATAAAAACACAATTTCTCAAATTTTTATTTTCCTTTAGAAACACACAAAAATTTACTGGATTGAAGAAACTTCTGGTTCTTCAATACAAATTATTTGCATCATATTATATCCGAGATGACCCAACCGGTTTTACCAACAACACATTTAAGTGTAATTTGTAAAGTACTGGTTTACAATGACATGTGCTTAAATTGTACTAATATAAGTGTAGTACAAGCCCGAGGGAAAAGCCAGTAGCTTTTCTATTATATATTTTATGTCCAAATTCATTTGTGTAATACAAAGATATTCAATACCTCCAGTATAATTCATGTGAATTATCTATGACGAAAATATTTGGCAAGACATAAAGAGAACACACAAAAAGGAGATATAAAAGATTAAAGTTCATTCGAATTTCGACTCTATCAAAATATGAGCTTACTTTCGTGTGCCTTTAAGATGGACTAACAAATGTCATCCATACACTATACTTATAAAAAGAAAAAAAAAACAGTATAATTAAGATTTATATGAGAAATCTAAGCACTATTATAACAAATTTAAAATATGTAGCAACTCTAGACTATTGATATATTCTTTAATAGATTGCAATTTTTTAATTCTCTTGTTAAAATATCAATGTTTAGAAATAATGTGAATAAAAAAAATTGTATCCGCAAACATTGATCATCCTAATAATATCTCATGATTTAACACTTTAATGATACACATGCATATGAACATATTATCATATAATTATCAAAATCATAAAAAATCATATCACTAAAATTATATCATCATATATATAGATGAAATATATAAATTTATAATTCTAATTATGAAATAATTTATACTCTAACAAATTTAATAAGTTTTTAGCCAAATGCTAGAAATTACAATAATCCAAAAATATGGTTATCCTTTTAGGATGTGTTAGAAATAACGTGTTATGAAATTAACGAAAACAACATATAGATGAATGAGAGAAAGTATGAGAGAAAGTGGTATATTCTATTATCTTCTTCAAGAAGTATTATCTACATTGCAAAGTGGACCTTATTTATAGGACATTAGGAAGGTGAAAAATCATAACCTTACTATACCACTTAATAGGGAATATGAAGATGAAAGATTAGAATACATATGGACATCCACAATAATATTTATTCATAACAAAACTATTATTGTACCTATCATAGAAAGGGTCATTTAGTAACCACCCTTTCAATCCAAAACACCATATTTTCCCATCCCCAACAGATTATAAAACATCATCTTCAATCTAGATAATAAAGTTCAAGCTGTCTCTTTCTGTAACATTAATCAAGTCATTGCATCACCATGATGTCAATCTATTTTCACCTTAAACTCTATCATCCTCAACTATATATTTGAAACTTAGAACTTTGAATCATAAACCATTTTATTTCACTAGCACCCCCACCACTAGTTCCTTGGAAAAGGAAAACTAAATTCTTTCATCTATTGGATCCAAAAACCTAATTATCTTGATCTAGGCATATTTGATCTTATTAATCCAATTAATTTTTCTAGCATCCTGACTCCTTCCACAATGAAAATATTTAAATAAAGATTAAATAAAAGAAACAATACGTGTTGGAGACTTGAAGAAAATAAAATAAGTTGGTAACTAAAACAAGACATATTTAACACAAGACGACCTCCCATTAATAAGTTTATGCTTTTTCCCTCCGAAAACTTCACCTTAATCATTCCACCATAATATACCAATATGAAAGACGAAAATGATTATCTTATACGGGAAAACCCCAAAAATAAAGAGGATACAACATACTCTAAAATTAAGTGCAATGATTGCATTCACCAACCAAGACTCAGTCACATTAACTTCAAGCAATAAAATTTTGTGAAAATTAATTTATAAACTATAAATAAATTTAAAAAGGACCAAACTTTCTTTAAGAACTCTAATATTTACCCCATTTTCACCATCAATTAATGTAGTATTACCTACAAATTTCAAATATGAAATTTAAATGTGGGATCCTATATCCTCATTTACAATGTAACCCTTGTAAAAACCCACATCATTCATAGCATTCAATAAAATATTCAATATTTTTTATGCAATTAAGAACGGTAATGGAGATAAAGGGTCTCATTGACACAAACCCCTCCCCAAAACAAAATCCTCTATAAGACTATCGTTGATTAAAATTGACGTTGTTATAGGACTAATGCATTCCATTATCTTCTTCCTCCATTTAACCGAGAACTCCATTTTAGATGTTACATTATCCAAATAATATCATAAAACTTAATCACATGCCTTTTTTAATTCCATTTTAAACATAATAAATTATTTTTTCCATTTTTATCAACATTCACCAATTAATTTCCATAAGAATGCTATCGAGAATTTGTCTTCCCTTTATAAATGCCGATTGAGACTCTTCAATCACCCTGTCAATTATTAATTTTAATCTGTTTGCTAGAACTTTAGCAGAAAATGTATACATGCATCCCTTTAACAATATCAACATTAAATCAACCACTCAATCTGGGTTGACCACTTTGTAAATTAATGCAATAAAGGTGCAATTAGATCATTTAACCAACTTTCCATTCAAATAAAACTCCAACAATAACCTCATAAAACCACCTTTAATTTTTGGCCACATATCTTTTGAAAATTAAAATTCCTTACATCAGAACTCAGGCACTTAAAACTACCACAACCCGACTTGTTTTACCCCGTCTTCACTAAAACTTCTTTTTAGCATATTGGCATAATTAGGACATGCATCATTGAAATGACTATTGTCAATATTTGGTTTGGTCTAGTAAACATATTGCATTCACTTACGCATAATTAATATTTAAGCTTAAAATATAATTTCTCCCTTTCCTACTTATCATTTCACCATGAAAAAGCTTTGTGTTTGCATCACCGTGTATAAGCCAAAGCAAACGAGCCTTCAACCACTTAATATTGTAATTCAAACTAGATTTAGAGAAAACGTGAGAGGGAACATGTTGAATTTCCTCCCACTCTAAAGTACTAAGCATTGCTACCTCCCCTTGTTGTCAAGGACCAATGGTCACTCTTTTGCTTCCTCTAGTCTCTTTTCAATATTCTTCCCATGTTTGTATGCCATTTCTTAAGACTACCTTTCATTAATTCGAGTTTCTCTTTCAAACCAAAGCCACCCAACCCATCTAGATGTGTTGAACAAATGCCACTTTATTATAGCAAACTCTTTATGACATGACGTATTTGACAAATACGTTAACATGTGAAAATGGTTAGGAGCCCAATTCTCCTCACCCTCAAAAAGAAAGATAGGGAAGTTGTAACACCTCTTTTAAAACCCAAAATATTTAACATAAAATCAGAGAATAAACATGCATATAATTCAAAAGGGCATCACATCGACGTTTTCAAAAACTAAAAGCTTTTAAAAACCGACAGCATTTATCCACAATACACAACACACCTGGTCATTTCAGATAACACCTAAAATTTAATCATAATTCATCCAGAATATGCATTCACAGCGGAAAATACTAAAATACTCATGTATTCCATTAAATGATTCATGTCCCATACCATGATCATAACTCAATAACACTCTCAATATAAAATAAATCATAATCAGAATATTTGGCTTAAAGCCTCTCAAACAACAAGTAGCCAAATAAACAGGTTCACAAGTTGTAACATAATACATAACCAAATAGAAACATGAGTTCAACACGCCTAGTCTACCCAGTGTTACATGACCAGAGCAATGACTCGCTACTTAATCATCAAACAAACTCGGAAGCTCCTCGACTAAATCTCGTACAAACTACTAATCGCCAGAACCTGCATGTCGCCAAACGAGGGCAACATTAAAACAGAAGGGTGAGAATATGAATCATTATGAAGAAAGTATAATAAGATACAATGATTCAATCAACAGTTATAGGAATTCATCACACTTATATAACCATGTAAATAATACTAACCAACATTTATTTCACATGTTACAAGAATACATCAAAACTCAAGGAGTATAATATTAAATTCCAATACTATATTCCTAAATAATACACATAACTATAATTATCACATAATCATATATTTTACCAAGTCATGTGTCCAAACATCACCAAATCCAATTATCACATCTCATGTACACAGAACAATAACATAAACGCATATATTCAAACATCACATAACCTCAATGTGACTCAATGCAAAACATGTGACTCAATGCATGTGGTACCCAATGTGGACCCAAAGTTCCACCGCTTCCGATTCATATAGAATCTAGCCACGCTTCAGATCCGGACAAGATCGAAGCCACCAAATGTAAACATATAGTTTACCGCTTTCCGAATTCACTCTAGAATCCAAGCCGCTTTCGATCCGGACAAGATCAAAGCCACTACGCATGTTTCCAATTAAGGATCAACGTAATCTACGTCTATTTCCATTTAAGGATCACCGTCTAATACCATGTGAACCCACAGTTTCACCGCTTCCACAATGAAGCCGACTATGCCATGAATGAATGTACAATTACCAACCAACTATGCAATTAAGATTATCTTGTCAATCTTAACTTACTGCATACCAACAATAATTCAATTCTATGAATTATATATCAAATTGTACACCACACTCACAACACCTTGATATCAATCCACATAATAGAAACAATATTCAATTATGATTCACAAAATACAATTAACACTAGTAAATCATACTATCTCATGTTAATTCATATTTACCACATATATATGAATATACACATTATCAAAACAACATCATTGGCATATCAATATATTATTCTCAACATAAATATTCGAGCCAAAAACACAATTACGGACAAATTCTCAAAATACCGTAATTTACCAATAAACCGAATATGTTATCCAAGTCTAAACATAATCTGATTAAATAGACTCATCGCAATTAATTCAATTATTAGTTTAACCAATTAATATCAAACTATATTAATTTAATTCACTTCTATTTCTATTTCATTTCCACTTTCTAGCATTCTATTGTAAGACCATTTTTATTGAAAAGAATATCGCGCTAGCTTTCTAACACTCCGAACAGAGACTCAAACGGAGTTACGGTTCAAAAGATATGAATTGTTAAAGTTTCAACAAAAAAGCAAACACCGACATCATACACTAACAACTCTAAACATGTCAGAGTTACGCAAAATAATTTAAATATGACTCGTAATAACTCAAAACAACTCCGACAACTTTATTGACAACACTAACAACTCTATTGACAACTCTAACAAAATTGAAAATAACTTAAATCAGCCGATTAACTCAAGTGTTTATATCTAACTCAAAACTCCTAAAATATTATATTGACACTATTTAACTATAATTATTATTATTATAATTATTATGAATATAATGAATTACTATATTATAGTAACTTTGAAAATTGAAACATGATATTTTCAATTAGATGACACAGTGGGTTGCAATACTACATGTTGAAACCTGATTGTATCACGCAAGGTACCGTGCTACTGTACAAATATTATTATTATTATTATCATTTTAATAGCATATACATTTATTATAAACTGAGAACATATGGTTATTAGTTTTCAAAACAGTTCCGCTACAACATGAATATAATAAGCAAGCTTACCAACACATATGTCAATATAATTAATTATGGTGTCTACTGCATATATATATCATGAACGAAACACATATATGTAGAAAAAGAGTCGCTACAGTAAGCACAAGGAAATCGAAACAGAGCACAGTTGGGAACAACCACATTGTAATTTTTTATTATTGTTTCAAATTAAATTTTTTATTTCCTACACAATAACCTAATCATGTTAATCTAGTCATTGACCCAATCATACAAACCCATAATAATAAGATTTCTCCCCTTACCTTGAATCAATCTCCTTCAATCTTCTAGTTTCTCCCCAAATCCTCTTCTCTTCTCCTCTTTCTCCTCTAGCCTCTTTTTTCTTCTTTTTTCCCAAATGAGTTATAACCTCTAAAACCCTATTTTCCTTACTATCTCCATTTTTAATGGGCTTAACCCACAAATCAATTTCATATTTTATTTCTACTACTTAGGCTCAATTAATTATATCTCTCTAATAACTTAATTAACCCATTAAACCCAATAAACACAATTATACACAAAATTAATTAAATCAATTAATTATTATATCTGATAACAATTAAATAATTATTTAGCACACCAAGTAAAATAAAATAATATAATAAAATAAATACGGATAAAATCCTCTAATAACTCAATGTCTCATATTTCCGGTCTAATCTTAATTACTCGGAAAATTCCCAAAACGCTAAATATTAACTCATTAATATTTCTATTACTAAAAATATTAAAATTGTTGATTAAATATCAATCCGCTATCCCGAACTAATACCGACTAAATCGTCCCAAAATGTGAAAATTTCAATAAACATCACAAATGTCTAAATTAAACAAATAATCATTTTTCCGGGCGTTACAGAAGTGGTTAGACAAACCAACAATTAAGGCATATTACACACACTTTAACCACTAAACACTACTCCTATGACGTAAGAAAATTGTGCAATAGACTCATCAGTACCCCATCACCTTAAAACCAAATGAAACGCATCCCGCTGTTAGGTAAGTCATCTAACTCGTTATCTTCAATAAAATGTTAAAGCTTCTAATATAAACATTTCTCTTCGTTCCACCTCTTCCTTTTTTCTCTAACTCCATATGAACTGAATAAAAATCTCCACACACAAAGACACCGTGAATTACTAGATTACAAATAAAACTACTCAACTACTCCTAAACTAATTGTTTACCTATTATTTCGCAAGGACCATAAATATTAGCCACATAAAACAACTGATATTTCCTCTTGAAATGACCAATCACAACCAACATGTGATCAAAGCTTATAAAAAAATCCTATAAAATTAGCATGCCTCTGATGCTACTATTGAGCGATTACAAGAAAAACACATATCTAAATTACCATATATTGACGCCCCTAACAACTCCACTTCAACTTCTATTTTTAATATACCTACTTTAAAAGACTTTTTTCTATAATTAAATTAAGAATTTTCTTCAGTTTAGCCACTCCTACATCAGCTTAATCTAAAATATTATAACTAAAAATCTACATAGCACCTTAACAACATAACTTCAACATCTTAAAACTTATTTACAAAATTACAATAATTTTAATGATTATAATAATTGTTTTTAGTATGAACATAACTCAAACCAACATAATCTTTATTGTTGAGGAGTCCTAGGAGCGAAATGCCAGAAGTGTCAATGGGCTGAACATTTAGGATTCAAGAGATCTTGACACCACATATCCACCAAAAACCGTAAGGCATTGGGTGTATGTGTCCTTTCTCTTATAAACCCGACATTTTCTCTATTTCTAGTCGATGGGGGACTTAACCACTCAAACTTGAATCCCAATAATCACCCCCACAAGTGTGAGTTACCCATATCACTACTCTGGACCCACACTAGGATCCCAGTTCCGCTCCCCCGCTGAGCCTAACCATGACTTTGATACCACTTGATGGGGAATTTGGGGAACGAAGCTCGGGGAGTGTCAATTGGATAAACATTCAAGACCCAAGAAATCTAGACACCACATATCCATCCAAAACCTTAAGGGTCTGTTTGGGAATTTGAAGGAATATGGATGAGAGGACTTTGAAAAAAGAGAAGTATTGAGTGTAAAGAATTGAAGGATTTTGGTTGAGAGGGTTTTGAAGGGTTAACTTTTATTCATAACTCCAAAAACCCCATAATTTGCGGGAACTCAAAATTTGTATAGAAAGAGGGTATTGGAGGGCTTACAAAAAATTGTTAGAACAAGATTTGTTCTTATCAATTATCTTAGTTTTGATGATAACAATAATATGAATTTTGCTTAAGATAATATGGTACTCTAATCCAATGCAATTTCCCTTTCAGGAAATATATATAAAGAGTACGCATAATTCAGCGCTCAGAAGATGTGTCTCAAATGGTTCAGCATGCAACATCAGAACATGGTCTGGCAAGACATCAGAAGATGGTCGAAGCAGAATCAGAACATGGGTCTATGGAAGCATCAGAAGAACATGAGATCAGAAGCACTGAAGATCAGAAGATGGTATCACGCTCAGAAGCACTTCAAGGTCAGAAGATCAGAAGATGCTGTGCACCAAGCTGTTTGACTCTGATGATATTCAAACGTCGTATTCACAAACATCAGATCAGAAGGAAGTACACGTGGCAGACTACGCTGACTGACAAAAGGAACGTTAAAGCTACTAAAGGCTACGTCAGTAGACACAGCGTGAACAAGGCTCGAGGTAGTTGACAAAAGCGTATAACATTAAATGCAAAGCTGTACGGAACACGCAAAGCATTAAATGCATTCAACGGTCATCTTCTCAACGCCTATAAATATGAAGTTCTGATGAGAAGCAAGGTTAACGATTTCGCACCAATACAATTCAAATTAACTTGCTGAAACGCTGTTCAAATCTAAACTCAGAATCTTCATCTTCATCAAAGCTCACTACATTGCTGTTGTAATATCTTAGTGAGATTAAGCTTAAATTGTAAGAGAAATATCACAGTTGTGATTATCGCTTTTAAGAAGCATTTGTAAACTCTTGAATTGATTACATTAAGTTGTAAGGAACTAGAGTGATCAGTTGATCAGTATACTCTAGGAAGTCTTAGCAGTTAGCTGAGCAGGAAGTCTTGGCAGTTAGCTGAGCAGGAAGTCTTGGCAGTTAGCTGAGCAGGAAGTCTTGGCAGTTGGCTGAGCAGGAAGTCTTGGCAGTTAGCTGAGCAGGAAGTCTTGGCAGTTGGCTGAGCAGAAAGTCTTAGGAGTGAACTAAGCCTAGAGTGATCGTGTTGATCAGTAGACTCTAGAAAAGTCTTAGGAGTGAACTAAGCAGTTGTTCCTGGAGTGATCAGGTTGTGATCAGAAGACTCTGGAAGACTTAGTTGCGGCTAAGTGGAAAACCATTGTAATCCGTGCGATTAGTGGATTAAATCCTCAGTTGAGGTAAATCATCTCTGCGGAGGTGGACTGGAGTAGCTTCGTTAACAGCGAACCAGGATAAAAATAATTGTGCATTTTATTTTTATCGCTCAAGATTTTAAGTCACACTTATTCAATCCCCCCCCTTTCTAAGTGTTTTTCTATCCTTCAATTGGTATCAGAGCGCCGGTTCTAAGGTGCAAGCACTTAACCGTGTTTAGAAAAGATTCAGGAAGAGAAAAACGCTTCATTTAAAAGATGGTTGATGAAAGTGAAAGGACTATACCTACACCTGCATCTACATCTGGCTCTGCTGAGCAATACAACGGTAACAATGGTTATACTAGACCGCCGGTATTTGACGGTGAAAACTTTGAATACTGGAAAGATAAACTGGAGAGTTACTTTCTGGGTCTAGATGGTGATCTATGGGATCTTCTGATGGATGGTTACAAACATCCAGTAAATGTCAGAGGCGTGAAGCTGTCAAGGCAAGAAATGAATGATGACCAAAAGAAGCTTTTCAGAAATCATCATAAATGTAGAACTGTTTTGCTGAATGCTATCTCTCATGCTGAGTATGAGAAGATATCTAACAGGGAAACGGCCTATGACATATATGAGTCCTTGAAAATGACTCATGAAGGAAATGCTCAAGTCAAGGAGACAAAAGCTCTTGCATTAATCCAGAAGTATGAAGCCTTCAAGATGGAGGATGATGAAGACATTGAAAAGATGTTTTCGAGATTTCAAACTCTGACTGCTGGATTGAGAGTTCTTGACAAAGGATACACCAAGGCTGATCATGTAAAGAAGATCATCAGAAGCTTACCCAGAAGATGGGGTCCGATGGTGACTGCATTCAAGATTGCGAAGAATCTGAATGAAGTTTCTCTGGAAGAGCTTATCAGTGCCTTGAGAAGCCATGAGATTGAGCTGGACGCAAATGAGCCTCAAAAGAAAGGTAAGTCTATTGCATTAAAATCAAATATCAAGAAATGCACTAACGCTTTTCAGGCTAGAGAAGAAGATCCTGAAGAATCAGAATCTGAAGAAGAAGATGAACTGTCCATGATTTCCAGAAGGCTAAATCAACTCTGGAAGACCAAGCAAAGGAAGTTCAGAGGCTTCAGAAGTTCAAGGAAATTTGAACGTGGAGAATCTTCTGATGAAAGAAGATTTGACAAGAAGAAGGTCATGTGCTATGAATGCAATGAGCCTGGACACTACAAGAATGAATGTCCAAATCTTCAGAAGGAAAGTCCCAAGAAAAAGTTTCATAAGAAGAAAGGTCTTATGGCAACCTGGGATGAGTCAGAAGATGATTCAGAAGATGAGCAGGCCAACTGTGCGCTGATGGCGACAGAAGATGACGGATCAGAATCTACATCAGAATCAGATTCGGAAGAGGTATTTTCTGAACTTACTAGAGATGAGTTAGTTTCCGGTCTAACTGAACTTCTGGAACTCAAGTCTCAGATCAGTCTCAAATACAAAAAGCTGAAAAAGCAATTTGAATTTGAAACAAAGAAGCTTGAGTTGGAGAATTCTGAATTAAAGGAAAAACTTTTAAAATTATCCAATAATGTTGGATCTCCTTCTGATTCAGAAAAATCCACTCCCAGTCTGAACCATATTCTGAAAGAATATGATTTAAGTTTCAGGAAGTTCTTATCTAGAAGTATTGGCAGAAGTCAGCTAGCTTCTATGATATATGCTGTGTCTGGAAACAAAAGAGTTGGCATTGGTTATGAGGGTGAAACCCCATACAAACTTGAACCTGTTGATGAAATGAAAATTACATACAAGCCATTGTATGATCAGTTCAAGTATGGCCACTCACATGATATTAGGCACACTTCACATGCACAAAGTTTTCACATCACACACACTAAGAAGCATGTGACACAACCTAGGAAATATCATGAAACTCACATTAAGAATTATCATGCTGTTCCTCCTATTGCTTACAATGTTAAACCCAAGTTCAATCAGAACTTGAGAAAATCTAACAAGAAAGGACCCAAAAAGATGTGGGTACCTAAGGATAAGATTATTCCTATTGCAGATATCCTTGGCTGCAAGAAGGACAAAGCACAACATGTCATGGTACCTGGACTCTGGATGCTCGCGACACATGACAGGAAGAAGGTCTATGTTCCAAGACCTGGTGCTTAAGTCTGGAGGAGAAGTCAAGTTCGGAGGAGATCAGAAGGGCAAGATAATTGGCTCTGGAACTATAAAATCTGGTAACTCTCCTTCCATCTCTAATGTACTTCTTGTAGAAGGATTAACACATAACCTTTTATCTATCAGTCAATTAAGTGACAATGGTTATGATATAATCTTTAATCAAGAGTCTTGCAAGGCTGTAAATCAGAAGGATGGATCAATCCTATTTACAGGCAAGAGGAAGAACAACATCTATAAGACAGATCTGCAAGATCTTATGAGTCAGAAGGTGACTTGTCTTATGTCTGTTTCTGAAGAGCAGTGGGTCTGGCACAGGAGATTAGGTCATGCTAGTTTGAGAAAGATCTCTCAAATTAACAAACTGAATCTTGTCAGAGGACTCCCTAATCTGAAATTCCAATCAGATGCTCTTTGTGAAGCATGTCAGAAGGGCAAGTTCTCCAAACCTGCATTCAAGTCTAAGAATGTTGTTTCTACCTCAAGGCCATTAGAACTCTTGCACATTGATCTGTTTGGCCCAGTCAAAACAGCATCTGTCAGAGGAAAGAAATATGGATTAGTCATCGTAGATGATTATAGCCGCTGGACATGGGTAAAATTCTTAAAACACAAGGATGAGACTCATTCAGTGTTCTTTGATTTCTGCATTCAGATTCAATCTGAAAAAGAGTGTAAAATCATAAAGGTCAGAAGTGATCATGGTGGTGAATTTGAGAACAAATCCTTTGAAGAATTCTTCAAAGAAAATGGTATTGCCCATGATTTCTCTTGTCCTAGAACTCCACAGCAAAATGGGGTTGTAGAACGAAAGAATAGGACTCTTCAAGAAATGGCCAGAACCATGATCAATGAAACCAATATGGCTAAGCATTTCTGGGCAGAAGCAATAAACACTGCATGTTATATTCAGAATAGAATCTCTATCAGACCTATTCTAAATAAGACTCCCTATGAATTGTGGAAGAATAGAAAGCCCAACATTTCATATTTCCATCCTTTTGGATGTATATGCTTTATTCTGAACACTAAAGATCATCTTGGTAAGTTTGATTCCAAAGCTCAAAAGTGTTTCCTTCTTGGATATTCTGAACGCTCAAAAGGCTACAGGGTATACAATACTGAAACATTGGTTGTAGAAGAATCAATCAATATCAGGTTTGATGATAAGCTTGGTTCTGAAAAACCAAAGCAAGTTGATAATTTTGCAGGTTGTGATATTGACATATCAGAAGTTGTTGAGCCAAGAAGCAACGCATCAGAAGCAGAGCTTCTCAGAAGCAAAGAATCTGAAGATCAAGTAACAGCTTCTCTGGAGGATCTAAGTATTTCTGAAGAACCATCTGTCAGAAGATCATCCAGACTCATCTCTGGTCATTCAGAAGATGTCATTCTTGGAAAGAAGGATGATCCAATCAGAACAAGAGCATTCCTTAGGAACAATGCAGACTGTCAATTAGGTCTTGTATCTTTGATCGAGCCAACTTCTGTTGATCATGCTCTAGAAGATCCAGACTGGATAATTGCTATGCAAGAAGAACTAAATCAGTTTACAAGGAATGATGTTTGGGATCTTGTTCCTAGACCAGATGGATTCAATATAATCGGTACAAAATGGGTCTTCAGAAACAAGCTTAGTGAGAAAGGTGAAGTGGTAAGGAACAAAGCCAGACTGGTGGCTCAGGGTTATAGTCAGCAAGAAGGGATTGACTACACAGAAACCTTTGCACCAGTGGCCAGGTTAGAGTCTATTCGTCTATTAATTTCTTTTGCCACTCAACATAACATCACTCTCTATCAGATGGATGTTAAGAGTGCCTTCTTAAATGGTTATATAGATGAAGAAGTTTATGTCCATCAACCTCCTGGTTTTGAAGACTCTATGTCTCCTAATCATGTTTTTAAACTTAAGAAATCATTGTATGGATTGAAACAGGCTCCCAGAGCTTGGTATGAACGCTTAAGTTCTTTCCTTCTGGATAATGGTTTCACTAGAGGAAAAGTGGACACTACTCTCTTTTGTAAAACCTTTGAAAAGGATATTTTAATTTGTCAAATATATGTAGATGATATTATTTTTGGAACATCTAATGCTACACTTGGAAAGGAGTTTGCTAAGTCTATGCAGGCTGAGTTTGAAATGAGCATGATGGGAGAACTCAAGTATTTCCTTGGAATACAAATAAATCAAACATCAGAAGGAACGTATGTTCATCAAACCAAGTATGTGAAGGAACTTCTGAAGAAGTTCAATCTTCTAGACTGCAAAGAAGCCAAAACTCCTATGCATCCAACATGCATCCTAGGTAAGGATGAGGTAAGTAAGAAGGTAGATCAGAAGCTATATAGAGGTATGATTGGATCTCTTCTATATCTGACTGCTTCTAGACCTGACATTCTGTTCAGTGTTTGTTTGTGTGCTAGATTCCAATCGGATCCTAGAGAATCTCATTTAACTGCTGTTAAGAGGATTCTAAGGTATCTGAAAGGTACTACTAATGTTGGTTTAGTTTACAGAAAATCTAAAGAATACAACTTAGTAGGATTCTGCGATGCTGATTATGCTGGAGACAGAATTGAAAGAAAAAGTACTTCAGGAAGTTGCCAATTTATTGGAAGTCACTTAATCTCCTGGTACAGCAAGAAGCAAGCAACCATTGCTCTATCAACCACAGAAGCAGAATATGTCGCAGCTGCTGGTTGTAGTACACAGATGCTCTGGATGAAGAGTCAGTTAGAAGATTATCAGATATTTGAGAGTAACATTCCTATTTTCTGTGATAATACTTCTGCTATATGTTTATCTAAGAATCCTATTCTTCATTCAAAAGCTAAACATATTGAGATAAAACATCATTTCATAAGGGACTATGTTCAGAAGGGTGTTATATCTTTAAACTTTGTTGATACAGACCATCAATGGGCTGATATCTTTACAAAACCCCTGGCTGAAGATAGGTTTAAGTTCATTCTGAAGAACATCAGTATGGATTTGTGCCCAGAATGAGAAGATGAGAATTTCTCATGTATGAGTATCTTCTGAAATGCATGTGGAACATTTTTTTTATCAGAAGTTCTGATTGAATTCGTTTAGAAATTGTGATTCGGTTATTACTAACGTTTCATTGTCTAAGTTGATTCAGAACATCTTGTAAAGCAAAACAGCTGTTACGCTTTATCTCGGGAAGGTAAACCTGTCGTTACTATTCATGGATAAGCGCGCGTGCAGTTGAAGGGACGCCGACCATAGGTAACTGTGCAAGTCACTTCATTTGTCTTTATTATCTCTCCTCACGTCACGTAACATTAAATGTTTTTCATCTTGTTAAACATAGGAATCTTTTGTAATCCTTTTTTGATTATCAATGAAAAAATTTCCTTGTGTTTTACATTCCAGTAAATGTTTCTTTTGTCATTTTATACATCTGAATCTTTTTATATATATACTTTTTGATGTTATGACAAAAAGGGGGAGAAAGATAAATGATAAATGATTTGATTTAATCTATCAGTTGCTGGGTAAAGGCTCCCACACATTCACTAACAAGAACTGCAAGTTCTATATGGTTTAAGTGTTTTGCAGGTACAAAGAAGTGAAGTGAATCTTCAAAGCAAACACTAGAAGCAAAACCATTGAAACTGAAGCAAGCTGAGTGCTGTCAAGCTTCAGAGATCAGAAGCAAGAAAGAAGAATGAATCAGAAGCACTGATAATAGAATTTGAATATCATTGTCTATCCTGTTCTGACAAAATTCTATTTGCCCTGATACACATAATGTTATGGCTCTGATACATTACTTGCTCTGATACATGTTTTTAGCCTAAAATGCTCTGATACATTTGGCTCTGATACATATCATGTATTTGAATATACATTTTATGTTCTAACTCGTTCATGCTGACTTTTGTCGTTTAGTTTTTGTTCTGTAACATTTCAGGATGTAGAGATGCTCAAATGATGCTCTGGTACATTCAACAATGTTCTGATACAAATCTAGCATGAAGTGATGTTAGTAGACATTCAAAGTTCTGAAGCTATCCGAGGGAAGCAGAAATCAGAAGATGTGAATGTTCTAAAAGATCCAGAAATTCAAGTTCTGAAGCTGTCCTGAATGGAAGCAGAAGTCAGAAGCTGTGAATGTTCTGAAGATCAAAGAAATTCAAGTTCTGAAGCTGTCCTGAATGGAAGCAGAAGTCAGAAGCTGTGAATGTTCTGAAGATCAAAGAAATTCAAGTTCTGAAGCTGTCCAATGGAAGCAGAAGTCAGAAGCTATGGATTCTCTGAAGGCAGAAGCTCATATGATCGTCTCTACCGAAATAATCAGGGAAGTCTTTTATTAAAGTTCTTCGAGTATTTATTTCAGGGGGAGATTACTTATCTCAGGGGGAGATTGTTGATCTCAGGGGGAGACATATTCATATGCTTATGCTATAGCTGTGTAATTTGTCTTTTGCCGTCTACTCTTTCTGATCGCAAATTCATATCATTTATATATGTTTTTGTCATCATCAAAAAGGGGGAGATTGTTAGAACAAGATTTGTTCTTATCAATTATCTTAGTTTTGATGATAACAATAATATGAATTTTGCTTAAGATAATATGGTACTCTAATCCAATGCAATTTCCCTTTCAGGAAATATATATAAAGAGTACGCATAATTCAGCGCTCAGAAGATGTGTCTCAAATGGTTCAGCATGCAACATCAGAACATGGTCTGGCAAGACATCAGAAGATGGTCGAAGCAGAATCAGAACATGGGTCTATGGAAGCATCAGAAGAACATGAGATCAGAAGCACTGAAGATCAGAAGATGGTATCACGCTCAGAAGCACTTCAAGGTCAGAAGATCAGAAGATGCTGTGCACCAAGCTGTTTGACTCTGATGATATTCAAACGTCGTATTCACAAACATCAGATCAGAAGGAAGTACACGTGGCAGACTACGCTGACTGACAAAAGGAACGTTAAAGCTACTAAAGGCTACGTCAGTAGACACAGCGTGAACAAGGCTCGAGGTAGTTGACAAAAGCGTATAACATTAAATGCAAAGCTGTACGGAACACGCAAAGCATTAAATGCATTCAACGGTCATCTTCTCAACGCCTATAAATATGAAGTTCTGATGAGAAGCAAGGTTAACGATTTCGCACCAATACAATTCAAATTAACTTGCTGAAACGCTGTTCAAATCTAAACTCAGAATCTTCATCTTCATCAAAGCTCACTACATTGCTGTTGTAATATCTTAGTGAGATTAAGCTTAAATTGTAAGAGAAATATCACAGTTGTGATTATCGCTTTTAAGAAGCATTTGTAAACTCTTGAATTGATTACATTAAGTTGTAAGGAACTAGAGTGATCAGTTGATCAGTATACTCTAGGAAGTCTTAGCAGTTAGCTGAGCAGGAAGTCTTGGCAGTTAGCTGAGCAGGAAGTCTTGGCAGTTAGCTGAGCAGGAAGTCTTGGCAGTTGGCTGAGCAGGAAGTCTTGGCAGTTAGCTGAGCAGGAAGTCTTGGCAGTTGGCTGAGCAGAAAGTCTTAGGAGTGAACTAAGCCTAGAGTGATCGTGTTGATCAGTAGACTCTAGAAAAGTCTTAGGAGTGAACTAAGCAGTTGTTCCTGGAGTGATCAGGTTGTGATCAGAAGACTCTGGAAGACTTAGTTGCGGCTAAGTGGAAAACCATTGTAATCCGTGCGATTAGTGGATTAAATCCTCAGTTGAGGTAAATCATCTCTGCGGGGGTGGACTGGAGTAGCTTCGTTAACAGCGAACCAGGATAAAAATAATTGTGCATTTTATTTTTATCGCTCAAGATTTTAAGTCACACTTATTCAATCCCCCCCCTTTCTAAGTGTTTTTCTATCCTTCAAAAATTTCCAAATATCTTTAATGTTGTCGTACTATTTTGAAAATTAAAAATATAATAATGATTAACATTCTTTAATCATTCTATACAAAATCTTTTTTTTTAATGTCAAATATTTTCCTATACTTTTTAAAAAATCATTTTCGGAAGCCTTCTCTTCCTCTCCCTTCCATACTCTTAAACAAAGCCTAAGACAATGGGGGTATGGGTCATCTCTCTTATATACCTAACACTTCATCCATTTATAGTTGACGTGGACTTAACCACTCACTCTTGAATCATAACAATCTCCACCACAAGTGTGAGTCACTTATACTAAAATTGACCACAAACTTTTAGTTCCAGGTGGAGTACAAGATTATATTCTTTTACATGACATAGAGCACCGTTCAACCAAACCACCTGAAAGATATGAGTATGAAGACTTGGCAACCTATGCATTTCATACTAGTTCTAGAGACCCTTATACTTTTCAAGAGGCTATATCTAGTCAGAAGAAGGATAAGTGGATGGGTGCAGTGATGGATGAGATGAAGTCTTTTAAGAAAAATTATACATTAGAGCCTGTTCAACTTCCTAAGGGAAAAAGGGCCATAAGTTGTAAGTGGGTGTTCATGAGAAAACCAACAGTAACAAAAAAAGAAGAGGAAAAATTCAAGTGTTATCTTGTAGCAAAGGTGTACTCACAATAGAATGGGTCAATTATGATGAGATTTTTTCTTCGATTATCATATATATTTCTATCAGGGTAGTATTAGCCTTGGTAGCCAGCCAAGACATGCACTTAGAGCAGATAAATGTGAATACAACATTTCTTTTATCTTTCTCTTATTGTATGTTGATGGTATGTTGATTGTTGCTAATTATTTACATGGTATAAATGAACTGAAAAATGATGTTGGGGAAGGAATTTAACATGCAAGACTTAGGTGCTTTTAAGAAGATTCTTAGTATGGAAATTCACAAGGATAGGGAAATTATGTCTCTCTCAGAAAAGCTATGTTGTAAAGGTGTTAAACAAGTTTGGCACAAGTTAATCTGAAAGCCCTGAGTACTCCATTGGTGAATCACTTTAAGCTCTCATTGAATTAGTGTCCAAAGACAAATGCATAAACTGAGTATATGTCAAATGTCCCTTATTCCAATACTGTTGGTTGTTTAATGTATGTTATGATACCCACTAAACTAGATTTGGCACAAGTTGTAAGTCCAATATTGTAAGTTTATGTGAAAACTAAGAAAACATCATTAGGAAGAAGTAAAGTGGAATTTTAGGTGCTTTAAGGGTACTGTGAGTTATGACATCATGTTTAACAGTAAATGGGGGTGATCCTTCCGTTGTAGGTATGTTGATTCTGTTTGAATGAAATCTATTCATACTCCTTGGGTTTTGATAATAATAAAGTACTTAAAGAACAATAGGATATACTAACATTTGCTTAAGTGTGCAGGATCGTAAGCTCTGAATTAACTTGGTTATGACCCTGTTAAATAGCTTATAAAAAAAGCAAAGGTGTCAGATTCTGATAACTCAACTCTTGGAATCTCAGCTTCTGATGATAGTTCAGATTCTGGTGACCTGGACATTTTAGTATTGCGTCTACAGTCTGTACTTTGTGTGTAAAGCAGTTATATCTTGTCAAAAGCCAGATTATAGAGAAAGTCAACTAAGGCTTCTAGTGCAAGGCTCAAGGAATTTTGACATGACCGTTTTAGTCTGCTCAAACATCCTTATGGTTGGCATGTTTAAGAAAAATATCGTGGATAAAGTTTTTACTCAAAAGATGAATATCTTCACAATGTCATCCTCCGACATCTCTTTCTTGGAAATGTTTGTTAGGAAAGACACTTGTGCAAGTCATCTCCAATGACTCTTTTGTTTCTTCTATATAATGAGCTGAAGATTCAAGAGAAAGGTTACAACAAAATATTACAACAGGGACAAAAACTAATCTGATCACTAAGCTTCCGTATATATTTGTTTTATTGCACATAGTCTTGAGATTTCTTATCTTTATATATCTTAGAAATCTCAAGTAACAAAGTCTTTGTTTGTGTTGTATTATTTATGCACCACTGATTGTATACCAAATGCATCTTGTTGTCTATTCATCTGAACTATTTGTTTAGAGGTTTATTTGAAGTCTCTTGCATGCGTGCTTGAGAAAGGAAGTCTCTTTCATGATTGATTGAGCAAGGAAGTTTCTCGCAGTGTGCTTCAGAAAATAAAGTCTCTTGCTAGGTTACTTGAGCGAAAGTTTCTTTCTAGGTTGATTGAGCAAGGAAGTCTTGAGCTGGTTTGCTTAAGTAGGTTGTAATCAAGTTTTTATTATAGTGGAAAATCTTTTGTGGGACAAGGGAATTAGACTACTCTCGGTTGAAGAGGAACCAAGATAACTTTTGTGTGTGCTTTTACTTATTGCTTATGTGGTTTAACTATTTCTGCTGATATCTCTCCTTGCTTTGATTTTGAACTTATTCAGTCTCTGAAGCTGTTTTAAAAAAGAAGAAATAGATCCCACGATACACAATTCAACCCCATATTCTTGTGTATTTTTATCACCTTCAGATTCAGATAATGTTCATGATATGGATGACAAAGGTCTACAAATGGGCATGTCTTTACTTTAGCAGTAGAACCTATTTGTTGTTAGAAATCATCAGTAAAATCCACAATGGCCATGTCGACAATTGAAATAGAATACATGGCGACATGAGAAGCTGCCAAAGAAGCCTTATGGCTTATAAGATTGGTGGGAGAATTGGGTGTTAAGCAAGGTGAAGTTTCGTTGCATTGTGATAGTCAAAGTGCCATTTATTTGGCAAAGAATCTGGTGTATTATGCCAGGACTAAGCATATTTATGTGATGTTTCAAAGGATCATATAGTTACTTTCATCTAGACAGATATTACTTGAAAAGGTTTATACATCATAGAATGTAGCCAATATGTTAACCAAGCCAAGTAGTGACAAGTTTAGGTATTGCTTGAACTTGTTACATGTTTCTCAGTGTTAATCAAGAGGCGTACCTCCCCAGTTTCTAGAATGAATCGACATGAAAGAAGTCTTCATAGGTGTTTGATATTTGCCAAGGTAGATATCAGAGAGTTACTTGCATCTAGACCAAGCCAGGACCAAGCATATTTATGTGATGTTTCAAAGGATCAGAGAGTTACTTGCATCTAGACACATATTACTTGAAAATTTTCATACTTCATAGAATGTAGCTAATATGTTGACCAAGCCAAGCAGTGACAAGTTCAGGCATTGCTTGAACTTGTTACATGTTTCTCAGTGTTAATCAAGAGGTGTACCTCCCCAGTTTCTAGAATAAATCATCATGAAAGAAGTCTTCATAGGTGTTGGATATTTGCCAAGGTAGAAATTTTTGAGTATGGCTCATAATGTTGAGATAATTATGGGTTGTTGAGATAGTTATGAGTTGTTGAGAGTATATCTCATATTATTGAGATAATTTTGGATAAAGATAATTGTTTGTTGAGAGAAATTGAGGATTAAGGTAGGGATGACAAGTAGACCCAAACCCGTGGGCTCACCCGCACTTGAGTCAACAGGTGAAAACCCGAGTTGACTGAATTCGGGTGTCACTCGATATTTCGGGTGCGGGTTTAGATAGTTTGAAACTCGAACCAGAAACCTGAAACTACACCCGCTTAGACCTGAAATTACATAAGTGGCCTTAAATATAAATAAGTGTAACAAACTTGATGGAAAATTTTAGACTTTAATTTAAATTTCAATGTTGATGGAAAATTGTAATGTTGATGTTGGAAAGTTATAGTAAAATTGATGGAAAATTGTAATGTTGTTGCTGGAAAGTTGTAGGAAAATTGATGGAAAATTTCAATGTTACGGTTGTACTTTATGTGTTTTGCTGCGGGTTCAGGTGAAAAAATCAGAACCCAACGGATGTGGACGTGGGTGTTGTTTTGCCACTGAATAGCCTTTGGGTTTGGGTTCGGGTGCGAGTTTGGGTAGTGTGAAACCCGCACCGACCCTACCCGTTGTCATCCCTATTCACAAGAGATAAATAAAGGAAACTATAGCTACTCTATAGCTGTTGAATTAAGCATCATTGAGTGAATTGCTTTAACAAAGATAGATCGCGTCCATTGTCTTTAACTTTTGTTTATCTTTAATCTTCTATACTAGTTAATGTTCTAACAATGGGTAACAGATGACAATTAACCCTGGTGCGAAATATAAAGTAACAATGTTCGACGGAACGAGTAATTTTGGATTATGGCAAAGGAGAGTTAAGGATCTGTTGACTCAGTAAAGGCGTTGCGTGAGATGAAACCAAACGAAATGAATGATACAAATTAGGCAGAAATAAAAGAAAAGTTTGTAGAATTGATTCGTTTATTTGTTTCAGATGAGATGATGTATCATATTATGGACCTAACAGATTTAAAGGAGGTTTGAGACAAATTAAAAAGTCAATATATATCAAAAACATTAATGGACAATTTATTATGAGTTCAAATCTAAACCTCCCGTTATTTGTAAATTTTTTGTGGGAAAGAAAAAACAATTTTAGAATGACACTTGCATTACATTTTTTTTAGAAAGACCTGGTGTTTTGAATAACCTTTGTCAAAGTGATAAGAAATTAAAAAGAAGAAGATAAATGAAAAAAAAAAAAAAAACAAATTCATAATGTATTATTTATTAGAACAACTTTTCACAATACACAATTCTGAATAATAATATCAAAACACTTTGATAAATACTAGAATCTTTCGGTTGATCCATTTCAAACAAACTCATTATTGTTCATTGGCATTTTCAATTAAAAAGATATATGTATAGATTTTATTTTAATTTTACTGGAAGTATAGATTTTATTTAAAACGTAATACAGATTTTAATTTCATATTTATTACAAGCCTTCAGAATCTCATATTCAGTTTTTGTTGGATTTATTTGCATTCATTTTGATTCAACCACCAAACATAATCCCACAGTTTTAACCATAAATTTCTCTGGACGACATCAATCAATGCATTTTGGTCAAAATAAAAATTACGATGTTCAATGCATGCATTTTTACATGTTATGACATTTACATATCATGTTTTAAAATAAAATAAAAAATAAATAAACAAAAAGTTCTAGATAAAGCAAAGTGCGGTAGAGCGGAAATAGGAGCGTAATGCTTACGTGTCCTTTTGCATAGATAAATAGAAATATACAATAATTGGAAATAATATAAATAACCAGAAGAATTAAAAGAAAAAGCCATATAAAACGTTTCATGCTTTAGAAGAAAATAGTATCCGATTTATTAATAATTTTTTATTACTTTAAAATTCTATTAGATTATAAAATTATAAAATAATTCATTTACATAAACAGGAAATTCTATAAAATTATTACAAAAATAAAAACCTAATTAAATATTAATGTATATGTATAGTAAATATAAGGATTCAAAGAATTAGTCTAATCAATTATGCAAAATATAATATATTGATATCTAAATATCTAAAAAAAAACATATAAAAATATATAGTAACTTTTCTTATAAAAGCTAAATAATAGTTTTGATATCTAAATATATAAGATATTGATATAATGTTAAAAGATTTAATTTGTATATTTGTCATTATTGTAAATAATTTTTACACTATAAATTATTAGACATATTTGACTTTGTTCATATTTATGTATCACATCATTTTTCTAATTCAATGTAATATGCTTACTTTATAAAAAAAAAATACAGACAATTTAAAATAGTTGTTTTAAATCTTTATTTATATTTAATTTTTTATTAATATTTTTATAGATTAAATTGACCAAAAAATAGAATAAATAAAAAACAAATTATTCAGAATAAATTTATGACCCAAATAAATAATAAAATATATAAATACAAGTGTATTTACACTTTTAATATATATTTATAAATTAAAATAATAACACATATCTTGACCAAAAATAAATAAAATCAGATATACCTTCTCCATTTCCTTTTTCACACATGCCAGCCATGTTACCGTTGTTTATAAAAAAAATAAAAAGCTCATTTTTTTCCAACGAGAGTCAATGATCCAACGGTCACAAACTACTAGCCGTTAACTTTTTTTTCTAGTTTTTTTTTAAACAAATACCCAATTTTTGTCTCCGCACAGACAAATACCCGTTTTTCGCGTTTCTGCAAGAGTCTCTCTTTTTCTTCTTCATATTTGTAGCTGCTAGTGTCACTGCTAGTGGTTACGCAAAAAAAATTCTTCTTTTTTCGAGTTTGGGTTCTTGGGTCTGATTTTTTTTCTTGAATCGAATTGATTCTTGGGTTTTGATTTTTTGTTTCTGGGCGTGATTTGTTTTTGCAATATTAATAACCGAATTAAACTTTAAAGAAAACGAAAAACAATAACAAGATGGTTATTTCTTCTGATGATAATAAGGCCAATGCAGTCGTGCCCAGAAATTGTCAAGGTACTACATTGTTGAAATTTTGATGGGAACGAACAACATGTGCAATTTTGTTTTAAAGATTTATGATTTGAAATTGGGTTTTTGATTATAGTTAAAGATTTGAAATGGGTTTTTGAAAGTTTTAATCTTTTTTGAATTTTAGGTGGTGGAAGAAATGCTGGGCAGAATAGGAGAACTTTGAGTGTGATTAATCAGAATCTTGTGCAGGGTCGACCTTACCCTTGTGTTGTTAACAAGAGGGCGTTGGTTTCTGAGTAATTCTCCTTTTCTGATTTATTGTTGTGGATTTTTGTGATTCTTTATTTTTGAGGATTTTAGTTTTTGATTTCTTTAAGGTTAATTGTCTTGTTTTCTTGTTTGTGTTTTTTTTTTTTTCAGTAAACATGAGATTTGTGAAAAGAAACAGGCTGATCTGGGACATCGACCCATCACAAGGTGGGGATTATGGATTTCTTAATTGATTTTCTTTTTGTTGTTAGGAAGTTTCTGATCAAAATTGTTGCGAAAATTTGAAAGTTAATGTCATGTTTTGCTGTTGTCAATTTCAAACTTGTAGATTGATGCTGATTGAATATGGGGTGTGATTTTCATTTTGTTTTCATCTTCTTGTTGTTAGGAATTATGTGGAATTTAATGTCATGAAATGAAATTATGATGTTTTGAATTTCAAACTTGTAGATCCATGCTGATTTTATGGGTGTATGGAAATGGAATGTGATTGAAATTTCTGTAAAATTTTGAAATGGTACTTTATTGTGAAATTAAGATTCTGAGAAATGGGGAAAGAAATAATGACTCGTGCTTAATCTTGCAACCATGATTTATGTAACAAAATGATGAATTAATGAAACTTTATGTTGATGTATTGTTTGTTAATCAGAAGGTTTGCTGCAAAAATTGCTGGTTCACAGCAGCAATCTCATGCTGAGGTAATTTAATTTCTCTTTTTCTTCATTTGTATTTGTGATATTTATTCATTCTTGAACTAAAATCTGAATTATGGTTTCCAATTTGAATAGAAACCTAAGAATTCAAATCCATTGAATTCGAAACCCAATGTGTTTGGAAAAGCCATTGCTGTTGATGATGAACACAAGACACCGGGGGATCAACAACCCGAGCCTATGACTTTAGAGCAAACTGAACCAATGCATAGTGATCCAGATGAGATGGTAATTCTTTCATTCATTTTTAAGTCTGTTTTTTTCTTCTGTTTAATCTGTTTTGATGTTTGATTCGTCTCCTTGTACTGCCTTTTAGGAAGAGGTTGAGATGGAGGATATTGATGGAGAGGGGGTTTTGGACATTGATGGCTCTGATGCAAATAATGCTCTTGCTGTTGTGGAATATATCGAAGATCTTCACTCTTACTACCGAAAAGTTGAGGTACTTGTGATGCAAATCATGTTTTTTCGCAACAGTTATATTATTGTTGAGTAATGAATGCACAACATAGTTTGAGTCCAATTTCATAATGTGCAAGAGTTATGAATTATATTCGAGTTGTGTGTTAATTGTAGTATCTGGATCAACAAATCGACTATATGCGCCTCGTTTATAATGGAATTATTCCGCTTATGTAAATTTCAACTGTGATTTTAATATGATCATGCAGGCATTTATTATAAATCAATAAACTTACAAATGGAGTTTGGTTCTGCTAATCTGTTGTGTGCTTTTGTATTTTCACTAAATTATGGTAATTTCAATGTGAAATTAATGCATAGTAGCATGCTAGAGTTGATCATGTAATCGCACTTGGATTTTTACTTAAGATGATAACCATGAATATTTGACATTGTGTGTGTCGGATTTTTGCCATCTTTCGTTCCTTCTATCTCTTGCTTCTGTGTTATGTATTGAAAAGAACATACGCATATCAAACTTCTTTCTGATCAGATGATCAAAATTGATTGTAAAATGACCGACATTTTCTTCCTGCAGTGCATTGGCTGTGTTTCTCCGAACTATATGGAAGACCAAGTTGACCTTAATGATAGGATGAGGGCTATACTAGTTGACTGGCTTATTGAGGTACTGCGAATGCTCCTACTTTCGAATGATTGATTTCAGTTTCATTTGATATATCCGGCTTAAATATCAATTTGCTTTTGTTTGATATATCAGGTTCATGACAAATTTGACCTCATGCAAGAGACATTGTTTCTTACAATTAATCTCATAGACAGATTCTTGGCAAAGCAAAATATCATAAGAAAGAAACTTCAGCTGGTTGGTCTTGTTGCCATGCTTTTGGCATGCAAATACGAGGAAGTCTCGGTTCCTGTCGTCTCGGATCTAATCCATATCTCTGACAAAGCTTATTCAAGGAAGGAACTTCTCCAAATGGTAACAGTTTTTCAATCTTGTAATAATAACTTCCTACATTTGTTGGATCCATGCAAAATTCAATATAGCTAACTGTCTAGATTTCTTTCCAAACACCGCAGGAGAAGTTGATGCTCAACACCTTGCAGTATAACATGTCTCTACCAACAGCATATGTTTTCATGAGACGATTTCTCAAGGCTGCTCAAGCTAACAAAAAGGTCGGTACTCGTATTTCTCCCAAATATTTCCATCTAGTTTAATAAACCGTATTTCCTTACTCATTTTCTTGACTCTATATTATGAACAGCTTGAGATGGTAGCTTTTTTCTTGGTAGAGCTGTCTCTGGTGGATTATGGGATGCTGAAGTTTCCACCATCCTTGGTGGCTGCTGCTGCAGTCTACACAGCGCAATGCACTGTCAGCGGTTTCAAACACTGGAACAAAACTTGCGAATGGCACACCAACTACTCGGAAGATCAGCTATCGTAAGCATTTTCATTTCAACTCTTTTTAGTTATGTGATACGAGACCGTTAAATTTGAACAAATACACTGATTGTTTATCTGATTTTGGACTTGTATACTTGTAGAGAGTGCGCTAAGATGATGGTTGGATTACACCAGAAAGCTGGAACGGGAAAGCTTACAGGAGCGCATAGGAAGTATTGCTCGGCGAAGTTCAGCTTCACCGCAAAATGCGAACCAGCGTGTTTTCTTCTGGAGAATTGCGAGTCGTAGCCGTAGGAGGGAGTCTCGACAAAGATACCTTATGTTTGTTGAGATTTTGGGGGGTTAAGAATGGAGCATATAGAGTGCAACTTTGGTTGCTCTCTGATGCTAAGTTACTTCACTTATTTTTTGGTTATTTTGTTATCTTTTTTATGTTCAATGATTGAACATCATAATAATTCAGAACTTGTGTATTTTTCTCTTGAACAAAATAATGGGATATAGCAACAATTGCTATATTGTCTATATCCTCTTTCATTTGATACTTTAATAACTCTTAAGTTGTGAATATGCAACTTCAATTCATTTTTATCATTGGTATGAACTGATTGATTGGAATAGAATGGTGAACCATATTTTGGAATGTATCAGTGTTTTTTATACCGTTGGTTTAGTTTTTAAATTTCAAATATTTTTAACTTGTAGTAATAATAATTCTCACTTTACACATTTGATCCCATTATTGGAGTGCTTTTTGTCGCATTTGGAACTTTGCAATGGAATCTATGCCAACTGTCACCATCAATGTGTTGTATTAGTCTTGACTCTTGAGGATAATTTAGTACTCATTCATTCATTGAGTTCAGGGACAATTGTGTTTCAATTTTCATAAGTTTCTCAACTTCATATACATTTGACTGGTTATATAAGAAAACCAGAAATTCACATAAAGTTGTCATTATTTTTTCTCAACTATATGCATTGCAGTTACATTAATTAAAATGACTTAGTGAGTTAACGAAATGTAAAAACAACTCTAAATTGACTTAGTGAGAACGAAATGTACTATAATGAAATTTTTTTCCAAGGGTTTTTAACATTGAGTCTGAAATTTTTTTTAATATAGATTTCTTTAGGACAATATATTTGAAATATTGTTGACACCATATGTTATCTGGAGTTTTCGACACCGTGGTTATTAGTGAAGAAAAATATTTGTTAAGGATATTATAAGTTTTGGACGAAATAGCATGTTTGCTAAAAGTCTGTCGAAGTCGCCTCTGATAGGAGAAAGTGTTGAACTTGGACATAGGAATATTTTTCAAGTTTTATGGTTGGTTCGACAAAGAGGAGCGTTCGATAGGGAAGTTGAATTTGAACGAAGATATAATTACCTTTTGTCCTTATCTGTTTTACCAAAGAACGTGTGGAGCTCCAGGGCGAAAGGAAAGCATGCCGAGTAAAATGTGGCATGCCCTGATCGAAAGACCGTTGAAAACAGTTACTTGGAAGTAGTATATATATAGGAGTCTTAGCATTTTAGGATTCGTGTGTTAATTTGTGTACAAAACCTCACCAAAAAACTCAAAGTATTTACGTGTTGAGAAACGAGTCATTTGAGAATGTAGATGTAAACACCATTTTACATTCTTTTTACAGTTTTTTGTTATTTCCATAATTTACATTCTTGTAATTTATATTCAATTGCTTTTACTTTGTTTTCTTTACAAGTTTATAACGTTACTTTAAAGAACCACGTAAATCAAACAAACTTTTCAATAAGAACATGAATGTAGTTGAAGTGTTCTTCATTATCAAGAATAAGATTTGAAAAATAAAGCACATGTCCTAGGATCAATCTAGTCGATCCTGTGAATAATCAAATATTCTTGTTTTTGGAAGACTAGCGTCTGTTTACCAATTTTCACGGTAAACAAATTGGCACACCTAGTGGGGCAGTGCTTTAATTACAAATTCTTTATCTTTTGTACAGTTTATTACGAAATTCTTCATTATCCTTTAATATTTCACGTTGTTGCATGAGATTTAGAAGTGAAAAAATAGCCACAAACAATGAACAAATACCTAGGAGAAGACGTGTTAGAAACATGGCAAGTCAAAGTCAGCCAACTAATCAGAATTCCCCTAATAATAATCAAGTACCACCCACAGTCTCTTCGACAGGGGGAACCACAGTCTCAAGCATGTGTCGGACGCTATACCTTCTTCAACAAGTTTGATGCCAACGCAGTCGAATGCTCAAGGCGGTCCTGTTTTGACATACATAGGACCACAGGGTCCACCAGGGATCCCCTACCAATGAGAAATATTTCCCAAAGGCCTTTAGGGCCTCCTGGTCTTCAGTTGCCTTTGAAATCGTGAACAGCCTAATGGCATGCCAACTTTGTTTATGGAAGGTTTGCATAATTCCACTTCGATGTATTCAGAACCTAAAGTGAATGTAACTTCCCCGTTACAAGATTATGGGTCTGCTATTAATAACCTGGGTCAAATTAACCAGCTTTTTGGGACAATATTTTATGTCCAAATACCAAGTTTCACAAATAACTCTGCAGTAATAATTAGACAGCATATGAACGAAAGTAACCATGATATGGTTCATACGCTTGCACTGACAATGGGTACGATCTTCAACCATTTGATCTGAAATATTACTGAGGCGAAACAACAAATGGCAGTGCAAATGATGCGCTTTGCTCAATTCTTTGGTGTGTCTCTTCCCCCTCCCTAGCCCCAAAGGGATTGGATAAGAGATAATCAGGGGGAAATACTTGAAGAAGACCCAACAATAAGCCAAAATCAAATAACCACACCACCCCCAAACTTGGTAAACCAGGGAGGGACTGTCAAACCACCAAGGGTCGAACCTATTAGGCAAGAACAACAAATACCGAGAGAGGGAGAGCCCAAGGTAGTGATGGCACATAGAAACCAAAATACTCACGAAGTGGTACAACAAATTCGACATGATAATATGACAGCAGTCAACAATTTGACAGCCATGGTCGAAAGAATCATGGTTCGAAATGGTGTGAACGTTGGCCTTCATAGGCTTAGTTACACTTATCCTTTGAACAAATACATCCTTCAGTCAGACATACCCCCTAGGTGGAAATTCCCCAAATTTACAAAATTCTCTGGGGACACCACTGAGTCTACTGTCGAACATGTGACTAGGTACTTAATAGAAGTGGGCGAAATTGCTGGAAATGAGAATCTTAGAATTAAGTACTTCCCGAGTTTGTTAAGAAAAAATGCTTTCACTTGGTTCACTACATTACCAACCAATTCGATCCACGATTGGGCACAATTAGAAAGATTGTTCCATGAACAATTCTACATGGGGCAAACCAAGATTAGTCTGAAAGAATTGGCAAGTGTGAAGCGAAAATTCATTGATCCAATAGATGATTATCTAAATAGGTTTCGATTGCTTAATGCTAGTTATTTCACCCAAGTGCCTGAGCACAGATTGGTTGAAATGGCCGCATGTGGTTTGGATTATTCTATTAGGAAAAAACTAGATACCAAACACTTGTGAGACATGACCCAATTGGCTAATAGGGTTCGACAAATACAGCGTCTAAAAATAGAAAAGGCTAGAGCAAGTAAGAATTACAGAAAAGAGAGAATAATTTACGTTGAATATGATGAAGGCGAACAATGGTGCTATGAAGAGCCTTTCGATGTGGACGAAGGCGAAATAGACCTTGCCGAACTCAAGCAAGGACCCCCCCTTATTTATGTAGGGGCTTAGCGCCTTCAAATGGTAAAAATCCAGTCGAACATGATAAGGGAGATAGGTTCCCTGAGAAAACCTATGCTTTTGACGTCACAAAATATGACAAATTTTTTAATTTATTAGTTAAAGATGGTCAAATGATAGTACCTCCAGGTGCTAAAATACCCCATTTTGAACAAAAAAAAGAGGGGTTTTTGAAAATATCATCTTTTAGGCCATAAAACATCTCAATATTTTATTTGCAGAAATCTTGTTCAATAGGCAATCACTGAGGGAGGACTGAAATTTAGGGATTAGTCAAAGACCCGGATGAAAATAGACAGTGATCCCCTACAAATAGCGGAGGCCCATTATGCCGAGCCATTTGAAGTTAACATGGTGGTGCTCATTGAAGACATCCCCTCATCCTTTAAATGTTTTACCTTCAACCTTTGAAGTAGTTGGAATGGGGTTTGAGTAAGGATCTTCCAAACAAGCGGCCAAGGTTACCTATCCCCAGCAAGCAAACACTTTGGTGCCATAAAAATAAAAAAAAACATCTTAATGGTTCGGTAAGTCCATAAGCGACATCATATAAATTCCTTAATCAGGATCCAACTGTTAGGTGTGATTTGGGATGTAGCCACATTGACCCCCGTCAGAGCCTCCGACTTGAAGGAATATAAGAGGAGGCGAACCCAAACCTCGTGAATAGTGGGTAGGTAGAAGTAAAAGGAAGGAGTGGAAGAGGCTTCAAAGGCGGCTATGTTGGCCTTCTCTGCCACATAGCAGGCCTCTTGGACAACACCTTCTTCATCATTGGAAGAAGAAAAAGTAAGTTGCTATTGAAGGGAGGTTACTTGATCCTTAATGGTTTAGATAGACCTAATTTCCGTAACATCCTTGGGCTCGATGTCATAAGTGGCCATAATATTCCTTTTTCCTGATAAAAATATGGGAAATATGAGTCATTATCACTACCACTACTTGTATCACCATCGAAATTAAGAGAACTCTCGAAGCTACCAAGCATGCCTATTTTCACTAATCTATAGTCATGCTATAACACCTAACATTCCTACAATATTAGTTACACAAGGCTATACTCTTCGTCACAAGTTTATGGATATACCAAATTACCACTCTCATCTAAATCCCTAATAATCCCTATAAAGAAAAGGGGGGAAATAGAGTATCGAACCTACATACATAGGGTATAGGCTTAAACTCGTAGAGATACGAAAATGATTAAAGACAAAAGAAATGTTTTGAAAACTTTAACCAAGATAGTGTGTGGAAAAATAAAAGAGTCATGGGTTGATCCCTTTAATTAGGAAAGGGAAGATAGGTGTAATCAAAGATCTCATAGGTTTCCCATCATACATGTAAGGCTATGCATATTTTGACAATGTGCCAGGAAATAAGGTCAATTGGGTGTCCTGAGGTTAAATAATCATTGATAGCATTAAAATGCCTCACACACTTATTCTTCCCACAGACTTTTGGGGATTTTCCTAGCTGACATACGAATCACAGTCTTGACACCTGAAGGGACTCCACTAATGTCTCGCCTGAGGGACTTAACTAGTGTCTAGCTTGAGGGACTCCACTAATATCTTGCATGAAAGACTCAACTAGCATATCGTTTGAGATAATCAACTAATGCTTCGCATGAAAAGTTCGTCTTGAAAATGTCTCACTTATAATCCTCATGGAGTGTCTGAATAGGGAAGGGGAAACTAAATTACCTCACTCTTTTCCAAGTCCTCGTACTTTAGGGACTGTGTATCAATATATTTATGAAGGTCTTTAGAGGCGACGTGGGGACAATCATTCGGCTCTTTGTCAGATCATTCACATATTTATTAGATATCTCGCCTTCCCCTAGGATAAGTCTCCCAACATGGGAATTAGTTAGTGATGTGTCCTCATTTTGTAACGACGCAAAAGAATTAGCAGGGGAGGTAGACCATGTTCATCTGAATATCAGAAAACAAACTATCCATTCCTTGAGTGGTTTTTATTTCCTAAGAAGTTGTGGATCTAGACCTAATGTGACTATAAATATCTCAACACCATGGTTAAGGATAACCTAAATTGAATACAAAAATACACACATACAAAGTTTTTCACCCGTACATGAGCTAGCTCTCAACCTCACAATAAACCTTAAAGCTTCTCGCAGTCCTTAACCACAAGGGTTGTCACATATCTGTACTTTTAGCGAGTACACGTTGTTGAAAAGATTTTTGAAGAAATTTGATCGTATAAATCTTGTTTTTCTTGTTGTTTTTGCATATTATATTACAAGTGATATATATATATATATATATATATATATATATATATATATATATATATATATATATATATATATATATATATATATATATATATGACGACTCAAGTGAGAACACTTGGTTATTATGAGAAATGAGAACAACATAGAAAGAAAAATCAATCCAGTTCATTAAAATCAACAAAATCAAAATTTAATGGTCGTGATTCATTGTTCTCATTTCTCATAATAATCAAGTGTTCTCACTTGAGTCGTCCCATATATATATATATATATATATATATATATATATATATATATATATATATATATATATATATATATATATATATATATATATATATGGGACGACTCAAGTGAGAACACTTGGTTATTATGAGAAATGAGAACAATGAATCACGACCATTAAATTTTGATTTTGTTGATTTTAATGGATTGGATTGGTTTCTCTTTCTCTGTTGATTTAAAATAAATACTAAGAATCATAGAAAGAGAAACCAATCCAATCCATTAAAATCAACAAAATCAAAATCTAATGGTCGTGATTCATTGTTCTCATTTCTCATAATAACCAAGTGTTCTCACTTGATTCATCCCCATATACCCCTATATATATATATATATATATATATATATATATATATATATATATATATATATATATATATATATATATATATATAAAGGTCTTATCACCACTATTACCTTCCCCATTTTGTTTAGGAATTGATAAGTGATAAATCTTACATGCATATAAAGCATGTGTTGGTGTTATAGCCATTAAAGTTGATGCAAAGAAGAGTAAGCTTGAACCGGAGGAGACCGCTGGAGGCAAGAAGACACAAAAAACGCACAGAGATGTGGGCCACACACTAGAGATGAAGACTATATGGAGAGAGATGCTTACATTAGTAAGTTCTATAAGAGCATCTTCAATGGTACAATTCATTTTTAAGTTTTTTATGGATCCCACCAGCCATCTCATCTCAAAATAATTTATTTAATTTTTATTTTATTGGTGTAATTCTAATGGATCGCACAATTTTACTTCATAAATTAATTTGATTGGGTACCACAATTTTTTACTAGTTACATTGCAATGCAATTGTACTATAACATGATAAATTGTTTCAATATTTAATTATTATATTGATGTTCAGCTGGAGAATTCAAAGGAAAATAGTAGCATTGGAGATGCTCTAAAGGAACAAGTAAAAGGAGATGTTTTAAAGTCATTGAGGAAGAAAATGTGAATCTTGCTTTGTTATCTTGAATATATGTTGAAGCTTTCTTGCTGCTAGAGATGTTAATAGCACAAACCAAAATTTTGAAGGCCTAAACATGGTATACGATACATTATACTAACCTTAGGTTAACGAGTTAAGCTCTTCTCTATTTTTCATCTCTATTTTTTTTCTCCATTTCCTCTCTCCATTACTATAGTTGTCAAATATTTAATGTATATAATAAATCATTAAACCCAATTAATATCACACTATTGAATAATTAATTATAATTGCATTGCAAAAAGTGCTAAGTGAACATGTATAGATAAAGCCATGTTCTATATACACATTCTTGTTATGCATATGCATATGCATACAAATATAGACCGACATATCTCTGTAATTTCTTTTATAGTTAAAGACTAAATTATTAAATTCAATAAAAAATTTCAAAAATTGATATCTAGTTTTTTTGTTAAATAGTTCAGATAAGGTCAGACTTAAATATTGCTCGGCTAAGTTTAGCTTCACCGCAAAATGCGAACCAGCGTGTTTTCTTCTGGATAATAGCGAGTCGTAGCCGTAGGATGGAGTCTCGACAAAGATACCTTATGTTTGTTGAGATTTTGGGGGGTTAAGAATGGAGCATATAGAGTGCAACTTTGGTTGCTCTCTGATGCTAAGTTACTTCACTTATTTTTTGGTTATTTTGTTATCTTTTTTATGTTCAATGATTGAACATCATAATAATTCAGAACTTGTGTATTTTTCTCTTGAACAAAATAATGGGATATAGCAACAATTGCTATATTGTCTATATCCTCTTTCATTTGATACTTTAATAACTCTTAAGTTGTGAATATACAACTTCAATTGATTTTTATCATTGGTATGAACTGATTGATTGGAATAGTGAACCATATTTTGGAATGTATCAGTGTTTTTTATACCGTTGGTTTAGTTTTTAAATTTCAAATATTTTTAACTTGTAGTAATAATAATTCTCACTTTATACATTTGATCCCATTATTGTGGTACTTTTTGTCGCATTTGGAACTTTGAAATGGAATCTACGCCTACTGTCACCATCAATGTGTTGTAGTCTTGAGGATAATTTAGCATTCATTGAGTTCAATTTTCTTATCGTTCTTGACTTCAACTACATTTGAGTTGACTGGTTGTAGTATGAGAAAACCAGAAGTGCACATGAAGTTATCATTATTTTTTCTCAGTTACATCGTAGTTACATAAATTGAGAAGATATAAAAATGACTTAGTGAGTTAACGAAATGTAAAATCAACTCTAAATTCACGTGTACTAAATGTAGATGTCTTTAGGATAACATATTTGAAATATTGTCCGAGACCATGGGACTTTTAATGGTAAAACATTGACACTTGGTTGGCAATTGTTATGCATTTTTTAAAGGTGGAGGAGTGTACATGCAAGCACTCACATGATCAAGTTAATAAAAGCCTAGGTGTTAAGTTCCCGGGTTTAAAATAGTGTGTAGCTAAGTCTGACATATTAGATACATTTTATAGAACAAATTTTAAGATTTGGACATATCTAGTGTATCACTAGGGCATATCTATTCCTAAATTCGCATAGCTATAACTGCTTATGAGATGGGTTAGTCGGTCAAATATTGGATTGGGCCAAAACAGTAACTCTCAGGCCTTTATCTAACTTGTCTTTGGTTAAGTAGTGCTCTAATATTATTAGAAGGATGTGTCCTTCGGCAAACGCAACAAGGGGTATGTTAAATTGCGACTTGTTGAAGAAGTCAACATCCTTTGAGTTTTGAAAAGGAGACAACTTTCAGTATGTTGTCGGTTCGTCAATCTTGGATAATTTGCTTGACTTTGAAGTTCTTCTAACGCGTTATAGACGTCAAGTATTCTTTTATGGTTTTAAGGGTTTTTGTAGTCTGGATATGCCATCTTGTTTTCATTCTTACTCTTGACATATGTAATAGATATTGATGTTTCCTTATTATGATTTGACCTTTGACTACCTTTTATGAAACATAGATCATTGACTTAAGGCTAGGTGACCTAAGGTGAGGCGTATTAACTACTTTGCACTTTTAAGGAGTAATCATGATTGTTAATGGAACGTCACCTTTGTTTAATGATGTGGCATAATAGGCATAACAACGTTGGCCCATTCTCGTTCTTTTGGATCCTAACCATTTCCACCCGTTGGATTTGGAATCAGTCACTTTCATTTCTTCTTTTTACATTTTTTTCTCCTTTAAAAGCTTCAAACTATTTTTATAAGAACTTCATTGTTCCTTATCTTCATTATTCTACAACCTTCGTGATTTTCTGCAATCTCCATGATTCTAACTATTGGTAAGTTTTATATTACTTTGATTTTCCTTTCGTTCTATCTTGTTCGGATAGTTTTGTTTTTTACATGCTTTTTAATTAAGGGAATCTTGAACTGGCTTTTTGTTTTCTTCAATATTTTTTCTTTGGTTTGGGAAACAGGAAAGCTCGACAATCCCTAAGGCCTTATTTCCTTTAAACAATCATCATAGGTTTTTTAGGCCTTTGCAAATTCAATCAAAAACTTCACAATTGCATCTCAAGGGTTGGGCATACATCAAAGCCTTTCAAAGTCTTTGTGCCCATATGGGAATTCCAAACCTCCTTTGTATTTTCTTAAATATTTCTTCATTGGTTTGGGAAGGTGGGCAAGTCAAAATTCCACATGGCCTTATAAGCAATCATCATGGATTTTTCTAGGTTTTCACATTTTTCTTGGAGCATAAATGACGACCTCTAGTCCTTTTTGTGTATCAAACAACATGTGACATGTAAAATTTGTTAAGAGAGAACAATAATAAAACCCATCTTCTCCCAAATTCCAGCAAAGGCGGCTCGCATCTCCACCATCATGTCTGTAGGTTATCTACGACTCCTCCCAACGCTTCTTCGTCCATTCACAATTAAAAGATGTCCAACAATATCAAGCTTTAAGATGTGATTATTGCTGGCTTGGATATTTAAATTAAGAATGGGATGTAGAAAGGAGCTAGTACTTAATTTGTCACGACATGTTGTGAGACATCATTTCCAATTAACACCTGTTTCCTCCAAGCTTCTTCAGAGCAGCCGCTCCCTGATGCGATGTATTCACCTTCAACTTCATTTGTCATTAAACACAAGAAGCGACATTCAAAATCTTGTGGATCTGGTTCCATTCATGACCATTGCACCTTCTTCATTTGTTACCAGGCATTCATGCTTAGTAAAGTTGACATTTAGTCCTTGGTCACATAGCTGACTAGTGCATATTAAGTTAGCAACTAGTCCTTTGACAAACATTACATCATCAAGATTAGGTTGTCTTGCACAGTTCAACTTTCTAACACTTTTATTTCACCTTTTGATCCATCTCCAAATGTGACAAAGTCAGTAGAGTGTGGCTTAATATTAACCAGAAGCTTCTGGACACCAGTCATGTGTCTAGAACATCCATTATCAAAGTATAAATCCTCTAAAGTAGACGTTATGAGAGAAGTGTGAGCTATGAGGGCAGTCAGAACCTTTTTGGGAATCCATTTCTTGGCTTTACTAGCACCCTATCCTTTTCTATGTTGTGAGTTATGCTTGGGATAACCATATAGTCTATAATAGAAGGGTTTTATATGATAAAACCTTCCACAATAATGGCATCTCCATCTTTGATTTTTTACTTCCTGTGGAGTTTTTCTGATGGATTTGAGAATGTTGGAACACTTGATCTAACATCTTATGTTTTCCTTGAGCTTGGACGAACTTCACATCAACCACTGTGCTTTTGGCTTTTCCATGATTGTTATACTCAACACCTTTTACATTTCCAGCATTCTTCCCAGTTTGGAGAATCTCATCCAGCACTCTAGAACTGCTGTTGAGCATTCTAACAGACTTGGTCATATTGTCCAGTTTTGAGTTTACCAGTCCAACTTCACTCTTTAGATTCGAGATAACAGAAAGGTGCTTGACTTTTTCATCCTAAAGGTGTGCAATAGTTTTCTTCTGCTCTTCTACTTGTTGACAAACTTGTTCACTTCTGAGACATAAATCTTTGTATGAATTGGCAAGTTCCTTAAAGGTAAGCTCTCCACCATCAGGTTCTTCCTCACAAACTCTAGTTAGAGCAATGACCTGTTTAGCAGTTTTAGTGTCACTTTCAGAGTCACCTTCTGACCAAGAGATAGCTAGACCTTTCTTCTGCCTCTTGAGATAAGTAGGACACTTAGTTTTTATATGTCCATATCTTTCACACTCATGACATTGAACCCCCTTCCCTTGGTAGGGTTGTTCTTCAGTTCTGAACTCCCTCCCAGCATCCCGATTAATGCTGATGTAGAATGATTTGTTCTTGACATTTGGTCTCGACTTCCAGTCCATCCTTTTAAACACCTTGTTGAACTGTTTTCCAAGTAGCACAAGGTCTTCAGATAGTCCTTCACCTCCATCTTCTGAACTTTCAGCATTGGACACAAATGCTACATTCTTCTTTTTTTCAGACTTTTCACCAAACCCTAGTTCAAAGGTCTTAAGAGATCCCATAAGTTCATAAATCTTCATGTTGTTTATATCACGGGCTTCTTCAATATCAGTGACTTTCATGTCAAACCTATTAGGGAGAGATATAAGAATTTCTCTAACCAGCTTGGCATCTGACATCTTCTCTCCAAGTGCATCAGAGGCATTGACTATTTCAATAATGTTCATATGAAACTAATGAATACTCTCATCTTCTTGAATTCTTAATTTCTCAAACTTAGTAGTAAGAAGTTGAACTCTTGACATCTTTAACTTTGAGGTTCCTTCACGAGAAGTCTTCAAAATTTCCCATGCATCTTTGGCAACGGTACCACCACTGATTCGTCTAAAGATGTTCTTGTCCACTCCATTGAATAGGGAATTCAAAGCTTTGAAGTTTCCTAGAGCAACTTTATCATCTTCATCATCTCACTCTTCCTCTTCTTCCTTTGGTAGGCCAGTAATCTTATCGTCCTTGTATTTGGCCAGTGGGGGACTACATCCATTAACCACGGCTCTCCATGCCTTGCTGTCCATGGACTCAATAAAAGCCACCATACAGGCTTTCTAATAGTCATAGTTCATTCCATCTAGAATAGGTGATCTATTCACGAATCCTCCTCCTTCATTGTCCATTGCACCAGAAAGTATCTTCCCTGAATCTCACATAGAGTCAGAGCAGGATGCATGCTCTGATACCAATTGAAATTCTGGCCTTCATATCACATATTTCCTAAGAGATGTTGAGACACTGATATTCGAAAAACACACAAAGACAAGGTATCCATTAAAACAATGCAGAAACTTAAATATACACAAGAAATTGTTCCCCCAGTTTGATATAAACAATACCTATTGCGGGGGCTACCAAGCTAGGCATAAGCCCACTATGATAGTATCAGTTTGAAGTACTATGCAAACAACCTCCGATTCACACGCAAACAACCTTTGGTTTATCACCTTCTCGCCCAATCACTACCCGTGCTATACTTCTACCTAAGACTCACCTAGGTATGAGATCCTTCTCAACCCTCTCAATCACAACCGTGATAATTAGTTTCAACAACTTTAGAAGACACACTTCAAAGACACAATCACTTAATGCTTAAAAGCTTATGAATGATCACAAAACTTACAACATATTGAAAATGTCCTACTCTTCTATCAAGAATGATATTAAAGAGACTCATAATACACAAGATCGCACAAACCCTAACACAAAATACAATGTAAGTTCCACGAAATAATAGGTTTGTTGCTTGCTATTTAAAACAATCTTCTGGTCTGGATTTGGGCTTCAAAACCACAGTAAGGCACTACCGGAAATCTTCCAAAATCTTCTCCATGAAGATAGGGCTTCAAATACTAGATTTCCAAATATTCTCCATATTTAGAAACTAATCATACATCTTGAAAACAGAAAAAATCTTATTTCCCTAAATCAAGCACTACATAGGATTGCACAATATTCCAACATATTCTACACTTGTACTAAAAACAGACTTCAACAGATCCAGTTGTAAGTATCAGTCACGATGTCAGATGATTCTTTATAGGACATCTTACTCAATATGTCTCTTCAGTTGGAGTGAATAGAACATCTTGTTCAATATGTTTAAGTTAGTTTTACCAAACACAATGCAACCATAACTTTAGAGAATTAACATAAACCTAGGAAGACTTTACTATCGGATAATCTTCAACCAATCTTGCTTTTAACAAGCTAACCAAGAACCAAAGGAAAATTTTAATATCGGCTAATATTCAACCAACATTGGTTTTAATAGGCTAACCAAGAACCAAAGGAATATTTTAATATCGACTAATGTTCAACCTAGGACTAATCACACAATTCCCAACCAAAGCTTTTATTGGGTTTAGCTTCTAACCACAAATAATTCGTAAATGGACAGTATTCAACCAAGGTACATATAAATGATATATTTAGTGAACTTTACAATTTTACCCTTCCAGCACAGATAACCTCACTAACAAAGAGACTTTCCTCACAAAAGCATTTGGCTATAACATCTAGTGAGATAAAGTAAAAATAAAACTTAGAGAGAGAGAGAGAGAGAGAGTGTGAGTGAGGAGGTAGTGTCAAAACACAATTCTGGATGATTTGAAATGAGAAAGGAGGTCTCTATTTGTAGGCAAGATGTGTGCCCAAAACAAAAAAATTGCATGCAATGATTTTTACTGTTAGCTAATCGATTAGATGAAAGTGCTAATCGATTAGATTTCAAAATACAATCGATTATAAGTTCCCAAAATGGAATTTTAAGAAATATGACTGTTGCACATCATTAAGGCGTTGTCTGAATGACTTGGTGCGTAAGTTTGAATTGATATAATCGATTAGACCAAAGTCCTAATCGATTAGATTAACCAAAATTCACCCTCTAGATATTTCCACAACTACTAAGTCATATGGAACAACTCCAACACATTTTTAAAGATTTTTTTAATAAATATATTTAAAAAAAGGTTTTAGAGTGTGTGCACTTATAGTCATATACTTTTACGGAAAATCCCTTTGCTTACATAAGATCACCCACTTACTAACCTATGAGATTAACTCCTTCTACAAGCCCTTTGCCAAATATTATCTTATGTGTTGACACTACTTGAGATCACTTGAGGCTTTTAGATAATGAATTTTATTTTCCTTCCTTGAATAGTCAAGTTCATCAAACCATATAACTTGAGTTTTCATCTTTAACCGCTTAAGTATTATGCTTGACTTATCATCAATTGTCTTTACAGTTGACTTTATAGATGTATTTACTATTGTCATCGTCAAAAGATAATTTCTTGATTAAAGGTATATTATCTGCAAAACAAGGTTCCATAATTATAACATCCTCTCATCCTTAAAATGTTTTACCTTCAACCTTTGAAGTGGTTGGAATTGGGTTTGAGTAAGGATATTCTAAACAAGTGGCCAAGGTTACCCAGCCCCAACGAGCAAAAACATCCTAATGGTTCGGTAAGTCCCCAGGCGACATCATATAAATTCCTTAATCAGGCTCCAGCCATTGGGTATGATTTGGGATAAAGCCATATTGACCACCTTCAGAACCTTCTCCTTGAAGGAAGAGAAGAGAAGGCGAATCCAAACCTCATGAATGGTGGGTAGGTATAAGTAAAAGGAAGGAGTGGAAGAGGCTTCGAAGACGTCCATGTTGGCCTTCTCTTCTACAAAGCACGCCTCTAGGACAACATATTCTTCATCATTGGAAAAAGAAAATGTATTTTGCTTCTGAATGGAGGTTACTTGGTCTTTAGTAGTTTAGATAAACCCAATTTCCCTAACATCCTTGGGCTCGGTGTCATAAGTGGCCATAATATTCCTTTTTCATGATAAAACATAAGGGAAATATGAGTCATTATCACTTCCACTACTTGTATCACTATCATAATTAAAAGAACTCTCAAAGCTACCAAACATGCCTATTTTCACTAATCTATAGTCAATAGTCATGTCAGAACGCTAAGCATTCCTACAGTAATAGTTACTCAGGGCTATACTCTTCGTCACGAGTTTATGGGTATATCAGATTACCACTCTCATCTGAAACTCTAATAATCTCTATAAAGAAAAAAAGGGGGAAATAGATTATCGAACCTTTACATATATAGAGTAAACGCTTAAGCTCGTAGAGATGGGAAAATGGCTAAAGGAAAAAGAAATGTTTTGAAAACCTTAACCAAAAGAGTGTGTGGAAAAATAATAGAGTTATGGGTCGATCCATTTAAATATGAGATGGAAGATATGGGTAATCAAAGATCTCATAGGTTTCCCATCAGACATGTAAGGCTATGCATATTTTGACAATGTGCCAGGAAATAAGGCTAATTGGGTGTCCTAAGGTTAAATCATCATTGATAGCATTAAAATGCCTCACACGCTTCTCCTTCCAACAGACAATTGGGATTTTCCTAGCTGACGTATGACTCACAGTCTTGACAATTGGAGGGACTCCACTAAAGTCTCGCCTGAGGGACTCAACTAGTGTCTCGCCTGAGGGACTCCACTAATGTCTCGTCTTAGGGTCTCAACTAGTTTCTCGCCTGAGGAATCCACTAATATCTAGTATGAGGGGCTCATCTAGCATATCGCTTGAGAGACTTAATTAATGCTTCGCATGAAGAGTTCGTCTTGAAAATGTCTCACTTTTAATCCTCATGGAGTGTTCGAATGGGGAATGGGAAACTAAATTACTTCAACCTTTTCCAGACCCTCGTACTTCAGGGACTGTGTATCAGTATATTTGTGAATGTCTTCAGAGGCGACGTGGGAACTATCATTCGCCTCTTTGTCATATCAATCACCTATTTATTAGATATCTCGCCTTCCCCTGATATAAGTCTTCCGACATGGAAATTAGTGAGTGACGTGTCCTCATTTTGTAACAACACAAAATAATTCGTGAGGGAGGTAGACCCTATTCATATGAACATCAGAAAACAAACTATTCATTCCTTGAGTGGTTGCTATTTCCCAAGAAGTTGTGGATCTAGACTCAATGCAACTATAAATATCCCAACATCATGGTTAAGGATAACCTAACTTGAATACATAAATACATACTTACAAAGCTTCTCACCCGTACATGAGCTAGCTCTCAACCTCACAACAAACCTTAAAGTCTCTGGTAGCCCTTAACCATAGGGGGTGGTCACATATTTGTACTTTTAGTAAGTACACATTATATTTTTGTTGATAATATTTTGAAGGAATTTGATCGTATAAATCTTGTTTTTCTTATTGTTTTTGCATGTTATGTTCCAAATGATATATATATATATATATATATATATATATATATATATATATATATATATATATATATATATATATATCACAGTCTTATCACCACTATTACCTTCCCCATTTTGTTGGGGAATTGATAAGTGGTCAATCTTACATGTAGATCATGTGTTGGGGTTATAAACCATTAAAGTTGATGCAGAGAAGAGAAAGCTTGAATCGGAGGAGATCGCCAGAGGCAAAAAGATACCAAAAATACACAGAGATGTGGGCTACACAATAAAGACGAAGACTATATTGACAAAGACACTTGCAGTAGTAAGGAACAAAGCATAGAAAAGAACAAGTGAAACAAGATGTTTTAAAGTCATTAAAGAAGAAAATGTGAATCTTGCTATCTTGAATCTATGTTGAAGCTTTCTTGTTGCTAGGGTGGGAATAAGACATGCCAAAATTTTGAAGGTCTAAGCCTGACATACAATATATTATATTAGCCTAAGTTTGACCTAAAGCTGGATATAAGTTTCTTTTTCCTGGTCCGTCCTTTTTAAAGTCTAATCTAGCCTTATAGCCTGATTAAAAACCTATAAAAAAATAAATTTATTAAAAACTATTGAATAATTAATTATAATTATAATTATGCTTATAATTATAATTATGATTGAACTAGATAAAACCATGTTCTTATATACACACTCTTGTTATGCATATACATATATAGATTGATATATCAAACTTTGTAAGTTTTTTTTTATAGTTAAAGTCTGATTTATTAAATTAAATAAATTTTTTCAAAAATCTATGTCTAGCCTTTTTGTCAAATAGTTTAAATGAGATCAGATTTAAGTAGATTAGATTATAAACTCAAAAAATGACATGTTATATTTCAACCCCTAGACTCCTACTTGCCACTAAGCCTTTGTATTGATTATCGTATTTTTACAAAGGTGTTTAAAAAGAAATGTTTTCTTTTTTGAAATTTAAGGGAAGGAACTACACTGAAATCAATATAGGGATGGAGATCCCTAAAGAAATGGTATTTTTTATCAATTAATAAAAATAAAAATAAATAATAATAATATGCCAAAACTTTTCACTAATTCTTTTATCAATTAATAAAAACAAAAAACAATTTTTTTTAATAGGCAATTTGTATCTAGCAGAATTTGAACCTAAGACATAAGAGGAGCACACTCTGAGACCCAAGCATTTCACCGTTTCGCCGCTAGACCACGCACGCACACCAAAACAAAAAACAATTAATAATGTTATCAATCTTATTTGAAAATATTTCTTATTTTGTTGTCTTAAATTATGTAATACTTGGTAATACTTTTGTTCTATTTCTTTTAATTTTAATTTGTATTTAAAATTTTGATTATTTTATTAAATATTTTATTAGAAGTGGTTGGTTTATTTTATGCAATCTTTTCGAGTCTTATTTTTTTGTTAATCGGGAATAACAAAATTGTTTCAAATTTTATAACTTTTCATTTTTATCAAAATTGTCATGATTTATTTAATTTTTATTTCTATTTATATTTAAAACTTTTTCAAAATATTTATCAATGAATTAAATATGGGATACAATAATCAAAGAATAAAGATAAATTAAAGACATCACATGTCAAATGTGAATTAGTTCATTTGTAAAGTTTGGCTTAATATGTGGTCATTTTTTTAATATCAATAATAATTTTTTTTTTACTTTCTCTATAATTTACTATTTTTTATCTTTTAATTTTCCTGTTTTCAAATTATATTAAAAATAAAAATTATTAAACTATTCCTAATTTCTTTTATAAAAAAATACAATCAATATAAAACAAAATCATATCAATATATATATTTTAAAACATTAATAATTATATATAAAAATTCAATAAAACTTACCCCTACATTGCACGGATAAACGTCTAGTAAATAATACTTCATCCGTTTTTTATTATAAGTCGTTTTAGATTTTTCACACAGATTAAGAAAAATAATAATTGTTGTATGAAAATGAGAAATTATGAAGGTTTTTACAAAATTATCATTCATTAATGACGTGTGGAAGATAAATTTATATAATTGAAAGGAGAGAGAATAATAAATATTTAGCGATATAATAGAAAAAATAGCATTAATTATTCATTGGAATTGTAAAACGACTTATATTTAAATACAATTTTTTTTCCAAAATGACTTATAATAAAATACGGAGTATATTTTTATAATGTGTCAAATTTTGAGTGTTGAAATAACACTCTTCTATTTAAACCTTCTCTACAAAACGTCTTATTTAATACATTTGTATTGATCATCGGATTTCCATGAAGGTGTTATTTAATACTACTTCTCTACAAAATGTGTTATTTAATACTTGTCATTCTTTCCTACGTCCTACATAAAAATGGTTCGACCAGTTTTGGTAAAGTTCACGCTTTAATTCAGATTTCAAAAACATTGAGCGGTGCTACATGTTGTATCTAAAATTCATTAATCAATTTTTGTAGTTTTGACTTATATTTAATAAAAATTCTTGTGTTTCAATGAAAAATTCAACTAATATTTTCTGAAATGGAATCAGTAATAGTAAACATTGTAAAGATTAAACGTCTACGATGTTTCATTGAAATAATATTTTACACTGTCAATTAATTATAATCAGTGATATATTAAAAAAATTTAATTTTTATTATAATTACATGTAAATAATATACACACGGATGATTGTGATAAATTGAAGGTGTAAAAATTTTTATACTAATAATACATAACAATTAATCTCTATATTAAATGGTATTAAATGAAATATATATTGATAATATTTAGCTTGTAATATGCTATTTGATATAATATAAATACCTAAATAGGTGTCAATAAAAATCAAGTAGAAAAAGTTATATGGTCAACAATTCATAATCAATCAAATTAAAATATTTAAAAAATTATTATAAACAAAATTAAATATTTTATAATTTTTAAGATTTTAATTCTACAAATTAATAATATCAAAATTAAATCTAAAATTTATTCTGATAAAATTTGTCTTATTTTAAGAGAATCAATTCAAATCACTTTAAACTCAATTCGAGTTTTTTTTCCGAACATTTAAATTCTTTGGAAAAAAGTACTATAATTTATTTTATTTATACACAATTATTTCAAAAAGATTGTCTCGATTCGTGTAATAAAATTACACATTCATTATTTTTCCAATTTCTTTTATAAAGAATTCACATAGCATTGAGCAATACCTCAAATTCAAATTTTGTGAAAAATATGATTTCAAAAAAATACTCAATTATATTTATTTATAATTTAAAAAGCATTAATAATAATAAGAATAGATAGAAAATTTAATTCATCTCGAATCCCTTTAACATAATTTAAAAATGGATAATGCTAACGAGTGTCCGGAGCACTGATTAACAGATTAAAAAGATAAGTAGAGCATTGTTTAATAAATTAAAAAATAATTTTTTATTTAAAATATATGTATTTAATGCATTGAAAACATAAATAGTTAATTTTTGTAAAGAATATTATGTTTATTTAATACATTGATCTAGAATAATTTTTTTATTTGGAATGTTTAACTAGTGTCCCAAGGACACTCGTTAGCATAATCCAAAACCTTTAAAATTTATGTTAATTTTTTATTTAATAAACATTATTTTTAAATCTTTCAAAATATCTCAGCTATTTAATTTTAGATTTTTTATTAATATTTATCTTAATGATGGTCGTTACCAAAAGAAATAACAATAAAATAAGAATGAGTGGGTAATTAGTACTCAAAATTTTCTCTCTTAGGACTTCAAAAGTTAATTAAAAGTGAAAGTTAACTTTTATTTATTTATTTTAATTTTGAGAGATTATGACAAAGATCAATGAAGATGGTAGTGAAGATGAAGAAGAAGAAAAAAAAAAGATGGAGTAGATATTGATGATGTACTATTAGAATTAATATATCATTAAAATTTAAAGGTAAAATTTTTATTAAAATGATCAAATAATTATTATTAAAAAATATAGAATTTATAGTAAATAATCTCATCAATATATATATTATGAGACAAACTACCAACTCAGCTGGATAAGTCGTATAACATAATTTTCCTATATTATGAGACAAACTTAGATTAGCCAAAATATCATCACTCTTGTTGGCTTCTCGGAAAATATGAGAAAGGGTGATATCTTCCATTTCATCTAGGAATTTTCTAATTTGATTGTAGATTCCATTCCCCGCCTTGATCTTAACAGCCTTTTCAGCTATCGCATCCATAATGTACTTATTATCTGTCTGAATACTTATCCTTGTGTATCCTTTTGAAAGAGCAAATTTGATTCCTTCAAAAATTCCCCATAGTTCCGCAGTGAGTACACTACAAACACCAATATTCTTTGAAAAACCTCCAAGCCATGTACCACGGTAGTCTCTGAGTAATCCTCCACATCCTGCTTTGCCCGAAACCTTTGCTACTCCATCTACATTAAGAGTAATAAAACCTTCTTGGGCCGGAGACCACTTGACAAAAATCAGGTTTCTTGTATTAGCTTCCTGTATTCTCTGAGTAGACAAACTCAAACTATACTCGTTATGCCGTCTCCTAATGTCTTCAATCAGATTTGTAGGCATAATGAAATTATCATCATGTATTCTTCTATTCCGCCAGTACCAAAGAGAATGACATGTCGTTGCCCACAAAGCGCTCCAATCATCTGTGTCTTTTCTACTAAAGTTGTCATTTAGATTCATGTGCATCCATTTCGTCAGACCTGCAAGGAAAAAGTTAGTATAAAAATTCTCACCCAAAAGTGAGAGCCAAACAGATTTTGCAAGAGGGCAATCTCTCAAAGCATGGAGGACAGTTTCCGTGATATCAGCACAGTCATTGCAATACGGGTCCCGCAGGTTCATACAACTGAGACGCGAGTTGGTAGAGAGACTATTGTGATTAACTTTCCACATAAATGCTTTAATTCTCTCAGTGGTTTGCAACTGCCAGATTTTGTTCCAATCATTCCTAGGAACAGAAACGACTCCAACATTACTCAAAAGCTGGTACGCAGAACTAACAGAAAATTCGCCATCCACTTTCTTAACAAGCAAAAAGGTCACAATCTATTAAAAGAAAAAAAGCATAAGAAATGCCTTATAAGTCTGTTACAGCAACTCACGAAAAATAGACAGACTCAACACCCTATCAAATTAAAATGTCAATACTTACAAGTTACAACATTTTGTCAAGGCCTAAAAATACACATGAAATAATAATGTCTCTACAAACACCGAATCATAATATTTTATTTATCATGTCGAAGTAGGTCTAATTACACTGACAAGATGAATAAAAATAAGTCGACACCTAAACCATATAGATGAAAAATAAATCCTCCCAAAACTACACCAACACCTAAATCATAGTATATTACCTCACATGAATAAAAAAAATCATCACGAGACCTCAATACTGAAACAGAACAACAAAATATTGCATCATCGCCGAAAAGAATCAATAATTCGAATTAAAATCACAGTCACAACGTGCAGAAACTCAATATTAATAACAAATTCGGTTTTAAAACGCTTGACCACTGAGATTACCCACCAGATTTATATCAACGCAGAAAAGAAAAATGAATTCAAGTATATGTGATGCTGATACACTTCTTAGGGTTCAAAAAACATATAGAGATGTCGCAGGATATCAAATTTGATTAAATCTTGAGCCACCTCGAAGCTAAAATTTTTGTCTCTTCAACCAAATTTTCTATGTGAATTTTTTTGTTTTCGATGATTTTATTTTCGTCAATATTATCTCACATAATATATTTAAGGTTAAAAATTACCGTAATGAATCAAATTGATTGACCTAAATATCTTTATAACTTAAAAATTACATTTATAAATACGTAGGTTGAGCCCCCAACCATCATATGTCTTTCAGACACCATAAGAACCATTACTTCGTTTTCAAAACGAATCATCAACCCAATTCTATCAACCACCCAACCCACATGTAATCCAACCAACTCGATCCAACTTTGACAACATGGACACCAATCTTTTTGGAAGCACCACCAATTGGAGAGAAATGGTCGACGAATTGCATGATCCAAGTGTTGTTCTAGAACCATCACATCAAAGGCAAATACGGGGGTATTATTGTTTTACCGGTGAGCATTTAGGTGGAGGGTCAGTAAAAATATATCCCAATCGTCGTATAATTTCATTTTTTAGTAATATTATTATAAAATATTTTTATAAAATAAAAAAAAAACAAAACAACTAATAGCCACACTACATGACACATGCACCTAAAACTATAAGACCATTTACATCGGGGTGTTGAATAATTTATACAATAGTTAAATAGCTACAATGGTGTGTTGAATCATGTATTTAATGTGACGTGGATTAATTGGTGTTGAATACTTTCAACATGTTGAATAAGAAAAGAGTGAGGGCCACCTAAAGTATGTGACAAAATATTATTGGTTGTTGTGTATGTTTAGATTTTTATTTCATAATAATTATTTAATGTACATTATTTTTTAGTAAATCAATTTTTTATTAATTTTTATTTTCACCAAAATTCATCAATTTTTTCTATAAATAGAGACTTGTTTCATTTGATTTGGACACACAAAAAAAATTCACTTTTTTCTCTCATTTTTTTCTATTTAGCCTTCAAAAAATTCTTGTTTGTAGCTCTAGACATTTTTGTAATTTTATCTGTTTTAATAATAACTATTTCTACATCTCTTATTTATTACTTGCAAGAAAAAAAAATAAAAATATAAAATTGGAAGAAAACCAATTAAATAAATTACTAAATTAGAAAAAAAATTAAAATAAAATATTTAAATCTTAATTATTTTAATTTAGTTTCAATTGATAATTGAGATGTAGAAATATATAATCATAAAAACAAATATATATAAGAAAATAAGAATAAGAAATAAAAGTAGTGGGGTGGGTGTTGAATTTTATTAAACAAAACTATTGTAGTGAGTAAAATTTGAATGTGTATTGAATGATGAGGTGGAAGAGAGAGAATATGATGTGGAACATAAAAAGTGAAAAAGTAAGACCATCTCCAATGGTGCAACCCATTTTTGAGTTCTTTATGGGTCCCACCAACCATATCATCTCAAAATAATTTAGTTAATATTTATTTTATTGGTGTAATTCAAATGGGTCTCACAACTTTACCTCATAAATTAATTTGATTGGGTACCAAAATTTTGTACTAGTTGCATTGCAATGCAACTCTACTATGACATGACAAATTATTTCAATATTTAATTATTATATTGATGTCTAGGTGGAGAACTCATTGAAAAATACTACCATTGGAAATGCTCTAAGGTGTTGAATAACTAAACCATTATACATAGTCTAATGCACATGCCATACTGCATAGCATGACAGAGGAGCAGCATGCGTCATTCAGTGTGACGTCTTCTCTTTAATTTAAGTGCATGCGTCACACATAGTGGCGCCTCCTCTGTGTGGCGATTTTTTTTTAATTTAAAATGTAGTTAATTTGGTACATTTAGAAAATTAGTTATTTGGAATTTTTAAAAAAAAAAATGATTATTCAAAAAAAATAATCCTATAAATAATCATACATAATAATAAAGCAAAATGAGTTTATTGGCAAATTTGACAAGTGGCACATTTCTAGACCTCTTACTATTTTAATTATTTCTACTTAAAGAAATGTTACTATTATTGTTAATTTATTAATTAAATAATTTAATTTAATTTTTCAAATTATTATTCATTCTCTATGTTCTTGGATAACACGTAATTTTTCAATTCCACTTTTAATTGGTTTATGACCACATAATTACCCATTAGCTTTTCCCAATTTATTATTGTTAATTTATTCATTAAATAATTCAATTTTATTTTTTAAATTATTATTGATTCTCTATACTCTTGGATAACACATTATTTTTCAAATTTTCTTTTAATTGGTTTATGACCATAGAATACCCATTAGCTTTTCTCAAAATATTACTCTTAGATAACACATTATTTTTCAAATTTTCTTTTAATTGGTTTATGACCATAGAATACCCATTAGCTTTTCTCAAAATATTGGTCGCCTACGGCAAACCCTATTTTTCTTCATCAATTCCTTCCCCTTATTCAATGTATCTTTCTCAATCCTTTCAACGGTCCATTCATTCCGCCCAATGTTCTTCGACGCTTCTGCTTCTACAGGTTTCATGATTCAATCCCTTTAATGGTAATTATTTATCTCCTAATTCCTAAATTGTGCTTAATCAATATTGTTTCTTTCTTATTTTTGTGTCAGTCTATAAATATGAACAATTCCCTTTGTTGATTTCTGCTGATTTCAATTATATAAAGATGACAAAAAATTTCTCCCAGTTCACACTGCTTTTCAATCGTTCATCTATATTATATTTACAATTTTCCCACTCTATTAGTGTTGTTATCTATCTAAACACTAAACACATTAACCTTAATTTCTTCAATTTTATTTCTGTAACCTTTTCGCTTTTCTTTCGTTTTTCCAACCCCTTTGTTAGTTACTCTGTTTTATTTTTTCTATCATTGTTGTTGCTGCTGAATTTTTAATTTTCCTTTTCATTTTTGTTGGATAGTGCAAAGGGAAGAAATATTTGGATCCTTTCGATATGACACTTTTATTTTTTGGTGGAGAGGTAATATCGCATCTATATAGATAGTTTGTGTTGCAACTTTACTGATATGTATTTTTTGGTCACATGATATTTAGAGATTTCTACCAATGAGTGCAGTTGCATTGCTTCACTTTAAACTCTTTGATTCAATTGTGTTATACAGGTTGGGAAACATTTATGAATGTTGCTTTTGGATGGATCTATGTGAAGGATGTTGCAAACACGCATATTCTGGAAAATGAACATGCTTTGGATAATGGGAGATATTGTTTGGTTGAAAGAGTGATACATTTCTCTAAACTGAAATTGATGGAAACAAATATGGAAATGCTCTTATATGACAGGATAATATCTTAGCTGGAGTTCTTATCGATGAAGAGTAAGATATTATCTTAGCTATTACAACTTACAAGTGTTTTCTCTAAAGAATTTTTAGAATATTTATATATTGACATAGAATTTTCTTCATTGAGTTTCATGACTCATAGCTTTTAGGCTATAATATGTGCCTTATTGTTAATCTAAATTGACATCTAATAATTGGTTAATTGGTGTTTCCAGAATTAGCTATTTGGATTCTTTCAAGGTTGCGGGATTAACATGTGAGAATCATCATGTTGAAATGTTAACCTCATGTGATATTGTCATTCTAAAATGTGATGTTGTTATGAGGATGGTAAACAACATATCTTCCTTAAAAACTATTTACTGTGAATAAAACCAAAAGACATTTCAGTTCAATTTGGCTTTTAATACTGCAAAGAAACTAAAGATTTATGTGCTTAATTTTAAAGGTAGATCAATATTCTAAATTTTTTCAAAATATTTGAGATTGTTAAGAAAAGTCATTTGATAGGTGATGTAAGTTTTTACTGACTCATGATTAAATGACCTTGTCAATATTCGTTGAAGGAGACTTCTTGGTGCAGTAATGTTGGAGGCATGCACCATAACCGAATCTTCTTTGACATGTATAATCCAGGTTATTTCGGTAAGGTCGATATGCATTACTTTAACAAGCTTCGTAACTAATTTTATTCCCCCATTTCAGGTTCAGGTTCTTTGTTTTCACTTCGATATCGTTTGCATCTCTAATTTCCATACCCATGTTCATTTACTTTTTCACGTCCTAATATGCAAATCACAGCGTCGCAGAAAGCCATGGCGGTTGATGATGTTGATTTACGGGAACTGAGACGGTGGATAGTAGCCAGATAATTACATTATAGAATGAAATTTTGTATATCAGATAGAAATAGTCCAACAAATCTTCTGCTCTGACAATTTTTTTGGCTACTGAAAATGTAATGGTAATGAACATACTGGTGTTTGTTCTGTCATGATATTGTTTCAATGTTTGCAGAAGATTTGTTGGTTATGTCATGATATTGTTCCAGTATTTGCCTGTTATCTTTTATTAGACTTAAAAGCTGTTGTTGGTGGTTCATTTAGCATAAGGTATAAGGTGTAATGTGTATATTTTTCCTTAATAGCATAAATTTTACACTTTGATAGCACTGCTTGTGCTTTGTTTCTTTATAAATTTGGCTTTTTAAAATATGAAGATACATTTGAAAATTATTGGAATTAGTTTAATAGAAGCAGTACGTTGACAAACATGAATATATAGCATAAGGTATCAAATTGAAATATTTGAAAATTATTGGATTTAGTTTAATAGAAGCAGTACGTGGACAAACATGAATATGACGTGGACAAACATGAATATATAGCATAAGGTATCAAATTGAAGGTTGTGAAAGTTTCAGACTATTGTCAAATACATCAGATTTTTTTTGTTTACAATACAGTTAGTTATAAAATATTGACATTTTTAATGTATATTAAAGAATATTTAAGGTGCAATCAATATGTAGGATTATATGATATTATTATTATTTAATTATCATTTGAATATAAATATATTTAATAATGATATTTTTTAATTTAAAAAAAAAAATAAATCTATTAATAAGAAATATATTTCACCAAAATGATGGTGCCTAAAAAATGCAATTTTAAAATTAGTGTCTATCATAAATATAAAATATATATCAGTTTCTCAAATTTATTAAAAATATAATAATTAATAAATATATTAATTGAAAAACATATACATTAACAAAAAAAATGTTTCTTTTAATAAAAAGTATAAGATTAATATGATTCATAATTTTTTTTCCATTTTTTTAAATGATACCCTTCTAAATATACGATAAACTAATAAATTTTAAATATTTTGAGAATGAATTTCAATAGCTTATGTTAAATCTACTTCAAAGTATATTATATTGATACACGTGCATTGTACAACAATTTTATATTATATTAATAATTAAATTGACTCTAAAATTTATACTATAATAATAATAAAATTAACTCAATATTTTTATAACAAATTTTCATCATTAATAGTCTAAAACTATCAATATTAATAATGATAATTTTTATTTGTATGAATCAGTTTAATTATTTATATTTATATAACATACTATAAATATTTAAAATTTTAATTTCTATAATATCTTTGATTGGATTTTAATCTTTATCATTTTATTCATAAAAATCTGTAAATATATAAGTTTTCTAAATTAAAAAAATTAATTTCAAATATATAGTTTGTTTCTCAGAAATGAAGGTGACATTTAAAATGAGATCTTATTTATTTATTAATTTCATGTCGAACAACTTTAAAGAAGATTTTAGTTTTAATTTCTTAATTTATATTATATATTTAAAGACTAAATGATTTTTTTGGGTAACTTACAAAAAAAAATTAACAAATTCTTTTCTTTAATAAATAATTAGACAACATACTTCTAAAATAAATATATTTTTAATAAATGATTATATTGTTGATTATAAAATAATTATATTATAATTGGTAAAAGACTTAAAAACTGCAAAAAAAAAAATTAAAAATATGTGAAAATATCATGGATAATTATTATAATATAAGAGGGTGTATATTTTATCTCTATTAGAATTAATGGCCTTATTTGTAAAAGATTAAAATAAATTATTTAATATTTACGATATATTTTATTTTAATTTTAGGCATATGTAAATCAAATAAAATAGAGTATATTTTTTAAAATTGTGTTGTTTTACTATAAAATAAATATATTATTTATAAAAGACCTAAAAGGTGCAAATAAATTTAAGTTATAAACTAAAGACAAATCAATATTTTATGTTGTATTTTAAAATAAAAATTAAATCATTTTAGATTATTTATTGTTTTTATTAAATCAAATTTAAAAAAAATTAGTTAAAAACATTTTAAAAAAAGATTTGAATGAATGAGGCTCTCCTTCCCCTTTTGTAGGATGGTTTCTATTTTATTTTATTTTATTTATATGTTATTCATTTAATTTAAGAAATAAAACATAATAGCTTTGGATTTGGTCTTTTATTTTCCTTTAAAAAAAATAATGATCAACCTTTTTAGAACCCTAAGCGCCTCTTTCTCCTTCTGTTATTTTGATTAATAAATTAGAAATGCCAAAATTATTTTATAATTTACAAAAAATTTAGTTAAATAAACTTTTTTATGTATACCATTAATAACAATAATATTTTATCTATACAACAATAATCTTACTACAAATAAAATTTGTATATTATAAATATTTTAAAACATATTTTTACTTAAAAAATATTTAACCCGTGCCTCGCACGGGTCTAAGTACTAGTTCTAAATAAAATGAATAGTATTAAAAAAAAAAATCAATCATGTCCCTTAAAATGCCTCTATTCCTTTAATTAAGATCTTTACCAACCACAAAAGACTCCTTTTCCATTAGCAAAAACAAAATAAAACAACCCTCAAAATCTCTCTCTTTATATACCTCTCTTCCATTCTTTTAGATCTTTGCCATAAATCAAAAACCAAACTTTGCGCGAAAATTTCCACTCTCTCTTCCTCGCACGATCTCTCTTCTCCACCACCATGGCAACACAAATCTCAACTTCATCACAAACCCATCTTCTTCCCCAAACCACCAACCCATTTCTCAAAAAACCCATCACCACTCTCACCCCAACAATCTCTCTCCGCAACACCCCATCCTTCAAACCCATCTCCATCAAATGCGCCGCCACGACCCAAGCCCACCCACAAACCCAAACCCAACCCCAATCCTCAGATCGCGTCTTCAACTTCGCCGCCGGACCCGCCACCCTCCCTGAAAACGTCCTCCGTAAGGCCCAATCGGAGCTCTACAATTGGCGTGGATCCGGTATGAGCGTGATGGAAATGAGTCACAGAGGTAAAGAATTTCTCTCCATTATTCAAAAAGCAGAGTCAGATCTGCGTACCCTTTTGAATATCTCGTCTGAATACTCCGTTCTTTTCCTCCAAGGCGGCGCCACCACTCAGTTCGCCGCCGTGCCGTTAAACATATGCAAAGACGATGATGCCGTCGATTATGTCGTTACTGGTTCGTGGAGCGATAAGGCTTTCAAGGAAGCTCAGAAATATTGCAAACCCAATGTAATCTGGTCTGGGAAATCTGAAAAGTACACAAAGATTCCATCTTTTGATGATTTGAAACAGAACCCAGAAGCTAGGTTTTTGCATATTTGTGCTAATGAAACAATTCACGGTGTTGAGTTCAAGAACTACCCAACACCCAACAACAAAAGTGGGATTTTGGTTGCTGATATGTCTTCGAATTTCTGTTCTAAGCCTGTTGATGTTTCGAAGTTCGGTTTGATCTATGCTGGTGCTCAGAAGAATGTAGGTCCATCTGGCGTAACAGTTGTGATTGTTCGAAATGACTTGATTGGGAATGCTCAGAGTTTGACTCCTGTGATGCTTGATTACAAGATTCATGCTGAGAACAATTCACTCTACAACACACCACCTTGTTATGGGATTTACATGTGTGGTTTGGTGTTTGAGGATTTGTTGGAGCAAGGTGGTTTGGTTGAGGTTGAGAAGAAGAATAAGAAGAAAGCTGAGATTCTGTACAATGCTATTGATGAGAGTAATGGTTTTTTTAGGTGTCCTGTTGAGAAATCTGTGAGGTCTTTGATGAATGTGCCTTTCACTTTGGAGAAATCTGAGTTGGAAGGTGAGTTTATTAAGGAAGCTGGGAAGGAGAACATGGTGCAGCTTAAGGGACATAGGTCTGTTGGGGGAATGAGAGCTTCGATTTACAATGCTATGCCTTTGGCTGGTGTTGAGAAGTTGGTGGCTTTCATGAAGGATTTCCAAGCCAAACATGCTTAGTGAGAAAAGGGTCTCTTAAGAGTTTTGTCTTTTTGTGTCTTGTTTTGTTGTTTTGATTTATGTCTTGTTTTTAGTTAGTATTTTCAATTGGGGATATAGTATTTATTTTGGGATGATTTTGATTTTCTGGGTGAAAGGGATGCTTATGAGGTTGGAATTTGGTAATAATTTGCAAGTTTGAATGGGTCGAGAGAGTCCCATGTGATATTAGTGAATGTAGGGTGTAGTTTTAAACTTCAATAAAATCAATGAAAGATGAAACATTGAAGCTGATGAATGAATGTGTTTTAAATTATGAGTCACAAGCTGCTAGTATTGCTAACTTCAAGTTATTGGTATCAATTTTGAAAGCAAAACTAATTTTATTGAAAATATTTAAACATATTAAAATTAATTGGATATTTTTAAAACCTATTTTGGCATTTTAAAAAATGATACAGTATCAAAAACACATAATTTCTCTGGAATTGAGTAACTTGAAGGGAGAGAAAGACATGCACCTATGAGAAGTCCAATACTCTTTCTTAGCAGACTGGCAGCCTGGGCCCTGCCATAATGCTTTAGCAGAGGCAACTTGTTGCGAAAAAGAAACGTGTGTGCTAGTACTCCTATTTAAGCAAATCTACAACGTCAGAAGTATTTTAACATAAAAACTACTACAACGTCAGAAGTATTTTGGATTTATGTTACAGTAAAGTTTTTGAGATGACTACTAGGTACTAATAGGTATTGAGAAGATGACTACTCATATTCATTTCTCATTTCCTTCCTACGGTCCTGAACAATCTTTGTGATGTTTAAGTAAGCCAGCTTTTCCAAGCATGTATCAAAGGAAATAAAGATGCCATAATTATTCTTAAAGATGATTACTTTCGAGGATTACACACATAAGCATAATTATCATGGAAACATTATATGGTTAAAGGATGAAATTGTGGATCTATATGCTTTATGGACAGATAAACATGGTGGTTCTGATGTCAAGCGACCTGCAGTGAAATTCTTGAGAATATCTAATCAAACAACCCTTGATGATGATGTCTATCAAAGAAGCTATATGAAGCCTCATTAGTTAGAAGAAGAAAGTCTCGAATGAAGTAGAGGTCTTAAAACTTTAAAGTTATGAAAAAGAGAAAGTATGAAAACTCGTTTAGTCTTGAATTTAAGTGATCAATGTATTGTAACATTGTAAGAGTAACTCCTAAGATACTAAGACAATTCTCACAAACATACTCAAATGTTTTTGAAGTCTCTCTCATATTATAACATCACATAAAAATGTTTTATGCATGCATCTAGTTTGTTACTAGCTTGGTTAAACCTCTAAGTAATTATTGCACTAGACAATTGATTAATACATTGAGGTTAATTTATTGACTATTTTGCAACACCTCCAAATCTTTTAAATAAGCTTCTAATTTATTAGTGACGACAAATTTGAAAAACCTTTCATATTTGAATTATCGAATTTGATTAATCATAGGTCTTAATCGATTAGATGTATTAAAATGTCAAAGGATTGTTTTCCCTTTTTAAACATATTTTCTCCTATAAATAAAGGAATTATCCTCATTCCAAAATACACCATAATTCTATTTGAATATCTTATTTCTTACTTTCTACTTCTTTTCTATTATTTCATAAAAGTTGCCTTAATGCTTTGTAAGTGAAAAATATTTGTGAGACTTTGGTTGTACTAATGTTGGTGCTTTATTTGTTCTTCATCAAAAGTGTGATTCTCTTGTTTGATTTCTTTGTTTGATTCTTGAGATTATCCTAGTAAAAATTTTGTTCAATTTCTTTGTCTGATTCTTGAGATTATCCTAGTAAAATCTCTTATTGATTCTTGAGATTAGTCTGTCAAAATTTATGCTTGGTTCGTGAGCTTAATCGTTAAAAGCTCCATTTAGTTTAGGGGACCAACCTATGTAAAATATATCATCTCACTACTAAAAAAATATCTTTCACAATGGTTGGAACAGAGATTTAACCATAGGTGGTGGTATGTGGTAACGAGGACTGTGATAGTAAGTGAGCTACTTACCACCACAGGCTATTGGTCGTGGTAATAAACTTAATAACGTGTTACTTTTCACTATGTTTGGAATATCCAACCATAGTGAAAAGTGTGAAGATGAGAAAAGTACAAGAAGGGGTTGAATTGTGTTTTCTTTTTATCCTCCTTTAGTTCTCTTCAAATATTTCTTATCATATTTTGAACATTATATCAAGAATCTGAGTTAAAAACACTTTGTTATCTCTTCTAAGAACACTTGACAGATTATGAAATCAAGATTCAGAATCTAAGTAAGTTCAGAATCTGAGTAAGTTCAGAATCTGACTCAGAATCTAAAGGATAATCTTAACAGATTCATAACTAGAAACTGATTCAGAGTTGAGATAAATGTAGCAGCGGATAATAAGTTCAGAAACATAAAGAAAAGAGAGACACAAAGTAATTATCCTAGTTCCTCTCACAAATCGAGAGTAGTCCCGTCCCCTTGTACTTCCAAGATATTTCCACTATAACCAAAATCTGATTACAAATTGTTGAAACACATAAGCAAGAGACTTCCATTGCCCAAACATACAAGTAAGGTGCTTCAATGATCAAGCAGATAAGCAAGAGACTTTCAATGCTCAAGCATACAAGCAAGAGATTTCAGTTGCTCAAACTCTCAAGTAAGAGACTTTTATGCTTAAGCACACAAGTAAGAGACTTTCAAATGCTCAAGCACACAAGCAAGAGACTTCCGATTGCTCAAACCTTCAAATAAGAGACTTCTATGCTCAAGCACATAAGCAAGAGACTTACAAATGATCAAGCATACAAGGAAGATACTTCTGACTATTTTTAAACAGTCAAGAGATTTAAGATAAAGTACATTTGATGTACATTCAGAGGTGCTTACAAAATACAACACAATAAGACGCTAAGGCTTAGAGATTTCTAGGATTTTCAAGGATAAGAAATCCTATAAGTTTTTCTTGTGCTATAGTTTCGATAGAGTAACTTCTCTTTTGTTGTCAAAGCGCAGTGTTGTATGTTTCTCTAAATCTTCAGCTCCTTTTATAGAGAGACATTTCAAATAGACGTTGGAGAGACATCTTGCACAAGTGAGTCTTTGGAGGGAAGAATCAACATATATATTGGAAAGCTTATTTATATGATCTTCAAAATCTGCCTCTTAAGAGCTTTTCTTTGGATGTTCAGTGGAGTTTCAAAACTGACTTCCAATCATCATATTAATCTTTGTATCTGCACACTTGAACACACATTAGTCTATCATATTGTTTTTTAAATACTTTGTTATTATCAAAACCTAAAGGATATGGTATAAATAAATTTTGTTCTAATAATATCCTCATTTTTTATGATGACAAACACAAGTATTTAAGAATAACGGTTGTTGATTTAGTTAATATTCTGATTTTAGGGTCTGAGGTTTCTAAGCTCCCCCTAAGTCAGATAGTCCTAAGGGTGAGGTTTGTAAGCCCCCCTAAGTCCTAGCTAGGTTAATTAAAATTATCAATGAAGCATGAAAATTCTAGTAACACGTACTCGATGTCAAACTGGATGTTATGACATCCACAATTACGCAGTATAAACAATAATAATAAACAGCATAAAATAGTAAAGAACACACAGAATTGTTTACCCAGTTCGGTTCAAACAACCTACTATGGGGCTACCAAGCCAGGGATGAAGTCCACTATTAGCAGTATCAATTCAGAGCTAAACTCCCAGTTTACAACTCCTCACTTAATCACTACCCAATGACCCTTCTACCTAGGTTCTACCTAGATATGGAATATCTCCATTCCACTCCCCTCAATCACAACAGTGATACACATACACAATAAACAATTACAGATAGAAGACACTCTTCAAAAACACACCTTGATCTGCTTAAAAGCTTCAATCAAGAGACACACACTCGTGCTTAAAAGCTTAGAGTGACACAATAAAAACACAAACTCATTCCAACGCAATCATCAAAGATAAAAGCGTGGATCACAAGAGACAATTACAAAACAATCGTTCTTCACAATTACAATCTTCTGTCTGCGTTCCAAATTAGGATTGCAGGTCTTTTTATACGCAGTCTTGGGCCTTGGGCTTTTTTAGAAACACATTAGGGTTAACAAAGTTAACCTAATTCACACGCCAACTGTCTGTTACACAATGTGCTGTCAATAGGATCTTCTAGACGAAATATGCAGCACTCAATAAAAAGTTTCCTAAACTGATAAAAAGGATAAATCAGGAAACACAATTCATAAACAATAACAGCTCCTACTGTCACACATGGATGTCATGACATCGATCATGACATTCCTTACAAAACCTGTATTAGCTCCACACATATATGCAACCTGCATAAACACAATCAACCAAGTATGTTTTACCAATAATGCAACCAACACGCAAAACACCTTCAAAGCACATTAATCAAATTTTTAGATTTTAAGCAGAAATAATACCAATTAATTAGATTCAGATGCTTAAATACAAATCCTTCTTCTCCCCGTTTTTTCATCAACAAAAAGATAAAATAGAAGAAAGAAAATATACTAAAGAAAAACATGTTTGGGAAATTAAAAATCTAGATAAAAATATTCATATTCAGTCTCTAGGACATATACTTGAACAATCAAGGTTTCATTTTTTAATGTCTTTCTAAACAGTGTAGTGTCTACTTAACCCTTTTTAAAACCATTTTCTAACATAAATTTGCAGAGTTTATCATACCAAGCTCTAGGAGCTTGTTTGAGTCCATAGAGAGATTTCTTAAGCTTAAAAACTTATTATGGATGGATAGAATCCTCAAATTCAGGAGGTTGTTTGACATACACTTCTTCAAAAATTACACCATTTAAAAATACGCTCTTGATATTCATTTGATATAAGATAATATTATGATTCATAGCATAAGAAAGGAGTAGTCTGATTGCCTCTAACCTTGCAACAGGTGCAAAGATTTTAGAGAAATCTATACCTTCTTGCTGGTTGTAGCCTTGTGCTTCTAATCTAGGTTTATTCCTTACCACAAATAATTTTTTTTATTAATAAGATATTAGTAGTATGAAAATTAGCTTCTAAGTTAAAATAATTTCACATGTGAACATTTCAGAAAGACATGAAAATCTACTTTGTTCATTCAGAAAAGAAATCATCTACCAGTGGTGAAAATATTTTATTCAATTGTGCACTCCTTTCTCGGACTATTTTCAACAGTGAAGATACCCGTGCGTTTGCACAGGTGAATTTATTTTAATTTTGACGTAATAATTATTTTAGATATACATATTAAAAACTTATTTTTATTGCGAAGATACAATAAAAAATTATGAAATGAAAATATTACAACAAATAATATGATTATACAAAATATAATGATAAACTTGATAAATGATGTATTTAGATACACATGTTAACTTAAATAGAATTATATAATTGTAAAATAAATAATTATTATATAAACTCAATTATATTAAATAATAATAAAAAAACTTGTGATATGGAAAAAGAAAAAAAATTGACATTTGAAAATAAGAATTTTATTTTCAAATAAAGGTAATAATTTGATATGCATATACGAAAAATTCAACCCAAAAATTAAAATTTATATACAAATCCAAAATATAGTATTTTATAATTTTCATCCATAAGAAACCATATAAATATAAATATATAGAGAATTTCCCTTTCTTTTAATCATTCCCTTTCCTCCTTTTATGTGTGTGGGTTAAATAGAGGCCCAACAGCCATATTATTCCTCTTTATTTATTAAAAAAATAATAGAAAGTTAAAACAATAAAATAATAACAAAATAAAGTCAAATTCTTACTAGCCACTACAATTCCGGTTCTTCCAATTATAGATATTAGTTTCCTATAGTCACCGTATTTAAACATTACTCACGAATTACCCTTGGATAGAGATCCAACGGCATAAATATTAAAGTCGGAATTTTAGTTTTTAATAAAGTAAAAATACAAATAAAACTCAAACCGTCCAATTTCAATCCAACCATCACTATTTGCTGAAGGCTTAAACGCGTGATTTGAAATAAGTGCAGTGAATCTATTTTAAATGCGTCACTTTTCCATTTTATTATTCTTCTCTCATCGTTCTTCTTCCATGGTGGCTTCAAACATCACACACTAAAATCCAAATCTACAAAATCACTCCCAATTCGAAACCCTAACCGATGTCACAAATGGCAAGAAGATCCACACAACTCCTCAAACACCTCATATCTCCCCGATCGGAGTCGTCCCTCGGTTCCAAGCGATGGGTAACCTATATGCATCGTCCCGGCGACGGAACACCGCGTCCCGTAACAATGATCCCCGGGGACGGGATCGGACCTCTTGTAACCGGAGCGGTTGAACAGGTGATGGAAGCGATGCACGCGCCTGTTTATTTCGAGAAATTCGATGTGCACGGCGATATGAAAGCTGTTCCCACGGAGGTTCTTGAATCGATCCGGAAGAATAAGGTTTGTCTGAAAGGTGGATTGGTGACTCCTATGGGTGGTGGTGTTAGTTCGCTTAATGTTCAGCTTAGGAAGGAGCTTGATCTGTATGCGTCGCTTGTTAATTGTTTTAATCTTCCGGGATTGCCTACGAGACATGATAATGTTGATATTGTAGTCATTAGGGAGAATACTGAAGGGGAGTATGCTGGTCTTGAACATGAGGTTGTCCCGGGTGTCGTCGAAAGCCTGAAGGTAAAATAACTCTGATTTGTTTGTTATATATTGGTTTTTTTTTATTGAATTTTGATTTGATCATGAAGTTGTTAGGTTTGTGGAGCGAGAGAAACTGCAAATTGAAATTATGAAATCATTTTGTTTATGGTTAATAGCATGTTTGGTTTGACTTTTGGATGAGCCAAAAGTAATTCCGGAGGCGTAGAATTGATTCTCGAGTGATTTTGGGGTGTTTGATTATTCTAAAGTAGAATTGTTTGTGCCTCCAAAATTGATTATACTAGAAGTTAGAATTTGTAGCTTATGAGTTTAAACATAATTTTTACACTAGATTTTGTTATTCAACTCACTTTTACATAAATGTATCCAAACATAAATCAATTCTATTAAACTCAATTCTATTAAATCAATTCTACTAAACTCAATTATGTTAAAATCAATTCTATCAAACTCAATTATGTCAAAATCAATTCTATCCACCGCCAATCCAAATACACACTAAGAAGTTGCAAAAGTAATTTTGAATCCCTAGAGTTCCTTTGACCTATATGTTTGCAAAGGAAATCTAAATAGTCCGAGGTTCGACTCCGGCTGTGTCAAATGAGTGTTGGGCTAGCGGCAGCCACACACCACGATAGTGATTAGTCTTTGGTTGAAGTATTGGGAATTTGGGATGCGTTGAATCTCGGATAATAAAATCTAGACATTGTCATTTAAGTTTCAACTTTAGCTTTGAGTTTCATTTTGAATTTTTGACTAATGAAGATTAATTTGACATTCATTATTGATCTTGTGGGGGCTGGCGTGTTTCTCAATTGCAAGTTTTTTTTTAAAGAAGGTTTGTTATTGTTATATGGGCCACAACATCATGACTTTTGATGTTTGTGATTTTAAGCGACCATGATTGAGGCTGCATCATTGGTCTTTGATTGTGATTTATGTAATTTATCAAGTGATAGGAAATTAGGAACCCAAATTTAAGGGGAATAAACTGAAATTTTAATTGAGAATGTATGTATTACAGAAGGAAGCTCATCAAGGAGAAGACATTTCTCTCTCTTCCCAAACCTCTCAGGTTCTAACTGAAATTAACTCTGAACAACATCCCCTTGCCATGTCTTCTTCCTATATCTAGGTTTCCTCATCAAAGAAACTGGCCAAATCAGCAATTGTTGCCAATTCACTAATCAATATATTTGGTTGGGCTTAGGCCCAAAACCCAGTTTCTTACATCAAGGATAGTAATACAACTTCAATTTAAAACCTTGGTTCATAAGTATTCAGTTTTAGAAACTAACTTGAATTAAAACGAATCAGGTTCATATTCAAGTACACTTTCTCTTAATTTCTCTTATTTTATTGACTAGGCTGTAGTCTACTATTTCAGGACTTATTTTATTTAGAAAATAAGAAATGAAAGTAGAAAACATTCTCACAAATTATATAGGCTCTTTTTTTTTTCCTCGTAGAATATCTATCTAGTTTTTTGTCGTTGTACTGATGTTGTATCGGGTGTTTTTGTGGTTTGACTTGATATTTTTGGTAGGTGATTACAAAGTTCTGTTCTGAGCGTATTGCAAAATATGCATTCGAGTATGCTTACCTCAATAACAGAAAGAAAGTGACTGCTGTCCACAAAGCAAATATAATGAAGCTTGCAGATGGTTTGTTCTTGGAATCCTGTCGAGAGGTTGCCACCAAGTATCCTGGAATTAAGTATAACGAAATTATTGTGGACAATTGCTGCATGCAGCTTGTTTCGAAGCCTGAGCAATTTGATGTCATGGTATGTAAAACTTATCCACTTTTCTTTAATCTATGATGAAGTAAAGCATTAGCTTTGTGCTATTAAAGTATTGGTGATAAAGGCAACTACTCACTCATACTATGAGTCCGTTCGTGTTTCCATTTTTTAATAGATTGTTGCTGGTGATCTATTAAACACTTTTCTTATTTTCTGTTATTGACTTCTGATAGAATATCAACTGAGAAATGAGTCATGGCAGACAGGACAAAGAAAAGCAATAGCTAAGTTGCTTGCAGAAATCATCATTCAGTTTTTGCTATAAGTTTGCCATTGTTAGTTCAATCAAAAGATGTTTGAACATTTTTAAGGCAAAAAATATAGATATTTTTTTAACGGATGGGGATTGAAACATTTCCAGATTTGGTTATGTTCCTTCAGGGGATATGGTTGCAATGTTGCAAAAAGGAAAGAAAGAGTATCTCCTAAGTATTATGCCTGCATGGGTACTATGATCGCATATTGTAATTAACATGGATCAAATGATGTCATGATATTCTATCATAAATCATATCCATAGCAAAACCACTGACTTCTAAGTCTTAATAATTTCTTAGTCTCTGCTTCTAGTGCTTGAGCTGCCTCCATCTGATCTTCTATCTATACTACGGCATTTGCATTCTCACACATGCCTAAACTACGTAAGTTGAGATTCAAACCTTTTCTTTGACATGGACCAACAAGGTTTGAATGTCTTGGAAAAATATTTACTTGTTTCCCTTTTTCCTGTGTAGACGGATAAAGTTAAGATTTGTGATAAGGAATTGTGCAACAGTCTTTAGCCTTTAGGGTATGTTTTGCCGTAGAAGTTTGGAGGTTATGGATGGGAGAGAAGTTTTCATTTTTGATTTTACTTTTTGAAAAGGAGATGAATGAATAAGTGATGAATTGAGAGATCGTCATCACTTATTTATTTAAAATATATCCCTCTAAACTTAAAAAAACAACCCTTCAGTCCCTTTCTCCCCTAACTTTTCCACCCATACACAATTGGAGGATGTAGGATGCAGATGTACTTTGTGGAATATTTAAGGGACAAATAAATTTTGCCTCTCTTTTCTATTGGTCAAAGTATGAATCATTGCAGGGTGTTGGTCATTCACCTCAAAGCCAAATGATTTTGTTTTTGCAACTTTATCGTCTTCATAATTTGCTTCTGATTTTTAGTTCAACAATTTTATTTTTGAAATTCATGGATTATTTTACCTTGTGGTAGGTTACCCCAAATCTGTATGGAAATCTTGTTGCAAATACTGCCGCAGGTATTGCTGGAGGCACTGGAGTCATGCCAGGAGGTATAGTTATTTGTTACTACCGTATTGCAACGTTAGAGCTTTGATATGATTATGTTTCCTTTTAAATACTTCCTGGCTCACTTTTACCATGTTATGAGATGTGTGAATAATTTTCAAAACTTGAAAGTATAAGCTCCGAGTTTCTGTGCTTGTCTAGATACTTGTTCTGGAGAACATTTTTATGCACTGGAACTTTTTGCAAATAAACATGACCATATTAAATTCGTCTGCTTGATCATATGAGACTTATGTCAAGCTAGAACATTCTTCTTCTACAATAATGCAGTTATTAATTGTAGTGAAAACAAATGTTTCTGTAGTTATATTTGTGAAATGGAGGTAGGGGTTGAAATAGCTTGGGCCGAGTTAGACTTTGCATAAATAGGTTTGACATGTTCAAAAATTTGAAGGCCCAAATCTGGCCTGGCCTATTGCTTGTCATAGGTTTTCTTTTAGGTTGACTCGACCTTTTTGAAAACACGGTATGACCAATTAGTCTACTTAAGAGACCTATTTTGTACTAATGTCTTTAAATAAGTTATCAAATCCATCTTTAAGTAAGACTAACAGGATATAGGCAATGGGTTAGGTTCTGTTTTTGCTGATAAAATGGACTACGTAATAAAACACAATGTACAAAATCCAATACAAGAATAATAATAGAAATAAAATTTTATTAAATGGAGTATTTACTTTAAATATGTTGGGTGGCTTGACATATTTGCATCTCTAAATGGAAGTAGTACTAGTGGCTATATGAATACGATGGTGGTAGGTTGGAGCTGGTTGTTGTGGTTTGGTCTTAGGTAGAAGTTATTATTCAGAAACATGATTCTCTATTGTCAAATTATGGCCTAAATAATTGCAAACCATGGTTTTTTTGTGTGCAGGTAATGTTGGGGCTGAGCACGCAGTGTTTGAACAGGGTGCTTCAGCAGGAAATGTTGGTAACGATAAAATAGCGGCCCAAAAAACAGCCAACCCAGTGGCACTTCTTCTCTCATCAGCTATGATGCTTAGGCATCTCCAGTTTCCTGCATTTGCTGACCGTTTGGAAACTGCTGTTGAAAAAGTCATTCTAGAGGGCAAGTATCGGACAAAAGATCTCGGAGGTAAAAGCACCACCCAAGAAGTTGTCGATGCAGTAATAGACGCCTTAGATTGATTCATTAAGTTGCTGATTTCTCAAATGCAAGTCAGCTTTGCATAATCTTTTCTAGTTAATTTTATCAACATTGTTGTCCATCCAACAAATTGGAAATAGCAATTTTTGTCGTGAATAATGTTTATGCAACACAGAAAATGATGTACTATTATTTTTTCAACTGAAGAACAAAGAGAGTGTGATAAGTGGTTCCCACTTCTATTTAACGATTTGATTAATGTTTATGCAACACAGAAAATGATGCATAACTTTTTTTTTATCTGAAGAACAAATAGAGAGTGATAAGTGGTTCACACTTTTATTTAATGATTTGATTTGCCATCTATTAATATTAGTAGTTATGAAACAGCTATTTTTTTGAAGTTTCGCTCTATAAGAATTTTTTCAGCTGTTTAATTGGTTTGAGCTTAAAAAAACTGATCTGTTAATATTTGAATAATAGATGAAAATGTATAATAGATCCAAATTTTTTTTATTCATTAACAATTTATCTGAATTTGATGTTATCTATATACTTTGCGATAGTGATTTAATAGATAATATTTAATAATGTTTTTTTTATTGAATTGATATAAATCTTATCGCCATCTTTTAAGTTCTGGTATATCTTATATCTTACCAGCTTTTAATATGAGTGATAATCTCATTACAATTAGCCAGACTAGAATGAATCTACCCCAAAAAAAGTACTAGTACTTACAAAAATAGAATAATGTCAAAAGACTTTTTTTTAAATAAAGTCAAATGACCTTATCTACACGACTTCTTCATACTTAATCTTATCACTGGTTTCTAAAAATAGGAATCATCTTTGATTTACTAACTTCTAAAAGAAAATCAAGACAATATATCATTGTCAGAGTTGTACCCCACTTCAATGTTAACTGATAAACTATTGGCCATCTCAGTTGAAATTCTTTTACATTGAACCATCAACTGTGTGTGTGTGGTTACTTACCCTCTTACCATGAACAACATCTTCAAGATCATGCTTCAGACTCGTTCTTTAACTCATTTCAGATCATCCCATCACATATTTTCCCGTAAAATTTCTAACTTTACTAAGGATCCAGACAGAGGATCATGGGAATCAACTGAGGGTCTCCTTCATTGCTCTGCAAATTCTGTTCCTTTATCGCCTATCAACTTCTTGGAGAGAGCAGCAAAGGTTTGCAGAGACAGAACATCTCTTGTCTATGGTTCCTTGACCTATAATTGGGGTCAAACTCATCTACGTTGTCTCAAACTCGCTTCTTCTCTTGCCAAATTAGGGATTTCTCGTGGAGATGTGGTGAGTTGTGTTTTTTTTTTACAATTCTCTTTTGTTTTTGTTTTTACTGTAATCACTTTTCAGAGCTGATGCATATTTTTCTTTAAGACTTGGAATCAAATTACGCATCAGAGACTTACAACATTCATAGACATTGTGCATCAATCACTTTTCACACACATTGGAAACAAATGTAAGAAACAAAGTTGTGGAGTATACTGATTTAACCTTTATTGCTAGTTTATGGCACTGTATGATTCTATTTGTAACTGTCTCAGATTCAGCTTTGTATGAGACAATCCTTTCCATCAACTCAAGTTTTTCTAGATATTGGCTTTAACTTTCTGGATGCTATTCAATGTTGTTTGAAAACAGGTTGCTACACTAGCCCCTAATGTTCCTGCAATGTACGAGTTGCATTTCGCAGTACCAATGGCTGGAGCCATTCTTTGTACCCTTAATTCTCGCCTAGACGCAACTATGGTTTCAGTCCTATTAGAGCATTCACAAGCGAAGATCCTTTTTGCAGACTACCAATTACTTGAAATTGCTCAGGGAGCATTAGACTTGCTTCGCAAAAGAGGAACGGTATTGCCTATTATAGTCGTAATTACTGATTCTGATTGCTCATCTACTGTCGACAATACATCCACTAATTACGAGTATGAGAAGCTAATGGATGTTGGCCATACTGGTTTTAATATTGTGAAACCGCAGAACGAATGGGATCCTATAAGTATAAATTACACCTCAGGCACCACATCAAGGCCGAAAGGAGTTGTCTACAGTCACAGAGGTGCTTATCTAAACTCTCTAGCAACAGTTCTACTCTTTCAAATGAACATATTTCCTGTTTATCTTTGGAATGTTCCGTTGTTCCATTGCAACGGTTGGTGTCTCCCTTGGGGTGTAGCCGCTCAACTCGGCACAAATATTTGTTTAAGGAAAGTTTCTCCAAAGGACATATTTGACAATATAGTTCAGCATAAGGTGACACACATGGGAGGAGCACCTACAGTGCTCAACATGATTGCGAATTCTGCGTCAACTCATAGAAAGCCAATCAATCACAAGGTTTTAGTGATGACAGGAGGTTCTCCTCCACCGCCGCAGATCCTTTCCAAGATGGAGGAGATTGGTTTTAGTGTTTCTCATCTCTACGGTCTGACAGAAACATACGGCCCAGGGAGTTTTTGTGCGTGGAGACCTGAGTGGGACATGTTGCCTCCGGAAGAAAGATCGAAGATGAAAGCTAGACAAGGTGTGCCTCATGTAGGATTGGAGGACATTGATGTCAAAGATTCTGATACTATGGAAAGTGTTCCGGCCGATGGAAAAACAGTTGGCGAGATAATGTTTAAAGGAAATACAGTAATGAGTGGATATTTTAGAGATTTGAATGCGACGAAAGTAGCTTTCAAAGATGGATGGTTTCATAGTGGGGATCTTGCTGTGAAACATTCTGATGGTTACATAGAAGTAAAGGATAGATTGACGGATATAATAGTCTCTGGAGGAGAAAATATTAGCTCGGTTGAGGTAGAAACCGTTTTGTATAGTCATCCGGCTGTTGATGAGGCCGCAGTTGTTGCCCGGCCGGATGATCATTGGGGTCAAACTCCTTGTGCTTTTTTGAAACTTAAAGAAGGGTTTGATGCAGATGATCAAGAGATAATTGCATTTTGTAGGGAACGTTTGCCTCATTACATGGCTCCCAAAACAATCATTTTTCAAGATATGCCAAAGACTTCTACAGGGAAAATACAAAAGTATATTCTAAGGGAGAAAGCCAAGGCTCTGGGAAGTATATCCATAACCAGCCTCTCTGATTGTGACAAAAAAAGAAGTTCAACATGAAATTTCAATTTTATTTTAACAAATGTGGTTGAATGATGAATGGAAGATTCACAATGTAGAAAAATATATGATACAAGATTTCCACACATACAATAGCTCGAAGTAGATCTTTGATTGCATACTGAACTAGCATAATCAGCATCCGTGTATATCTTCATAGTTAGATTTCCATCTCTTTTGAACAAGAGACCTCTTCCCGGTGTGACTTTGAGATAATGTAGAATTCGGTCCACAACTTGCAAATTTCTTGCCCTTGGATCATGCTTGATTTAACAGTCCACTCTGAACGAATAAGCTAAATCTTACCTAATGTGTGCCAAGTAAATCACATTTCACTAATATATGATATTGTGCCTTGATCTACTTTCATTCTTTCCTCTTCATAACTCATCTTATGATTTTGTTCAATATAAATATTTGTAGGTTTGCATTCATTCTTGTCTGCTATGTGAAGATCAAGTATATATTTCACTCAACACCTTAGAGAGAAAAATTTATCCAATAATTCACTAGTAAAGATTTGTTTTGTACTATTAAAAGGCATTCTAATTGAGATAAACCAGTTATCATCCATTAAATCATTTCTGATTTTACTCTAACATTAGAAAATACAGTTAGACTTATAACAACCTCAACTCAAAGGATTGGTTCTTTGATTTGATTGTGCTTTCTACAAACACATGATTCATGAAATAATAAAAATTATGATTCTCTCAAGGGGAAGATTTATTAGATCTTCCTTTCATATAAGATCAAATGTCTAATCTGTTTAGTCTTCATACTAACTAGAGCACTTCACAAATTAATTTTTACAATCTAGGGGTCCAGAGATGCTTCCCAAGGCCTTGGCATTCTCCCTCAAAACAAACTTTTGTATCTTACCTGTTGAAGTTTTAGGCATATCAAGAAAAATGACAGTTTTAGGAGCCATGAAATGCGGCAAACGATCCCTGCAAAACTTTATTATTTCTTCATCATCCGCATCAACCCCGTCTCTCAATTTCACATATGCACAAGGAGTTTGGCCCCATAGATCATCTGGTCTTGCAACAACCGCAGCTTCAAGAACAGCCGGATGGCTATACAAAACAGTTTCCACCTCGATCGAGCTGATGTTTTCTCCACCCGATATTATTATGTCCTTCAACCTGTCCTTGATTTCGATGTATCCATCGGAATGTTTAACAGCTAAATCCCCACTATGGAACCAACCATCTTTGAATGCTTCTTTTGTTGCTTTCAAATCTCTAAAGTAACCACTCATCATTGTATTCCCTCGAAACATTACTTCCCCGACAGTTTTTCCATCGGCCGGAACACTTTCCATAGTTTCAGGATCTTTGACATCAATTTCCTCCATTCCTACATGAGGCACACCTTGCCTAGCTTTGATCTTCGATCTTTCTTCCGAAGGCAACATGTCCCACTCGGGTCTCCACGCGCAAAAACTCCCTGCACCTAATGTTTCTGTGAGGCCATACATGTGAGTAATATTGAAACCATTTTCTTCCATCATCGAAAGAATCTGCGGCGGTGGAGGGGAACCTCCTGTTAACACTTCCACCTTATGATTAACCAGTTTTCTGTTCGTCGTCAATGTATAATTCGCAATCATGTTCATCACAGTAGGAGCTCCTCCCATGTATGTAACTCTATGTTGAACTATATTGTCAAATATGTTTTTCGGAGAGACTTTTCTTAGACAAACGTTGGTTCCGAATTGCGCTGCCACTCCCCATGCTAGACACCAACCATTGCCATGAAATAATGGAACATTCCAAAGATAAACAGGAAACAGCTTCATTTGTAAGAGCAAAACCGTTGCGAGAGAGTTTAGATAAGCACCTCTGTGGCTTAATACAACTCCTTTAGGCCTAGAAGTTGTGCCAGAGGTGTAATTTATACTTATAGGATCTAATTCACTCTTCGGTCTCACGATATCGAAATCATCACGTCCAGAAGCTACAAGTTTTTCGTATTCGTAACCAACCGAGCTACTGTCAATAGTAGATGTATAATTAGAATCCATGATCATGACTAAAATTGGTTTCTTTTTTGATCTTTTGGATAAATGGTCCAATGCACCTCGAGCAATATCGACTAGTTGACAGTCCACAAAAAGAATCTTTGCTTGTGAATGCTCCAATAGAATCGAAACCATGTTTGCATCAAGGCGCGAGTTAAGAGTACAAAGAATGGATCCAGACATTGGTACTGCGAAATGTAGCTCATACATTGCAGGGACATTAGGTGCAAGTGTCGCAACCTGTTTACATAAACATGCACAAATGGTAGAACATTTATACATCAGTTTAAAATGAGAATAGAGTTAGGCCTGAAGAATAACAAAACTCACCACATCTCCACGAGAAATTCCTAATTGGGTAAGAGAAGAAGCGAGTTTGAGACAACGTTGATGAGTTTGTCCCCAGTTATAGGTCAAGGAACCATAGACAAGAGATGTTCTGTCTCTGCAAACCTTTGCTGCTCTCTCCAAGAAGTTGATAGGAGATAAAGGAACAGAATTTGCAGAGCAATGAAGAAGACCCTCCATTGATTCCCATGATCCTGGAACATTGACCTGTAAAATGTTACAAGTTTTACATGAGGTGAATTTCAATGGTGACACCTCTTTTAAAATGATTTTAAAATGATAGTATTGTTACGCGTAACTGCATATACTAATTTTTCAAACCGATTTTTGAAATCGAGTAAAGATTAGTCTCTAAATTTTTATGAATAAATTTTATGTAATTTAAGATTTTTTTTTTTTTACTTTAGACCCTGGTAATATCTAATAGTGCAATCTTCTACACAAATTAATATTTTTTAATTTTGATCTTTTTATATGTGGTATTTTAAAGACATAATATTTTAATAATAAAACATTTCAATTAAAATCAAAAATAAAAATAAAATACATCAATATTCTGTATCACCGTCATATTTTAATATACATCTTCATCACCTCCATGTAAAATCAAACCCACAAAAAATAATCAAACCCATAAAAAAAAGGGCAATGCTATCCAAGGATCATTAATTACGTTGATATGTATTGTAGAAGAGAGAAAATGAGTGTATTATATGTATCATATGATAGAGAAAGGGAATATATTAAATTTATTTGAAGTAATTAGTAATTAAGTATATATTTTTTAAAAAAATATAAGTATATTTATGAAGGACGGACACCTCTAAAAATAGGCGTGTCGTCGTGTCCTACACGTGTCGGTGTCCGGCACTTGTATGACACTAGTATGAGACATGTCGAAAAAGTCAGACAAGTGTCTTCAAAAAATTGATTTTTTTATTTTTATTTCTACATATTTTGAATTGATGTCTGATATTTATTGGATACTCATACAATATGTGTCCAATAATTTAGACAAGTTTTCTTTAAAAGAAATTGTGTTTTTCTTTTCCTCATCACACTTTATACATTTTTTATATATTTTTTGAGATAAATTCTAAGTACGATTAAAAAGATTAAACATGTAGTGAAAAAATATTATTATTGACGAATTAAAAGCATTAATTTTAAGAGAAAAAGAAATATGCATGGACAGTGTAAATTATATTTACACTGTCAACCAATCACAATCATGTATTCAATTAAAACATAATTTTAATTTTAAAGAACTAATATGACATGACAAGTATAACGATTTTGATTGGTTGTATGTGTAAAGTTAATTTAAACCGTTAATGCATTACTTTTAAACTCTAATTTTAATTAACATATTTTTAATCTTTTGATATTAAATGAATAAATAAAACTTAAATATATACATATATATATATATATATAACATGTCGGTGTCCTTATTTTTTACATATTGATGTCGGAGTGTGCATAGTTCATGTCGGAATGTATCTTTATAGAGTATGATCAACTACAAAACAAAATTTGGGTAATATAATAAAGAGGGATAGTAGTTATTGCAAGATGATTATTGATGGGGTATTGAAAGATTGACGTGAGTCGTCATTGCATTAAATATAGTACTAAAATGTTTTATAAATATTTCTTGATCATATATTATCTTTATTTTTTATTATAAATTATTTTAGACTTTTTTCAAAACATGATGTGCGTTATTGTTGCATTAAATTATACTACTAGAATATTTTATAAATATTTTTTAACTATATACTATTTCTTTTTTTTATTATAAATTATTTTAGACTTTTCAAAGCATGACGTGTGTGATTATTCCATTAAATTATAGTACTAAAATGCTTTATAAACATTTTTTTAATCATATATTATATCCGTTTTTTATTGAAAGTTGTTCTAGACTTTTCATACGCATTAAAAAAATAATAATTATTGTATGAAAATTAAAAATAATAATTTTTTTATAGAATTGTCCTTCATTAATGACATGTTAAAGATAAATTTATATAATTTAAATGAAAGAATAATAAATATTTAAAAATATAATAAAAAATATTATTAATTAATCATTCAATAGAATTTTAAAATGGCTTATCCTATAATACAATTTTTTATATATAAGAACTTATAATAAAATGTTTTATTTTATAATATGAGTATAAGACAAACTTTTATTTAATTTTAAAAAAATGAATTATTAAGAAGGTGGTTCGCATTTACTCTAAAGAGGTCGGCCATGACAATGAAAAGAAAAGATGCACGGAAATTCAACAAAAAACAAAGGGAGTAGTACCATATTGGGAATTGAATGCCATGACGTGACTCATCATTTATTTAGATTGACGGGAAATCATTAATGATGGCAGCCCACAGACAGAGTTAGAAACGACAAAAAAATGTTTTTGCTAATAAATTCTCTATCTAGAAAAAAAATTTTAAATAACAAGGTTTAAAAAAAAAATTACCAAAAAAACAAGTTTTTTAAAAAATTTATCAAAGTGTCTAGGTTTAAAAGACCCCCTGGAGTATGCGCCAAATGAATTGGCGCATTAGTACAAAAATTAGGAGTATGCGCCATATGGTTTGGCGCAAATGTGGAATTTTTTATTTTTTTTTTACTTTTCACAACACATATACGCCAAATGAATTGGCTAATTCAAAAAAGTTTATACTAATGCGTCAAATGGTTTGGCGCATACTCTAAAGGGTCCCGCAAAACCTAGACATTTTAGTAAATTTTCTGAAAACCTTGTTTTTTATGTAATTTTTTTTATAAACATTGTTATTTAAATTTTTTCATCCTCTATCTATCCCTATCAAAAGTGTTTTATTTACAAATTTTCTTTATATTTAAATAGTTGCTTTTAAAATATCAAATTAATAGTATTTATTATTTTATATTTATATCTTATTTGTCTTAAACTATAAATTATTTTAAAAATTATATTATTATTATTATATTATATTTTTTACATTAAGTTAAATTATAAATATTTTATTGGGTTAATACCACTTAATTTTATGTAATGTAGGCGATTTTTGATTTAATCCTCTACAAATTTCTTTTGGATTATTCCTATAATAACTTTTTTTAGATTTCCCTTCTAAGCTTACAAGTTAAACACTGAATCTGAAAGATTAAATAAAAAAAATATAGGGTTAAATATGTTTTCGGTCCCTATAAATATCTCAATTCTGATTTTTAGTCTCTATAAAAATATATTGATTTTTAGTCTCTATAAAATTACTTTTGCACTCACTTTTGGTCCCTCTACAGGGACTAAAATTGAGTGCAAAAGTAATTTTATAGAGACTAAAAGTTAGTATATTTTTTATAGAGATTAAAAGCCATTTTATGTCATTTTATAGGGACTAAAAACATATTTAACCCAAAAATATATTCATAGGATAACTTGTGCACTTAAGAGGCAAATACATAGAGTTTTAACATTTCAAGGGGGTAATTCAATTTTTTTTAATATAAATAAAACGAATTTCGCCTATATTACAGGAGTATTGTATGTTTAACCCTATTTTATTCTTTTCAATAATTTAAGTTAATCAACATATACTAGTTTTATTCTTCATTTTTAAATATGTTATTTTAAACGAAAATTAAAATATTATATTATTTAAAGTCAAATATTTTAAAGAATATCATATTTTTAGAGAAAAACATAATCAAGTTAATTTGAATTTTCTCAGATAAAATCTTAATCACAAATTTATGTTTTTGATATAAATCAAATGGCTGAATTATTGGTATTTATAAATCAACTTTAAAAAATGACGTTGAGTTAAACAAAATTATATGACATTGTAAAAAAATTTACCTTGTCACTTAGTCGTTATCACTAAATTTATGAAATTTGACTTTTATATTAATTATTTATAAAATAACATAAAAATTGTTATAATATACTGACCGTATAAATTTTTTTTTATATCATCCGTGCATAACAATTAATCTCATATAAATTTTATAAAAATATTTATTTTTAAATATAGGATTATATGAATCAGCCTTTGGATTGCTGTTACAAAAGTGGAAAGAGTTGCTGTACGGTTGAGAAAGGCATTATTTCAGGTGCTAACCACTTTGCGTGATTAAAAGTCTTAGAACTTTATTTGTTATTCACACCTTTGTAAGAGCATTAAAATCTTATGCAAGCTCTCATGTTTTTTATTTTACTCCGACTTGTATTACAAATATTTAGTATTGTTGAGGTAGATTTTGAATAAAAACTTCATTCGATTTAATGATAAAATTATTTATATTTGATTTTGAGTTAATATAGTAATAGTATAAAGAAAAACACTTACCTTAATCTCTTGGGGCAGTGGTCTTCCATTTTGGCTCTGTCTATGCAAACATGTTTCTGCCTTTAGATCTGAGTTGATGCAAGTAATTGTGTTTGTCTTCACTCTTTCTTGTCTACATGCTGCATGTTTGGATATATCTATTTGCACTTTATATTTGTGATGGAACTGTGCATTTCCAAAACCATTTGATAAAGCCAAAATGAATGCCATATGATTTAAGTGAGCAAGTATTTTGGTTATGGGGAAATATTGGTATTATATATCTATTCTTCTTCCTTGTTATATATTTGTCATTTGTGATCAATAAATAATGTGTATGGTGTGTACTATCAATAGTATATTGTCATTAATTACTATCAATATCTAAACACCCCTACCTGAAACCTAACTGAGATTTTTTACATTGTTATTTAATAGCACTTTCTTGGATTCTGGGAACCATATTATTCTCATGTTTAAGTTCGGTTATATATTAGTAGGAAAATGCTAAGTTCTATAATGGTTAAAGATAAAGTTTTGAAAAAGTTTATATAGAGTCAAATATCTTTTACGTTGCAATTCAGTTTTTGCTGGGATAAGTTAGAATAAACTCTAATATGATATTAGATATCAGAGTCTATCAATCGGACCTCAAGCTGTCCACCGTTTAAATCACGTATCAAGTCTAAAAAGAGTTCCGGACTTGAAGGAGTGTTTTGGAAAAATCTCAAGTCTCACATATCTTAAAGATAGAATCTTAGAAGAATTTATATAGAATGATGTCTCTCACTTTACAAAACAGTTTTATAAAGATGAGTTAAGTTAAATACTAATAGTTATTAATAATCTTTGTGTTGAGTCTATCAATCGAACTTTAAGCCGTCCACCGTTTAAATCACATATCAAGTCTAAAAAGAATTCCGGGCGTGAAGGAGTGTTTGGAAAAATCTCAAGTCTCACATATATTAAAGATAAAATCTTGAAAGAATTTATATAAAGTGATATCTCTCACCTTAAAAACCAATTTTATAAAGATAAATTAGATTAAATACTAATAAATATTAATAATCTTTGTGTTGAATCCATCTATAAATTTTTTAAATTAAACTTTGCTAATGAACGACGAGACAAGATTGATGTTTATTAATAATCTATATAAAATCCGTCTATATAAAACTTTGTTTAAACTAACATGAGAGGGTTGGCCTAGTAGGAGAATGCTTGGGTCTCAAGGGTTTGCTCCCCTTGAGGTCATGAGTTCAAAGGTGCCTAGGACCAACTTTCGGAGGCTACGTGAGACAGTAATGCTCTCGGGTGAATTAGTCGGTACGGAAAAAAAGGAGACCACTCTATAAAAGAAAATTGTATGATAAATAGAAAGAAATAAAATTATATTTATTATTTATTACTGACGTATCTTTCATTATCATGCAAAATGAAAAATAATATAATAATTATTAAAGTTATGCTAACGAGTGTCCAGAGGCACTGGTTAAGGATTCCAAATATAAGAAATATTATTTAATTGAATCAATAATTTAAACTTGCAATGCATTGAATATAAGTATTTTCAAAAAAAACATACATTTTATTCTTTAAAAAGTCAATTATTTTAATTTTTTTACATTTAATACAAGTATTTAATAAATAAAATATACTATTTTAAACTCTTAACCAGTGTCCCCGGAACATTCATTAGCATTGCCCTAATTATTAAATTAAAAACTCTAAACTCTTAGATCAAGTTAGAATCAATTTACTTAAAAATATTTAAATATGTGAAAAATCAATTTCATATATTTATTCTCGTTATTACAATCTAATAATTTGGTTGTAGGGATATGAATATTTCTATTTCAATAAGTTTATAAAGAAATAGATGCCAAACAAGCAATAGGATTAAAAGTACTGTTAAAACTATAAGATAAGGAAAATGCTAATCGATGTTTTTTAGCACTATTTAATTGATTAAAGCAGTAAATTTTTATTAAAATGCGTATATTTAATGCAGTGAAAATGTATTGAAAATTAAAATATTAATTTTTATAAATAATATTTTTTATTTAATTTGTTTAAAGAATGTCTTGAAGTACTGGTTAACAAGACTCAAACTATAATAAAAATTGAGAATGACACTCATACTATAAATAGTTTTATAAATATAACAATTACTGTACGATAGCGACTCAAAATCAGATTTTAGCATTGGTCAACTAAATTTATGAAAAACATTTAGTGTTAAAGTACTACTTACTTGCATTTAAGTAACCAAGTACTTTGAATTTTAGTGCAATATTTTTTTCAATGACATATATAATTAAGATTATATATAAATAACGGGTCATACTAACCGGTGTCTTTAGGACAATAGTTAAACATTTCAAAAAAGGAAATATTTTATAAAAAATTTAATATTTTAATTTTTAAGACATTAAATACGTAGATTATCGATATAAGTTTACTATTTTAAAATTTTAATCATTGTCCTGAAAGCACTGGTTAGCATATTCCATAAATAATAGACAAACAAATAATAAAATAATAAATTATGTCGTTATTTTTTTTGAAATGATAAAATCAATTATATTAAAAATTATATTTATTATCTTGAAAAGTATAAAAAAGTTTTATGGATAAAATTTTACACTATATATAAAAGACTTATTACTTCTAATATTAAAAAAAAAAGTCAGAGAATGGTTTCAAAGAAATATTTATATTTAATTTTGTTATAGGTATATCAAGTAAGTGATTAATTAATAACTTAATTTTAGTGATTCGTAAAATGCTCAAAATAAATAATAAAATAAATTTATATTGCAAAATATGTCCCTATCATCATTATATAAACAATTAAAGTTTAGGTTTGATATGAGTTAAGTTGATTTAATGTAAAGGTGACCATTACTTCAATTAAGCAATTACGTGACACTCTTGCTCATGATTCACGCTCTTGTGGTTTTTTCTTTTTATGCTTTTTTGCTACCTTCCTTGTCAAAGAGTTCAACGCTACGCACATGATTTCCTCAAACAATATTAAGTGTCTTTCTAAAACATTATCGATATGCCATCATAGTACTTTAATGGTCTTATTTATCTAACCCAAGAGATGTAAGAGATCCAAGAAGGAGCACAATTATCCTACGTGAAAAAAGTTTTATTTTACATCAGATAATCCGTCTACTTAAAAAAAACATATTTCACATCAGAATGAAATATCTAGTAATTATGGCGGGACTTCGGTACGAAAACTTAAATTCAACTCTTACTGCAATTTTATTTTAAATGTTTAATTTTGATTGATGAAATTTTAGTTTTTATGGTAGATTCAATTAAATGATTTAATGGATAAATCGGGTGATTTTAATCAATTTAATAGTTATTGAGATAAACTTGTGAAACAGTAGAAATAATGCTAGAGAGAAAATAAGGGAAAATTTGATTGAAGCAGTATCAACCTCTACCAAGTAGAGGGATTGGGTAATACAAAATATGTGAATACAGAGAAAGTATTAGAGGGAGAGAGATACTTCACAATTCACACACTAAACCCTAGTTCCCTTATCATTCTATTTTATACCCACGGTAATGAAATCCTTCAATTGAGTATTGGTCTTGCGCAACCTGGTGCTCCTACGGCTGTCCTGAATTTCCGGATCAATCACAACAGAATTCTTCTCTTGCATTCCATGTGGGCCCTTACACACTTGAATTGCTGACTCAGCATTCTCTAGGTCCTTCTCCATATTTTGTCTTATTACAATACCATCCCCATTTAAGACAACCTTGTCCTCAAGGTTAAGGTTTGGATAATTGACCTTCATATCTTCTAATTCCTCCCATGTGGCTTCATCAGCTGGCATGTTTGTCCACTGGATAAGAACTTGAGGAATCTTCAACTCTCCTTGTTGAATCACGCGTGCAGCTAGTACCTTGGCAGGAAGTACAATAGGTCCCATCTCAGTCATAGTTAAAGGTAGAGGCATGTATTGTTCAGTGGTTATTCCCTTGAAAGGCTTCAATTGTGACACATGGAAAACTGAGTGAATCTTTGCATCTTCTGGTAATTGCAGTTTGTAGGCCACAACACCTACTTTGGCTATAATCATGAAAGGTCCAAAAAATCTCATGCCAAGTTTCTGATTTTTTCTCAAAGCAACAGACTGCTGCCTATAAGGTTGTAACCGTACTAGCACCCAGTCCCCAACCTTCATCTCTACATCTCTCCTCCTCTTGTCAGCTTGGTTTTTCATATAAACTTGTGCTCTTTCCAAGTTGCTTTTGAGCTGTTGCAGTGTCCTTTCCCTTTCTTCCAGCTGTTCTTGGACCGTAATAGGGTCATTTGACTGAGGCCTGTACCTAATTAAAGTTGGAGGGTCCCGCCCATACAATGCTTTAAAGGGAGTCATACCAATGCTGGTATGGTGAGCTGTATTATACCAGTATTCAGCCCAAGTTAGAGTCTTGTACCAAGCCTTAGGATTCTCAAAAGTGAAACACCTCAGAAACATCTCTAAACACTTGTTGAGAACCTCAGATTGTCCATCTGACTGTGGGTGATATGCAGAGCTCATGGCCAAAGTTGTACCCTGTAGCTCAAATAATCGTTTCCAAAAGTTGCTAGTGAATACCTTGTCCCTGTCTGAAACTATGGATTTTGGAATTCCATGGAGTTTCACTATATTATTCAAGAAAGCCTCTGCCACTATTTTACTTGTGTAATCACTTTTAAGTGGAATAAAATGGGCAAATTTTGTCAACCTATCAATTACCACCATTATTGTATTGTAACCATAAGAGAGAGGTAATCCAGTAATAAAGTCCATAGCAACATCTTCCCATACTTGAGATGGAATGGGCAAAGGTTGAAGCAACCCAACTGGTAAACTATGAGAAGATTTTGCTTGTTAACATATAACACAATTTTGCACAAACTCTTCAATGTCTTTCTTCATGTTGTGCCAAAAATATTGGTAAGCAATTCTAGCCATGGTTCTAGAATTTCCTGAATGTCCCCCTATAGGAGAAGTATGATTCTCCTTCAAAATCATTTGAATCAGTTCAGAGTTATCAGGTATAACCACCCTACCTTTCCTATAAAGTAGTCCCCCTTTGGTGGTGTAATGAGGCTTCAGTTGTGGTTGATTTTTGCACTGAGTTATGAGCTCTTGCAGTTTGTCATTATTGCTCACTTCTTCTAGCAATTGTTGCATAAATTGTGTTTTTGGCTCAGACCATGACATCAAAAACATTCTGGACAAGGAATCTGCAGCTATGTTCTCCTTACCCGGCTTATATTCTATGACAAAATCATACCCCAGGAATTTATGCAACCACTCTTGTTGTTCAGGTGTCTGTAGGCTTTGATCCATTAAGCTTCTCAAACTCTTCTGATCAGTTCTAATGATAAACTTGCTCCCTAACAAGTAGTGTCTGAACTTAGAAATAGCTTCAGATATTGCCAACATTTCCCTAAAATAAGCTGATTTTTTCTGGTTTCTTGGTGCTAACTTCTTTGAGAAAAATGCAATTGGATGACCATTTTGATGAAGGACTGCCCCCACTCCAATTCCTGAAGCATCCGTTTCCAGAATAAAAGTATGTTGAAAATTTGGTAGTGCTAGCACTGGTGCAGAAGTGACAGCTCGTTGCAGCTCTTCAAAAGCTTGTTGTGTTGTTTCATTCCAACAAAAAGCATCTTTTCTTAACAAGTCTGTTAAGGGTGCTGCTATCTTAGCATATGACTTTATGAATCTTCTATAGTAGCCGGTCAGACCTAAAAATCCTCTCAACTGTTTCAAATTTATAGGTCTTGGCCACTTGGTAACTGCTTCCACTTTGGTAGCCTCCATTGCTACACCATTGCCTGACACCACATGTCCCAGATATTCTATCTCTTCCACCCCAAAAGCACATTTTGATAGTTTCACATATAAGGTATTTTGCTCTAATACATGTAAAACAGTTTGCAGGTGTGTGATGTGGTCCTTCCAAGTAGTGCTATACACAAGAATGTCATCAAAAAAGACCAACACATATTTCCTCAGAGCATGTTGAAAAATCTGATTCATGAGGCATTGGAAGGTAGCTGGTGCGTTGGTTAATCCAAATGGCATGACTAGCCATTCATAATGACCATGGTGGGTTCTAAAAGCAGTCTTGTGTCTATCCTCTGGTTGGATCAAGATTTGGTGATAACCCGATCTTAAATCCAATTTTGAAAAATACTTAGCACCACATAATTTGTCTAGCAACTCATCTACAGTAGGCATGGGAAAACTATCCTTCACTGTAATAGCGTTCAAAGCTCGATAATCTGTGCAAAATCTCCAACTCCCATCCTTCTTTTTCACTAAGACAATAGGAGATGAGAATGGGCTATTACTAGGCTGAATGATTCCTTGATCCAACATTTCTTTTACCATCTTTTCTATTTGCTCCTTCTGACTGTGGGGGTACCTATATGGCTTTACCTTGACCGGGTTTGATCCTTCTTTCAAGGGAATAGCATGGTTCTGAGGTCTTTGGGGTGGTAGACCTTCTGGTGTCTTGAAAATTCCTCTGTAGGTGTATAAAAGCACAGCCACTTCAGGTGATATGTTAGCTGGCATCTCATCCCACATGACATTACTTTCACCAGCTTGTACTCTCTCTATAGTGAATACTTCATCAATACTTCCAGTGTTCTGCATTCTTCTCAGCTGATGTAACTGAGCTTGCCCGGGTCCCATACTTGTGTCACCTTGCAATGTAATGAATTTTCCCTTGTGGAAAAATTTTAATGTCAAAGCTGAGTAATCTGCCACGTGGGGCCCTAAAGTAGCCAACCAAGCTGTGCCAAGAATCAAGTCTGCTCCTGCTATGGGTAATAGGTACACTGGAATAAGCATCTCATGATCTTGAATGACCACTGGCAATTTATTCACTACCCCCTCTGCTGTCATAGTTTGTCCGTTTCCCACCAACACATTAAAGCATGGTGCTGGTTCCACTGGTAGTTTTAGGAAATGAGCGATTCTCGGTTGCACAAAGTTATCAGAGCTGCCCCCATCAATAAGTATTTGCACTTGGAGTTTGCCAATTTTTCCCATAAAACGCATTGTCCCTAGACTGTTAGCCCCTTTCAAAGCATTTAGGGATAGGTGATGTTCAGTTTCTGTTTGTTTAACTGTGTTTTGTGTGTGGTCAGGTGGTTCTAGCTCCTCCTCAATATTATCTTCAGGTTCTGGTTCATATTGCAGCAACATCAAGTGTTTGTTTGGACATTTATGGCTAAATGAGAATTTCTCATCGCACCAATAGCATAGTCCCTTCTCTTTTCTCAATTGCATCTCAGCCGGGGTAATTCTTCTGATGTTTGGATTCTTTTGGTTAGGGTTCATTGGTCTTGTGGGTGGTGTTTGAAGTAATGGTGGGTTATTAGGTTTTTGGGTGAAGTCTGTTTTATTTGAATTGAAGAGAGTCCTATTTTGGTATTGCGTGTGTTGGTTTTGGGGTTTTTGTAGTTTGGTGGTGGAATTGTATTTTTCTTCGTAAACTTTGGCTAGGGACACAGCTTTCACAATGGTGATAGGAGTGTGAATCATCACATCTCTCCTAATCTCATTAGTTAAGCCACTGATAAAGCAGTCAACAAGAGCATCAGTGCTTAACCCATAGACCCTGTTTGCTAACGCTGTAAATTGCAGGTAATAATCACTCACAGTTCCCGTTTGATTAAGCTTAAACAATGAAGCTCGGGGACAATCGTAGATTGAAGGTCCAAAATCCAATTCTAGAGCTCTAGTGAATTCGACCCAGGAATTAAAAGGATGTGTTCTCTGAATCATTTGAAACCAAGGAACCACGTCTTGATCCAGATGAACAGATGTGATAGTCAATCGATCCTTATCGGGGGTTTCGTAATAATCAAAAAACTGCTCAGCTCTAAAAATCCATTCCATCACATTTTTTCCATCAAAACGGGGGAAGTCAAGCTTAATATTTCTTACCTGAAACGGAGCTTTGTTTGAGTTCACAGCACCATGGGAAGAATTCTGAGGAGTGTTACGTAAGAGCAATGAAAGAGTTTCGTTGATCTGATCTAGTTTCCCATCAGTTGATGATTGTAGTTCCTCCATCTGTTGAAAACGAGTTTCACTCGCTGCACCGAAACGCTCGAATTGGATCTGAACTTCATCATACAACTTCTTGATGTCCTCTGCATTTTTCTTCACTTCAGCTGATAGCTCTTTCATCCTGGTGTTTTCTGCCATGGTGAGATGAAAGCACCAATGAAACAGTAGAAATAATGCTAGAGAGAAAATAAGGGAAAATTTGATTGAAGCAGTATCAACCTCTACCAAGTAGAGGGATTGGGTAATACAAAATATGTGAATACAGAGAAAGTATTAGAGGGAGAGAGATACTTCACAATTCACACACTAAACCCTAGTTCCCTTATCATTCTATTTTATACCCACGGTAATGAAATCCTTCAATTGAGTATTGGTCTTGCGCAACCTGGTGCTCCTACGGCTGTCCTGAATTTCCGGATCACTCACAACAGAATTCTTCTCTTGCATTCCATGTGGGCCCTTACACACTTGAATTGCTGACTCAGCATTCTCTAGGTCCTTCTCCATATTTTGTCTTATTACAACTTGTCAGTGAAAAAATTTCATGGATCTATTATATAAAATTAGAACATCAATACTTATTGGTTGTAGATATGATTTAGAAATAAGGGTTGCTATCACTTGATTCGAAATCCTGAAACATGAATGATCAGATTTTTTTTTCTGTATCTCACACTCCCATTCACAATTCTCAAAGGGACAAGTTGTAGAACCGTCAATTATGTTTGTGTTTTTTTGTGTGTGTGATTACAGAGAAGACCTAACCAAATAATATATAACCCTAATCCGTAGCCAAATTTTAAAAACACATTTTGAAAACGATTCTCAGGTTGATGACTAATTTCCTAAAATGCGTCAGCATTTTAAGGAAATGCATGATTCCAGGTGTAGTATCCGAATATGACTCCATTCAACAAAAGTCAAGCAGTATTGAATCATGGCGATTATTATATTTTTTATTGACATAAAATCTTCCATGGTTATAGATACTACGGATTCCGTCAACAAGTCATCAGTGTGGAGTGTGGCGAGAAAATAACATGCCACTGTGATCCAACAGCCAAACTGTAATTTGCTTTGTCAGTCCTTAATAATTTCTCTCAAATGCCTTAAAGCCAAAGAAATTGCACGATTTTGTAAATCATAATGCCTCAGCTCCAATATGGCGTCGACCACCAGCACAATGGTCCTGACAACACCGAGCTCAAAATCATACCGCAACTTCAATATGGCATTGACCACCGTCCATCGGTATAATGGTCCTGAAGATGTCGAGCTCAAATTATAACCATGCCTCAAATTCCAAACTAGTATCGACCTCAAGCACTATGGTCTCAATGACACTGAATCCCAATTGACATATAAATGAACAATGACAAATAATAATAATAATAATATTCATTGCATTATCAATTGCTTAAAATAGAAAATATTTGACAATCCAACACTTAAAATATTCAAAATAAAATACAACGTAATAAGAAAATGACATAAAGAATAAACTCCCACTAACCAAGTACATCGAAAGAACCCACAATGCCCATGTTCTCAACATAGTTTTTGAATACAATGGGCCTAAGTCCTTTGGTTAAGGGATCAACAAGCATGAAATCGGTATCAATATACTCAACAATAATATCATTTTTCTATACAAGATCTCTAACTGTTAAATACTTTAATTTCAAATGCTTAGAACCGCTGGAAGTTTTATTATTCTTAGAGTATAACACAACTGAACTGTTATCAAAATAAAACCTTAATGGCTTAGCAATGCATTCAACAATGTGAAATCCAGTCACTAAATTTCTCAACCAAACATCATGAGTGGCAACACTATAATAAGCAACAAACTTTGCTGCATGGTAGAAGAGGCAACAAGAGTTTGCTCTTTACCCTTCCAATATATTTCACCTCTAATCAACATAAAAAATGTAGCCATAAATAGATTTCCTATCATCAACACATCCAACAAGATCAGAATCACTATACCCAACTATTTTCAAGTTGTCAACCCTCCTAAAACAAGCATATATTCTTTAAATCTCTGCAGATATCTCATCACTTTCTTAGCAGCAATCCAATGATCATTCCCAGGATTGGACTGATATCGTCCCAAGATGCCAACTATAAAAGCAACATCAGGCCTAGAGCACACTTAAGCATACATCAAGCTTCCCAATGCACCATCAAAAGGTTTCCTCTTCATTTCTGTCCGCTCAATCTCATTTTCTAGGAATTTTTCTTTACTGAATTTGTCATCTTTAGTAAAGGGAACATCCCATGACTTATAGTTCTGCATATTGAACCTGTCTAAGACTTTATCGATATAAGCCTTTTGGGACAAGCCAAGTACACCACTCTAGTCACCAATGTGGTCACTCTAGTCCTCACAATCTGTGAGATTTCTTTAGTGATACTTGAAAATATTTTTTCTTGTATGCATCATTTTAACTATGTATTTTTTAGCCTCGTCAGCCTATCAACTTGAGGATATACAGCTCTTTTGAGAATAGTTTTTGAAGATCAAAGTAAGACTAAAATTTCACCATATATACGTAAGTGGTTTATAAATTTTCCTTTGATGAGTGGTTTTGAATTTTTGTGGGAGAATAGAAAATTGATAATATTGAATGTTTTTCCTCTTTTGCATTTCCTTTCTCCTTATATTTAAAAATCACACTTTAGTAAATGAATGGGAGATACATTCTATAGAAGTTATGGAATTTTATAATTTTGTTGCAATGTTGAGCAATAAGATTAAGCCATGGTAGAACCAATGGATTACAAAGTTGACATTTATTATGTATTTTCTGGGTGGAGAGTTTATTAATTTGAAGATAAAATGTTATTCTCCTTGGAACAAAAACTTCAGGGCAGATCCAGTCAACGCAGAGACTCCGTTCTAATTTTGAAAATGGATTCAAATTTAAAAAATAAATGCAATTATAATAATTCAAAAAGATACATAAAAAATATAATTATGTATTAATCAATAATATATTTAATTAGAATTATTTTTTGTTTTGATCTATCTTAATTTTTGTATGTATTGTGTCTTTAACATAACATTTTTTATTATTTATTGAATTTTTATTATAATATTTTATCTATTTCAATTAATATTTATGAAAAAAAGTTAAACCTTTTAAAATTTGGGACTCAGTGGTGCAGCACTTCCTGCACTTACATAGGGTATAGTTACACCAACTTTTATTATTTCTTTTGTATTTTACATAATAAAGTACATAGGGTATAGTTACACCACTATTTTTTAATATTTTTTCAATTTACTTGATGTCCAAATAATATTTGTATCCTCAAGTTTGTATCCCGGGCTTTTAAGTCTTAAGATATATTCTCGTTTTTTCTTTCCATTTTAGGAAGAATGTTATTCTTTTAAGAATTATGATACCATAATCTAATATTCTGAATGAAAAAGAATGAACTTGACTTATTTATTTTCACTTAAGAACACAAATCAAATAATAACCTTGATTCTTAAATATATTTATAAAAAAATATCTTCAAAATATTTTTCTACAACAAATATAAATGTAAACAACTTAAAACTTAACTAAAAAGAAAAGAGAGTAATTCATCATTGCAAAAAAGTTGTCACGTAATTTAGTAAAAATTAAAAATTTGTTTTTTTATCTAGTTTAACGACCAAGTTATAAATTAAACACGTTACAATTAGAATTGTGTTGGTGAGTACTTGCTTTTTAACAAATCAAGCACATCCCTATAAGTTAAAAAAAATAAGTATATTGCTTAAGTCATCATAAAGAATCAAAAGTGCATTAGAAACATATTATTTCTGAAATTGCATTTCTGTTGTAACGAGTATAATTGAATAATGCTAAAGTTCTTCAAGCATCTATATTTATAGCATTCATGTAACCTTATGCAAACATTTGATATTTATTTGTACATCACAGTCTTATGAGAATCTTTGTTGTTGTTTAAATTGTAGAAAGAGCGGGGTGTTTCTCAATATCAAGACGTATTATAAAAGGGTATGAAAGGGAACCACAATATATGTGATTTCTAATCCTAATTCCACTAGTTAATGATAATTTGGAATCATAATAGTGTGTAATTTGTTTTCCTTCTAAGTCCACAGCTATAACTCCACCGTTCTTCGTGAAACTAAAACTTGGAACTTGTTTTGTGATGATTGCCAAAACTTTTCTAATAAAAGGATATTTTAGCAATATATTCAGTTCAGGAGAAATGGCCTGACAAAAATGCAAAAAATAACAACATTAATATAATATATACTCCTTTAATTTCACAAAAATATGTTTCAATCAAAATTTGTATTTAATCTCATACCGTGGCTATTCCAATCCAATATTGGCCATGTCCATCATAATGAATATTATCAGGCATGCCAGGGAGGTCACAAAACTTTTCTGTGCTTCCTTTTTTCGGGCCTTGTATGTAATATTTCTTGCAATTCATCCTGCAATATTAGCACATAAAATAAAATTAGGACAGTAACTTTCAAAGACGTGCAAGTAACATACTTTGAGCCCAAATTTCAATGAAGCATGTCCCTTAATATGATAGACATGTATTTAAAATATTTTCTCTTTTACATAGGAATTTTATACACTACAAAAAAAAATGTATTTAAAATATTTTCTCTTTTACATAGGAATTTTATACACTACAAAAAAAAAAATTCATTAGAGACGTAATTTTGACGTCACAACAGATTTTTGCGACGTGACTGAATACATCGTAAGGGACCGTGTGACAGCTTATTTGTGACATGAAAATCATGTTATAAATTTCTGTACATATATCAAACATTTTTCAGTTATAGCATGGATGACACAACATGAGTCAGAAAATGCAGAAATTTTGTGACGTGATTTTCATGTCTAAAATATCCAATTTTTTTAATACTCATAACCTAACGGGTCATTTTAAAATATAATGAAAATAAAGAAAGATCTTAAAATAAACAAGCTAATAAACAACTTACATGACAGTTTCGCAAAAAACCACCGAATTTTGATCTGGTGAGACAACAACTCCATTAGGAAAGTAGAGATCTCTAAGTAGTACGGTTGTCTCTTTTGTTGATGGATTATAGCTCAAAAACCTACCATTAGGTTTTCCTTCTAATATATCTAGGACAGAATCCTTTACTGAGTATTTGTGTGAAGCATCGGTGAAATAAATAGTGCCATCATGTGCTACATCAACACCATCTGTTATTTTGAATTTTAAGCCCTCAACCTCATCCACAAGCAACTCAATCTTCTTTTCTCTTGTTACTCGCAGCAATCCCTATAAAATCTTAGATGAGATAAGTTAGTGGTCACAACTCATATAAATATAAATTCATTAATTAGATTAGATTAGTGGTCACAACTCACACCAATGTCACGATGTGCCTACTAAAAAAATATCGGCAATAAAATCATTAATTAGATTAGTGGTCACAACTCATAACAACACATGATGCGCCAACTGAAAATATATGCAATAAATCATTGAATGTATATCTTATCTAAAAAATTTATTGAATAATCAGTTGATACTTTTTTTTTTGTTAATTACCCAATTGGATACTTCAAATAATGTTTTAATTCATTTTAGGGATCTCTATATCTATATATGAGTATATATATTTGATAAAGAAAGTTACTTATTTGATTGGATAAAAATGTATAAATTGTAAATTAAATATTTTAAATTTATGGTAAAATTTTAAGAAAAAAGCATACAAAAATTTAACATTCTCTTTATATATAATAGATGTAGATAGAAAATAATTATAAATAATAATAATAATTATTATTATTATTATTATTATTATTTTTAGTTAAATAAAAGATTATTATTATTAGTATTATGATAATAATTGTTATTTTAAATTTATTTATACTATATCTTTTAATAAGAAGATAACTAACAAAAACATACTTTATATCATGATTTTATAATGGCGGTGCTATTTTCTAGGAAAAGATATCATAAGCATCTCACACTGTATACATGTTACATGGGCGATTAAAAAAGAACTCTACCAGTTAAATGTTGTGTTAAAGATAAATATTTATCTAAATGACACACATATCGAGTAGTATATTACAAAAAAAAAAAAGAAGAGAGAAAGATAAACGATGTCACCGTCATTACTATTTTGGATTGAATAAGTCATATAAAAGATTCAAGATTTATAATTATATTAATATATACATAAACTGCTACTAGTAACTATTTTGGGTTGAATGAGTCATAGAGAATGGAATTACTATGCAGGTAAAATTATTTACATAAACTGCTAACTATGTTTTATCATGTAGATATTTGAAAAGGACATATTTAAAGCAAAATTAATTTTCATGATTTGGTTGTAGTTTTATGTTTTATCCAATCAAACCACAAATTTTAAAACATATTTGTTTAAAGTCAAATACTTTAATTAATCCTACAACTGTGATTCATGATAGTATAGTTTTTTTTAACAAATAATCCTAAATAAAATAATTTGAAAATTATAGTTAAAAGGATATGCACCACCAATATAAACTACTTTTATATATTTCTTAAAAATATTTATCAAATTTAGTTATTAATCAGATGTTGGGGTAAGACTGATTTACACCAATAATTTTTTCTCTAGAAATTAGTAATACTCATTTTATTTACTATTTTATCTCTTATAGAGTTGAATCAATGAATTCATAATTATAATTATAATTAAATTGTTTTATTTTTATTTAAAAAATATTATTTCTTTACTAATTTTAGAGAAACATACTCTATATCTCTCTCAAATGACATAATATACTTTGTTTCTATTTTTAGAAACAATAATTTACTATATTTTTTAGAAACAATATTGAATAACAGTTACCTTATCAGCATCGGCGACGATGAGTTCACCGGTTTTCTCCAAAGCAAGCCCGAGTGGTCTTCCCCCGGTGTTGATCCACTCCTCGACCACCGAGTCAACCACCGATTCATTCACCGTAACTCGCTTAACCCACCCATCTGCACATCCAGTATAAACGACACCAGTAGCAGCGTCGTACACCAAATCTTCAGGTCCAACAACTTCACCCTTTGCAATATCTTCAGATCCTATTCGCATGCGGTCGTTACGTAAGGGAGCCGTCAACGTGGATAGGTTCACTTTGTCGAGTGGTATATGAACCGGTTCGAATGGGTCGAGCCGGTAGAAAACCGCTGCTGCAACAAAAACCGGAAGAACTATAGCCAAGAAAGGTGTTAAAAACCTAGTTCGAGTTCGCGTGTTTGTGTTTGGCTCCGACATCTCAGGAATTGGTATGTGTTTCAAGGTTTGTGGATTTGACAGGGTTTGAATGGTGTTGTTTGTAACGTGTTGTTGTTGTTGTTTGACGATAACAATGCAACTAAGTCACAAAAATAACATGTGGTAAGACGACTAGTATATGAGTACAAAACTAGAAATTGCGTTGGTATGGAATAATGCTTTATAATAATATTATTTTTTGGTTTGACCAATTCATGATATATCGTAAAATTTGATCATAAATATTAAACTTTATTTTTAAAATATTTTATTTAGGTGGCTTAGTATAGTAGGTAAATCATCAAACATGTGATTCGTCGGTGGTTCACCTTCACAAACTGTAAGTTTAATGATGTCAAAAAATTAAAAACAGTTTTATAATACAATAAGCCCCACTTGAGTTATATCGGTGGTTCAACTTCACAAACTTTTAGTTTTATAATAAGCCCCACTTGATAAGTATATGAATAAAAAGAAGGCATCGTGTCTTGTTTGTGCAGATTTAAATCAACACCGGGATTGAGTTGAGAGCTCGCCTCAAACTATATATTGGTCGTTGAAGATATACAATGTTGAGCTTTTCATCATGTATAGCCTTTTACATAGAAAAAGTCTATGGATATGTTGTGTAATCAATTGTCATTTTTTTTTTTAGATAGTCGAGTTTACTCCCCTTCATCTTTCTTGTGGTATGTTGTGATAGAAGCTAATAATTTAGTGTATCTGTGTTTAATTATCATTATAGTATGTTCGATCTAATCGAACTAAATCGAATAAAGTTAGTTGTATTCAACAGAGCTGAACATAATATATAATTGTTGTGTCGTAGTGTAATTTGTATGTTTTAGATTTTGGTTGTCTATGAATAGGCTTGTTATGTTGTAAATACACACAACAACTTTACTTAATAAAATTCATTTTTTAATATACAGTATAATCTCTTCTCTCTCTTTTCTTCTTCTTTTTCTTGAAATCCTAATTGTTCTAACAAATTGATATCAACGAGTCCGGGTTGCGATTCTGTGAGATTATGAAACGGCAAACAGAAACACAGCATCCAATCTACCAGTTTTCAAATGTGAGAATTACGAGAGGTGGATTGTGAAAATGAAGGTTATCTTTACATTTCAAGATGTGACTGAAATCGTGATTGATGGAGTACAAATAGTGGAAGCAAATGCTGATGATGTTAAGAAAGTTGCGCACAAGGATTAAAGAAAGAAAGATGAAAAAGCTATGATCTTGATTTTATCAATGTGTGGATTCTAATGTGTTTGAGAAGATCATTGAAGAGGAATAGTCCAAAGGAGTGTGGGACAAGTTGAAGAACTTGTACGGTGGAGATGAAAATTGAAAGGGTGAAGTTGCAAATATTGAGAACAGTACAACATATAACATTTTTTATGACAAAGCTTTCACCACGTACAACAAAAAATCGTGGGTACATGTGACCGGAGCATCTTATTTTATTTAAAAATAATAATAATAAAAATAATAAATTTGTTACCTCGGATTTAAATAAAATCAACATAAATATATGCTTAGGGTTTGAGGTTCGATTCTCATCTCCTACTATTTAATGTTTTATATGGAACCAAAAAAGCGTCTTTATATTTTTTAAATTTTACGACGGATATGTTACCTCGGTTTTCTGCAAAACCGAGATAAAAAAGTCCCTATTTTTTTTCTTTTTTCAACCAAAAAGGCGCCTTAAAATTTTTTTTTATAGATTTTTGTTGGCTATGTTACCTCGGTATTTTAGATTAACCGCTATAAATACTCTTTATATTTTTTTTATTCCCTCAGTGTCTTCCTAACTCAATTTTAGAGACCTAACGAAAGAACACTACTTCTATAGCTAACAAAAGAACACTTCTCCAAGGAGCCCTAATGAAAGAACACTACTTCTCTAGCTAACAAAAAAACTCTCTCACCATTAATCTAAAAACTCTTCTCCGTGGTATGTTATTATTGTTCTTGTTGTTCTTCTATTACTGTTGTTCTTGTTGTTCTTATTGTTTTTGTTCTCCATTACTGTTATTCTTGTTGTTGTTGAGAAACTTTATTTTATGGATCGTAGTTGGGCCTCTTCGCTATGTTCATTTCTTATTTAAATTTTGTGACAATAACTTTAGTTTATTTTAGGTTTTGGTTTTGGTGTTTTGGATGGTTATGCAAACGCCTGTTTTTATAAGAATAAATCTCGGTTAACGTACAAACTTCCTTGACGACTATGCATCATGAATCTGGAAAAGACAACAAGAAGGAATATGGGAAAGACAACAAGATAATTTATTGTAAGTTATAATTTCTATGTTTTAGATTTTGTGTATGAAACATTAGTGTGTCATTCACATTTCCTTTATTTATGTTTTACTACAAATGTTTTGGTTTTATTCATATTTAGTAGCATATAACTATAGGATGAAAGCTGATAGATTAGTGTGTATGAAAAATAATTTCTTGAATTCTTTGAAACCATAGAATAAAAATTCCGTTAAATAAACTTACAAAAAAGTCATTTTTTATTAATCATATCTAAATTCTCTGGCTAAGAGAAAGTTTGACCAAGTATAATCTACTTCATCATCATTTGAATCGATGATAACTAACCTTTTTCACCCTTCTTCTTCCTGATCTCCTATTCCTGAGAGCTCTCCCGGGTCTCAAAGGTTCAGTAGCAGGGTCCCTTTCAACGACTTAGACCTCTACAACCAAAACAATTTCTATTCTTTCAGCATTGGATGAAATACTCATTTCGTGTTTTGGTTCTTCCTCTTCTCTGATTTCATTGAATGAGGTTTCAGCATAAATAATCATTTTGATTCTTCCTCTTCTCTGATTTCTTTGGATGGAGTTCTTTTTGTGTTTTGGTTGAAAGAGGTTTTCCGCTTTTATATTGGTTCTTATGATTCTTCCTCTTCTCTGATCTTTGAAAGTCTAAAAGCCAAGAGATTTCACGTGTGCTAAGTTTCCTTTTAATTATTGCTTCTTTAATTCTCCACATTTTCTTCTCTTGGAAGTTGGAAAGATCTTTTGGTTTACTAGCTACCTCAATCTGTTGAATGATTACATCTTTTTATCTTTTCAAATTTCTTTTTTCCTTTCTTTGATATTCCTTCCACTCCTTCTTACGCATAATTTGGTGTAACGATGTGTACATTGTAGGTTGTCTGGTTCCTAATGGAATTGTGTCATTAATGTTATTATTGTTCTTTTTGTTCTTCTTGTTGTTATTCTTCATTACAGTTGTTGTTAAGAACATTGATCTATTACCTCAGTTTTTCAAAACAATAAGTGTTAATATTGGGCACGTCATCCAGTTCTGAAAAATAATAAAAATGTTGATGCTGGGAATCAAGCCCACGTGCAGTTAAGTTTACCCCTCGATATTTTAATATTCGAGGTGATAAGCGGTAGCTTTTCATGACGTTTTTCGTTACCTTGCTTCTGTATGAGGTCAAATGCATTTCGTGTCCGACGTTAGCTGTGTTTTTTATAGTTGTGGAAAGCAGTTTGAGATGATACATATGAAAGAAGATGAATCAGTTACTGGTTTATTCTCAAGATTATTTACTCACGAACCAGATGAAGGCGTGTGGTGAATCAATCAACGATTTGGAGAAGATTGAGAAAGTGTTGAGATATTTGACTGTAAATTTTGATTATATTGTAATGTCTATTGAAGAGGCCAAGAACTTAGATGAGATAAAGGTAGAAGTGAAGGTGCAAGAAACACTAGAAAGGGGGGTTTGAATTGGGTTGCACCAAATATAATCTTTTCACAACTCAAACACAAAGCTAACAAGTGAATAAAAATAAATGAACACAATTATTTTTATCCTGGTTCACTGTTAACGAAGCTACTCCAGTCCACCTACCAAGTTGATTTCTCCTTATCAACAAGGACTTAATCCACTATAATCCATCGATTACTGACAACCACAATAAGTCTGATCAACCTTGTTGAAAAGTCTAACAAGTTCGTTGATCCTTAATGCCAAGCTACAAACGACCACACTAAGTCCGATCAACATTGTTGAAAACCAAAACAAGTTCAGCTAATACTTAATGTCAAGTTGCAGACAACCACATTAAGTATGATCAACCTTGTTGACAGTCCCAACAAGCTCAGTCGATCCTTATTTCTAAACCACTATGATCACATCTAAAGTCTTCTTGAGAATTCTGACTACATCTAGTCTCTCAAGGAACCTATCAACAATCACAAATGTGTATACAAAGATGCTTCTAATACGCAGATTACATAATGTGTAAGTATAGCAACACAAAAGTGTTGAAAGAAAGATATGAACAAAAGCTCTTTGCTAAAAATACAAAACTATACAAATATTATCTCAACAGAGTTTATGCAGCGCTTTGATGTAGTTTTGTATAACTGATTAGTTGATTTCAAATTCATCCCAATCTTCCTTTTATAGCAGAAGAAATATATCTGTTGGAGGGTAAAATAGGAAACACAAATATAGCTGTAATGTTTCTAGCGGTCATGGTGAGAATGGTAGATAACAAGTACAAATATGATTGTCTTTACGCCATCCTATAAGAGTAGAGGTCATAGTGTACTTTATACTTTTATACTCACCATCTCACGCAAGCCATTCTTGATCTTGATCTTCTATGCAAGTCGTTGCTTCATCCTCTCACAATGGTTTTCGTATCTAACGCCTTGGTTTGGTACGACCTGAAAATTGTTCTCATAAATAAAGTCAACATTTTTTCTTCAAATTTCACAACGGTTTTATTTGCGTTATCGTAAATTCAAAATGTTGTAGTGTTTTCATACAATATCAATATAATAAGTTTTATATTGTCTACACATCTCAACAAATAATGCATGAAAGTGATTATGATAAAGTCAAATATTTGTATTGATCTGATATTGATACTAGATTGAGACTCGCGCGATGCGCTGTATTGAGATGAATTATTTAAGTAATATTAGATTAGAAATATTTTGGTTTTTTATAGTATAATTTTTTTAAATAAGACAATGAGTAATAAAGTCATATTTAAAATTTCAACACATTGAATGCACGTGTTTAAAGAAAACATTTCTATAATAAGTGTATAATTTTTTTTATATATATATTTGTATTGCTTCACTTTTCATTTATCCAACATCTCCAAGAATATTTTTTCATCATTTTATGGATTGAATACGTTTCATATTCAACGATTCAAACACTATGTAACTGATCAACATGGTCACGATTTGGGCGGTTTTGACGTAAAAAATCATCCGAACCGCAAAAGAAAAAAGTGTTTGGTTCGGTTGGCTTTTAGAAATAAAACCGAACCAAACCAAATCAAACCAATGCGGTTTGGATTGGTTCGGTTGGTTCGATTTTTTTTATATTTTTTTTAATTAGCAATTGAATATAAGAAATCGCACTACGGGTGCAACCCTTACAACGATAACATACTAGAAAGATTAATTACAAAGTAAAGACAATTTATACCAATCATAAAAAATTATCCTACTTGGAAGTTCCTTGTTGCTTGCCGATCTCCATGAGAAAAACATGATTTTTGATATCACCTCATCAAAGCAAAAAATACCATCTTCAAAAATCATTGTGTTTCTCATATTCCAAATGCACCAAATCAAAGCTATCCATATTGAATTTAGATTAGCTTTAATGTTTTTGTTTTTCACATTTTCTTGAATGCTCCCAAAGCTCTTGAACTCCTCTAGAGAAAAATTCAAATCATTCCCCAACCACATGTAAATTCTACTCCACACCTCCTTTGTGACATGGCAATGGAAGAAAAGGTGGTCCAAAGTTTCCGGGTGATTTGAACAAAAAAGGCAATTTATGGAAGTAAGAGTAGTCACACCTCTTTTGACGAGTTGGTCTTTTAAAGGAAGCCTATTGATGAGGAATCTCCACACAAAAATCTTGATCTTTGCCGGAATGTTTGTCTTCCAAATGACGTCCAAACTCTTGATAGTAGAATAACCAAGCTAGCTCCTTTGCATTAGATACCAAGTGCGACACACTAGACACCATGAATGCTCCGTTTGTATTTAAGTTCCAATGAAAACCGTCCATTGTCAACAAATCCGACACCTTCCCTTGAAGCATCCTTTTCAACTCCCTAAGCTCTTCGGTAATTACCGTGTTCGGTGCGGATGAGATGAAGGAAGAGGCGATCGGAGCCGGAGGGTTCAACACTTCCTCCCCAAAAATGTCTTCTAATTTCCAATTAATTTTACCGTGATTAGAGAAACAGAGGTCACTCACCGCGCTAAGTTTGTTGGTTATTCGATCAAACAAATGCGGAAAAGCAACGCGGAGCGGTTGATCATCCAACCAACAACTAAGCCAAAAAAGAATATTGTTTCCTTTCTTGAAATCACATTTCACCCATTCATTAAAACCATCTCCCAAATCATCCTCTTTGAAGTCATTAAGAACTATGTCTCGCCACCAACGTGAGTCATCCCTATTTAAAAGGTCCTTGCTAGAAGCTAACACTTTTATTTTGGGATTGTGATATCTCAAAAGTAAGAATCTACTCCAAATAGCCTTATCTTCCTTTACAATTCTCAATTTCCATTTAAGAAGAAGGGATTTGTTCTTTTCTCCAACATCTCTAATACCTAACCCTCCTTTCTCTCTTGGTTTGCACACATTCTCCCACTTCACCCAATGTATGCATCTTGATTTAGTATTCCCACACCACAAAAAATTGCTAAGAAGGCTTCTTATAACATGAATGATTTTACTCGGAGCTTTGTAGAAGGAAAGAGTGAAAATAGGGATAGCATTAAGAACGGAGCCACTTAGAGCCACCCTCCCGCCTATAGAGATGTTCCTTCCCTTCCAATTGGAAAGTCTTGATTTTATGTTGTCGATCACCTCTTGCCAAACCTTCTTCTTGTTCGCACCTTCTCCCACCCAAATACCGAGGAATTTAAACGGAAAGCAACCTTTTTTACAAGCAAGGAACTTGGTCGCCGAATTTATAAACCAATCTCCTATGTGAGTACCATAAAAATTGCTTTTATGGAAGTTGATCTTCAATCCGGAAACCAATTCAAAACCTCTCAACAACACTTTTATACTCCAAAGATTATCATTAGAAGGTTCTCCTAGAATGATGGTATCATCCGCAAATTGAAGGATGTCCACAAAGTCGTTGGCACCATACTTTAAAGGTTTAAAATCACCCACCGCCACGGAGTTCTTAGTTAAAGCGGTTAAACCTTCCATAGCAAGAACGAACAAGAAGGGTGACATCGGGTCTCCTTGTCTTAGACCTCTTTGAACCTTGAATTCTCTAGTTGCACTACCATTTACCATCACGGACATGAAATTGGTAAATATGCTAGCTTCCATCCATTTCATCCATCTTTTGCCAAAACCCATTTTCACCAAAATCCACCTTAAATTATTCCAAGAGATTGAGTCATACGCCTTTTCGAAGTCCACTTTAAGTAATAAACACCCCTTCTTCTTCTTCCTTGCCCAATCTAGAATTTCATTCACCATTAAAACTCCGTCCATCATACTTCTTCCCGGAACAAAGGCAGTTTGATTGGTAGAGACCAAATTGTCCACAACTCCTCTCATCCTATTCGCTAGCATCTTAGCAATGATCTTATAAATACTCCCCACTAAACAAATAGATCTATATTCAAACAAGTCTTGCGGATTCTTCTTTTTAGGAATAAGAGCGAGAAAAGATGAGGTGATGGATTTAACGAGAGTACCTTTGTGATAGAAGTCGTTGCAACACTTCATAATGTCATCTTTGATGATGGACCAATGCCTTTTGTAGAACTCCAAAGAAAAACCATCCGGCCCCGGGCTCTTGTTACCATCACACGACCATATAGCGTCCTTCACTTCGTCTTCTTCAAAAGGTTTCTCTAAATCCGAAGATTCTTCCAAAGTTAAGGTTTTATAATTAATCCCTCTAAGCTCCGGCCTTGAAAGACAATCTTCTTTAAAGAAATTTTCAAAATGCTTGAAAGTGTACTCTTTAATCTCTTCAACACCTTCCAATCTTCCCTCCAAAGAGTCTATGGAACAAATAGCATTCCTTCTTCTTCTTTCTTTCAACAAATTGTGAAAATAACGAGTGTTATCATCGCCTTCGGAAAGCCAAAGTTGTTTCGACTTAAGTCTAAGAAAGCCTTCTCTCTTATTTAAGTTGTCCCAAAAGTCCTCCGCCACTTTTATTCTTTTGTTCACCACGTCTTCCGGTGCGTTACTTGCAAAATGAACAAACTCGTTATCTAAAGAATGCATCTCTCTCCCATCCTTGTTGATTTTGAGATCTATCCACCCATAGACATTCTTGTTCCACCAAGCTATCCGGTTTTTAAGAGTTTTCAACTTTTCAACCAAGCAATAATCACCTCTTCCTCTAACCACTATCTTCTTCCATTCCTCCTTCACAAAGTTTTCAAAGTCTTCGTGTTTGAACCACATATTGTTGAAGTTAAAAGGTTTGGGACCCCAATTCTTTCTATTATCTTTCAACCAAATAGGTGCATGATCGGACACATCCCTCTCGCCTATGTATTGGCCCTCCACCTTCCAACCTTCCACCAAATCTTCCGAAAGAAGAAATCTATCTATCCGACTCATAGATTTACCGTTACATTTAATCCAAGTAAACTTACCTCCTATGGTAGGAAGATCCACCAACTCCATATCTTCTATGAATTCTTTGAATATCATAATCTCCCTCCTATAGCTATGACTTGATGTCCCGATTCTCTCTTCTAAGGAGGTAATAGAATTGAAATCACCTCCTAAGCACCACGATCCTAGCACGTTGTTATTCTTGAACTCACATAAACCATCCCAAGATCTCTTCCTCTTGTTTATGTCGCAAGAAGCATAAACATTCACAAAGTAGATGAGTCGTTTGTCCTCTTTCTCCACGCAAAGGCCTAAGTATCCCTCTCCGCGGAAACTAAAAATAAGCTTGAAAAGATCTTTTTTCCACATGGTAAGAATGCCTCCCGATGCCCCGTTGGCATCCAAAAAGGACCACTCCACTTGATTGTCACCCCACAGTTCTTTCACAACATTACGCTCTATGCCGTTTAGTTTTGTCTCTTGAATAAAACAAATGTCAACGTCTCCTTGTTGAATGTGATATCCTACTCTCTTCCTCTTGGCCCTGTCGCCTCGTCCCCTTTGGTATCCCTCACTTCCATCTCTTTTAGTTTTACTATTGGATCAAACTTGTCAGAATTTGTATTTAATTTATGCGTTATCAAATAACAACAAAATTCATCGTATTTGGATAACAACTTTCCATTTAATATACAAAAATATTATTAGATAAAAGTGGAATAAAAAATATAAATAGTAGCATAAAATAATATCAAAAACATTAATATAATGAAATAGAAAAAAAGAGGAAATGAAATATTAGAGAAGATGAAAAAGAAAGAGTAGAAGAGATGCGATTAGATAATAAGAGGAACATTAAAAACGTAATTGGAAGAGAGAGCAGTAAAATAAAAATAATAAGATGAAAAAGAAAGAACATAAGAGATGAAAGACTAGAAAATAATATGTGATATGTATTTGAAAAAGAAGATGAAATGAAGGTGCAATACCGCTAGAAAAGATTTGAGATAAGTATGATTGTTAAATATCTTTTTATAAGTTGGATGATAAATCAAGTATTAAAATAAATAAAAAAATGTTGTTTTTGTGTGTGTTTTTCATTATAACATTAATTTTAAATGCATACAATAGATTTAATTCAATTGATTTTTTTTCATTTTACTTTTTTTTTTAATTTACTAATATATTGTAGACAATTTTATGTAAGTTGACTAAAAAATAATTGTTTAATTTTATATCGAGGTTTAATTTCTTTAATTTGTAACTACAATTATAATTAGGCATCATATTTTAGAAATAATGTGACACATTTATTTGTCTATTTAAAAATTATAAGTTAAATTCAAAAGTATTATTTAGTCTTTTTTATTTTAAGCAATGTAATACTTTTTTAATATGATTTTAAAATAATAAATATGGATGAAACTGGCTCATTAAAAATATTTTATTTATAATCTGTATGAAGTAAAACATTATATAATATATTTTAATTTTGAAAAAAAAGTAGATAAACATAAGAAAAATAAAACTAATAAATAGCATATGAAAAAGAAAATAGAGAAATGATTTGTATAAAAAAAAATAATGGTGTTTTTAAAAAAGAATTATGAATTGAACGTTAGACATTATGCTAATATATATGAATGTTAAAAGATATATATTGAAAAGTTTTGAAGAGTGCTACATCAGCTTTTAATTGATGTGCCATATAAAATGATGAGTTGTCAAAAGATTGTTTTGTGGCTCAGAATTAATATATTTATAATATAATAATAGAAAATAATAGAAGTTAAATTGTTTTATTTATAACTACAATTACAATTAGACATTATATTTTAAAAATAATATAAGATGTTTTTTTGTCTATTTAAAAGTATAAGTTAAATTTAAAAGTATTATTTAATCATTTTATTTTAAGTAATGTAATACGTTTTTTAAGTTTGGTTTTAATAATGGTAAATATAAAATAAACTTTTTTCATTAAAATATTTTATTTATATTTGTATGAAGTAAAACATTATATAATATATTTTAGGTTTGAGAAAAAAAGTCGATAGACACAAGAAAAATAAAAGTAATGATAGTATATGAAAAAGAAAATGAAAAAGTGAGATTTGTAGAATATAAATAATGGTGTTTTTACAAAATAATTATGAATGGAACATTTATGCTAATTATGCTAAGTTGAATATTAAAAGGTTTATATTAAGAAGTTTTGAAGAATGCCACATCGACTTTTAATTGGCGTGGCATAAAAAATTTATGAATTGTCAATAGATTGATGTGTGCCTTAAAATCAATATTTTATAATTGAAAATAGATAATAGATGATTGTCTCAACTAAATCCTATTTTTCAAAAAAAAGTAAACAAAAGTTAAATATATTAATAATGAGTTGTGATCTTGGGTTCAGACTTTACTCTCATTTGTAATAGATCTAAATATTTCTCGTAATCTCTATGATACAATTTTGCTGGTAAAAAATCGATCAATTGTTCTAAGTATCTGTCACAATCAAGTCACGATCTTTTTACGAGTTTTTTTTGGTTAGAACTTGGAACCACAAGATTGGTGAAAAAGGGAGTAATTGAGTGTGGAAAGAGAGAGGAAGAGAGAATGAGATAAAGTAGTTGAGGATGACAAATATAATAATTTTCTAATTAAATTTTCTCACAAGATACCCTAAGCGTATTTATACCATAATACAAGACATGAGGTATAATTAACTATCAATAAAACTAAAAACTCCCAAGTCTAACTAGTGACACTATTAGTGCAACTGGTTCCACTTTGCTTCTGTTTCAGTTTTTTACCAAAAAGGCCTCGTGTGTAACCGGTTGCACTTTTAGTGCAACCGATTGCATGTTGCTTTTGTTCGACATTTTACAAAGGGGTGCAACCGGTTGCATAAATTATGCAATCGGTTGCACTAACTTGAATTATCTTCTATTCTTAACACACAACCTTAATTCAAGTCCTCCAAGTCTTCTATTCACATTGAGTTATTCAATCTCTTGAGCACTTCAATTGTTACTCCCTTGGTCAATAAAACAACCACTTGGTCTTCACTTCTACAATACCCCAATCTCAACCTTCCTTCATTAACAAGTTCTCTCACGTAGTAAAACCTCGTCTCATTATGCTTGCTCCTCCAATGTGCAATTGAGTTCTTAACAAGTTTTATAGTAGAAACTTTATCAACCATGAGCTTTACAACGTCACCCTCTTCGTTACCTAGCTCCTTCAACAAATTCATTAACCACATGACTTGGCATGCACACAACGAAGTGGTAATGTACTATGTCTCACAATAAGAAAGTGCTACCATTGGTTTCTTCTTTGAACACCATAATACTGGTTTTCGCCAAAAATAAAGATGTATCCTGCTGTAGACTTTCATGAAATTGCATTTTATCCCCTTGTCCATTGCAGAAAAGAGAATTCCGCAACCAATAGATCCTTTGACATATCTTAGAATCCTTTTGACTTCTGTCAAGTGAGACACCTTCAATCTCTTCATGAATCTATTCACAATACTAACACTAAATGCCAAATCCTATCGCATATTGCACAAGTAACACAAGGATCCTATCAGCCCCTATAATAAGTTGGATTAACATCTTGCTCATCCTCATTCTTCTATAATTGTAGCCTCGGTTCAGCTGGAGTAATGACATCATTAATATCCCCAATTTCAAACTTCTTCAAAATCTCAAGCGCATACCTTCCTTGGTGCATGAGCAATCCCTTCTTGGGCTTGTGAAACTTAATGAAGGATTTAGGTCATGAGGCCAAGGTCGGTCATTTCAAAATCCATCATAAGCGCACTCTTGAACTTAGAAATGCACTTTTCGTCGGTTCCCGTAATCAACAAACTGTGTACGTATAGACGAAGGGTTATCACCCCTTCATTTGTATCCTTATTCACATACGCACCATGTTCAAATATACACTTCTTGAATCCAATCTCCTTTAAGAAATCATATATCCTTTTGTTCCAAGCTCTTGGAGCTTGTTTCAAACCATACAACACTTTCCTCAACTTGTAGAACTTTGACTCTTGGTTTTTCATAATAAAACTAACGGGTTGTTCTACATAAACTTTCTCTTCAAGCGGTCAATTCAAAAGTGAATATTTGACATCCATTTGATAGATGGACCAATTTTTTATTCATAATACCAACAACTATTCTAATGGTTTGAATTCTAGCCACCGGTGTAAATAACTCTTTAAAGTCTATGCCTTTTCTTTGCAAAAATCTCTTTGCAACTACTCGAGCCTTATGCTTTATTATTTCACCTATGAGATTTACCATCATTTTGTACACCCATCTTACACCAATTGACTTCTTCCTATGCTAGATCAACTATCTCCCAAGTCCTGTTCTTCTCAATTGATTCCAACTTATCCTTCATAGCACAAATCTATTTTGGATCACTTCCATTTTAATGGGTTTGGATTTTGGGCATAAGTGCAAAATAAGAGAAATCACCATCGTTACTGACTTTGTTATCTCGGAACAAATCACAATCTTAGAGTGTTGGAGGCAAGCCTCTTTTCCTTATTTACTTCTCACATTCTCTTCAATTTGAGCTGGTTCTACACTTTCCAACACTGCAGAAACTAGTTTTTCATTAGTGTAAGCGGATTCACTTTTAGTGCAACCGGTTGCACTCTGCTGCACCTCTTTAATTTCATCGAAAACAACGTCTCACCTAATCATAATCCTTTTGTTTTCGCTGGTGGAGTGATATCCTACAAGTATCACCAATTCTCCCTTATCATTCAACTTCTTTCTAACTTGTCCGACACTTGTCGATACGCTACCGAACCAAAAACTCTCAAGTGGTTCAAATTTGGTTTAAATCCAGACCATGTTTCCTCCGGTGTTATATTTTTAAGCTTCTTTGTTGGACACCTATTTAACAAATATTCAGTTGTGTACACGAATTATCCCCATGACTCTTTTGGCAAGTTCTTAACCTTCAACATGTTTCTCACCATGTTCATGATCGATAGATTCTTCCTTTCGGCCACACCATTTTGCTGCGATATATTAGGTGGTACTATCCCATGTTCTATACCTTCTTGATCACAAAAACTCCCAAAGTCATTTGAGACATATACACCCACACCATCCATTTTTAGAACTTTGAGCTTGTGATAGTTTTTCCTTCCAGCCATGGACTTAAGCTTTTTAAACACATCAAGAAACTCATCATTTCTCTTGATTAGGTATGTCCATAATTTTCTACTATGATCGTCGATGAAGGTGACAAAATACCTATTATCACCAATCTAATCAACTTGCATCGGTACACACACATAAGAATACACCATCTCAAGGTGACATTTGGGTCTAAAACCTACATCCTTGCTGAATTTTTCCTTATGCTGCTTTGCTTGCACGCATTTTCATAATTTTCAGCTGGTATGTTGATCAGTGGCAGCCACATTACCATTCCGTTCTTTTGCAACACATTGAGATCTCAGAAATTGAGATGCTCAAGCTGATAGTGCCATATCCACTCTTCTCGACTAGCCGCTGTATCAAGACACCAATGCCTCATAAACTTCAACTCAACCTCGAAAGTTCAATTGGCAGCCATAAGAGCTTTTAGGATCAAAACCTCATTTGCATCCATAACGCGTAACGCCTTGTTCTCCATGTGAGTCTTGTAACCCTTCTCAAGCAATTGGCAAATACTTACAAGGTTACATTTGATTATGGGAATATACAATATATCATTTATCAAAGAATGTCTATTATCCCTTATCTCGATTGATACATCACCGAACCCTTCCACCGCTAGATTGATATCATCCGCGAACTCCACTTTGTTCTTCATGGCACAATTGATTGTAACTAACCAATATTTTCTCCCTGTCGTATGTGTTGGATACCCAAAGTCCAAATATATACCATTGGTCGGTGAACTGCATTGCTTCTTTTAAAGTCACCATTGGATTTTATTCAGTATATAACTAGTTGCAATAATTGTGTCTCTCATTGAAACTGGCTAGCAAAGATATCTCCGCCTTTTCCATATCAATATTCCTTTCCTCCATTCTCTTCTCATGTGCTACAAGAGAGCTCTGCAGCCCCCCTTTGCTCATTTTTGTAAGATCCTCTGATTCCTCAATCTCTACAGCTATATTATCGAATGTTATCTTTAAAGAACGCAAGATTTTTGTGACAACATGCTGCCCCGTGATCGTTTCTCCACGTGCTTTTAATTGGCCCACCAACCGAGTAATTCTCGTCGTGAAATCATTGATGGTATCCTTCTCTTCCATTTGAATCAATTTAAGTTGACGTTTGTGAGTTTGTAACCTCACAACCTTTGCCTTGTCAGCCCCATGCGTATGCTTTATCAAGAATCTTTCACGTTTGTTTCGATGATTCACAATCACCGACTTTCTCAAAATTATTCGTATCAACGGATTGATGGATTAAAAACAGCCCTTTGAGACATTTCTTCTTCTATTCCTTATGTGTTGCTCGTTGTGCATCCATTGAACCTTTAACAAGAGGATTCACACCATTCTTTACCACTTCAAGAACATCTTGGTAGCCAAACAACACCATCATTTGCTTGCACTATTTATCGTAATTCTTCGCATCAAGGATAAGTAAGTTTGCATGAATTCTTTCATTGGAGATTGAGTTCATGTTGCACACTAGGTATTGGGTGGATCGAACCAAGCTCTTGATGCCAAATGTTTAGAACTTGGAATCACAAGGTTGAGGAAAATGGAGTAATTGAATGTGGAGAAGAAGATGGAGAGAGAGAATGGGAGAGTAATTGAGGGTGAAAATGAAGTAATCGAGTATGGAGAGAGAGAGAGAGAGGATGAAAAGTATAATAATTTTCTCATTAAATTTTCCCACAAAACTCCCTAAGGGTATTTATACAATAATACAAGAGATGAGGTATAATTAACTAACAATAAAATTAAAAACTGTCACGTGTAACTAGTTGCACTTTGCTTTTGTTTCAGTTTTTAACCCAAAACTAGTAACAAACTCGTGCATACGCACGGGTTCTGGTCGATTACGCGAATTTAGATACATAATTTATTTTAAATAAAAATGTTTTAAAAAATTTAAATAAATAATTAATTATTTCGTATATAAAAATATTTAAATTAATGATATAATTTTTCCCGTATACCATTTTTGGATTAAAAATATTTAATCATAAATATCATTTCTCGTATATAAAAATATTTAGGTCACTAATATATTTTTTCCCGTATACAGAATTAATTTTTGTTTAGGTATCATTTACAAAAATACTTGGATCAATAGTAAATTTCACATATAAAAATATTTACATCAATAGTAGATTTTTTCCCGTATACCATTTTTTAATAAAAAATATTTGAATCATAAATAATGTTTTTCGTAAATAATAATAAAATTATTATAAATATTATTTTTATTTAGGTATCATTTACAAAACTATTTGGATCAATATTAAATTTTCTTATAAAAAATATTTAGATCAATGAATTGTTTTTTCCGTATATCATTTTTGGATAATAAATATTTGATCTTAAATACTATTTCTCTAAATATAAAACTATTTAGATTAGTAATAGATTTTTTTCCGTATACAGACCTCATTTTTGTTTAGGTATCATTTACAAAAATATTTAGATCAACAGTAAATTTCGTATATAAAAACATTTAGATCAATAGGAGATTATTTTCCCGTATACCATTTTGGAATAAAAATATTTGGATCATAAATATCATTTTTCGTAAATAATAGATTTTTTTCTGTATACAAATAATATTTTTGTTTAGGTATCATTTACAAAAATATTTGGATCAATACTAAATTTTCGTATATTAAAATATTTAGATCAATAATATATTTTTTCCCGTATACCATTTTTAAAAAAAAATATTTGATAATAAATACCATTTTTCGTAGATAAAAATATTTAGGTCAATAATATATTTTTTTTCCCGTATACAGACTTCATTTTTGTTTAGATATCATTTAAAAAAATATTTGGATCAATATAAATTTCGTATATAAAAATATTTAGATCAAAAATAAATTTTTTCCCGTATACCATTTTTAAATAAAAAATATTTGGGTCATAAATACCATTTTTCGTAAATAATAGATTTTTTTCCGTATACAAATATTATTTTTGTTTAGGTATCATTTACAAAAATATTTGGATCAATATTAAATTTTCGTATATTAAAATACTTAGATCAATAATATATTTTTTCCCGTATACCATTTTTTGATAAAAAATATTTGATCATAAATACAATTTCTCGTATATAAAAATATTTAGGTCAATAATAGATTTTTTCCCATATACAGACTTCATTTTTGTTTAGGTATCATTTACAAAAATAAGGGTATTTTGGACTTTTCCACAACCATTAATTTTCTTATATTATAGATTGATAGATTTTTTTTTTTGGAAGAAAGAAGTGAGAAAGTGATGAAAGAGAAAAAAAGAGAATAGAGAGAGAGATTTGATAAGTTTGATAAAATATAAAAGTTATATTATTTTAATAATAAAATTAAGAACTTTATGGTACAAACACCCAAAAAACCACAATTTTAATATGGTGGAAAAAATCAAATAACGGTATTTTGAACTTTTCCTCAACCATTAATTTTCTTATATTATAGATTGATATATTTTTTTTTGGAAGAAAGAAGTGAGAAAGTGATGAAAGAAAAAAAAAAGAATAGAGAGAGATTTGATAAGTTTGATAAAATATAAGAGTTGTATTATTTTAATAATAAAATTAAAAACTTTATGGTACAAAGACCAAAAAACCACAATTTTAATGTGGTGGCAAAAAATTAAATAAGGGTATTTTGGACTTTTCCACAACCATTAATTTTCTTATATTATAGATTATAGATTGATAGATTTTTTTTTTTTGGAAGAAAGAAGTGAGAAAGTGATGAAAGAAAAAAAAAAAGAGAATAGAGAGAGATTTGATAAGTTTGATAAAATATAAGAGTTGTATTATTTTAATAATAAAATTAAAAACCTTATGGTACAAAGACCAAAAAACCACAATTTTAATGTGGTGGCAAAAAATCAAATAAGGATATTTTGGGCTTTTCCACAACCATTAATTTTCTTATACTATAGGTTGGTTGATTTTTTTTTGGAAGATAGAAGTGAGAAAGTGATGAAAGAGAAAAAAAATAGAGAATAGAGAGAGATTTGATAAGTTTGATGAAATATAATAGTTATATTATTTTAATAATAAAATTAAGAACTTTATGGGACAAAGACCAAAAAACCACAATTTTAATGTGGTGGCAAAAAATCAAATAAGGGTATTTTGGACTCTTCCATAACCATTAATTTTCTTATATTATAGATGACCTCAAGTGTAACCGGTTGCACTTTTTAGTGCAACCAGTTGCATTTTGTTTCTATTCGACATTTTAAAAAGGGTGCAACCGATTGTATAAATAATACAACCGATTGCATTGAGTTGAATTAACACTATTCTTAATATTTTTACTTTTAGGGTTTTCTGTTGATGTTTTTTTACTCAGCAATTACAATAGTCTCCACGATACATCTTTTTTTTATAATTGTACATTTTTTACATTATAAAGTGGGCCTTTCATAAAATAATCAAGTGGGCCTATGTAATAAAACTAGTAAGGAGAGCGGGACCACTTCTTGCATATGGTGGAGCTTTTGAAAAAAAGACTGTTCGATAAGGAGAGCGGGAGTTATATGAGCAGCCACGTGTTGGTGCATTTGGAAACATCGAAATGACGTAGTATTTAACAATGGTGGTTGGCTATTGGTAACAAGCATAAGGTTTTATGTAATTTTTATGAGTGGAATTATAATCCACTTCAATTCATGTAATACCTTTCTGTGCTGTAGGTTGGTGGTTTTGGTGTATTAGGATGGAAAACATATTCTGTTTGTGTTAGTAGTTGATTAGTTGATAGTTGATAAAATATAGTTTTAGAGAGTTGTTTAGAAAGAAGGCTATGTCATTGATTTCTTGGATGATGAATTACAAGATAGTAATTGCCTATTTATAGGTTCAAGTCACCAACCTCTCAATGGTGGTGAATGTTTCTACACTATATTAGTTCTTTCTAGATTTTTTATGATAGTTTAGTTTCATGATAGTTCTAGGTTCTTCTATTATTTTTATATACTTATAGTTCTAGATTGATCTACCATATTTATACACACTATAGTTCTAGATTGTTCTATCATATTCATATACACTTTAGAGGCTTTTGTTTGTCTTTTCTACATTACATTGACATAGAACTTTTTAGGCTATTAGTTAATCTAAGAAAGAACTAATATAGTGTAGAAACATTCACCACCATTGAGAGGTTGGTGACTTGAGCCTATAAATAGGCAATTGCTATCTTGTAATTCATCACCCAAGAAATCAATGACATAGCCTTCTTTCTAAACAACTCTCTAAAACTATCTTTTATCAACTATCATCTAATCAACTACTAACAGTGGCATCAGAGCTACGTTCGGTCATTCACAGGGCGTAGCGAACTATTTCTTCTTGTCACCGACTATTTTATTAAAACTAGAAAATGAGGTCTCTGACTCAAACACAAAGGAGTACAGGTAGCTACACGACCCGACTCTGTTTGAGTTAAAACCCAAAACTAAAAATGAGAGAGACTTAATTTCAAGCACAACTGATGTCGTAAACCTATGGAAAATAAGGCTCGAGTTCTGATAAAGCACAAGTCCAGACGATAAAAAAAATTGAGACCTGTGACCTCTGAGGCTTAACTTGAGTACAAGCCTAGGGAGACAAATACATCTACTAGAGCAAGAAAGAGTCCCTGTCAAAATTCTTATACAAGAATGACAACGAGACTCATAAACAACTAAGAAGCAAGAGTGATCCCAGTCAGAATTATTCAATAAGAAGGACAAAGAGATTCACATGCAACTAGACAACAAAAGTGGTCCTTGTTAGAAGTCTTAAACAAGACAAACAAGGAATATCACAAGCGCAACTAAGAAGCATAAATGATTCTCGTCAAAAGCCTTCTATAATGATGAGAAAGAGTTTAATAACAATCATTGTGACAAGTAGCGTGACAAAGTTGAATTACGGTGAAGGTGAAGGTAAGACTTTTCAAAATAGAATATATTGCATAAGGGTATCAATGGAGGAGGAGATAGTTTCACAAATTCACATTTGAACCATTAAGGACTAAGTACACTTGGAGTTACGAAAATATGCATCAAGGAGGAGTGTTGAAATTGATGCACATTTCTAGAACATTCAAGAAAAAAAATAAAAGACAATGTTTAGACAAAACTAAAATAGTCTAAAGTTCCTACATGTTTCTAGATTGTTCCAATAAATCTTAGATTAACTAATAGCCTATAAAGTTCTATGTCAATGTAATGTAGAAAAGACAAACAAAAACCTAGATAGTTCCATTCTAGAAACATCCTCATACACACTATAGTTCTAGATTGTTCTATCATATTCATATACACTTTAGTTCTAGGATATTCTACCATTTTCATACATATTATATTTAGAATATTCTAGAAATTTGTAGCAATTTCAACAGTTTGTATTGATCTGAGAATGATTTGTTCTCTGTTATTAATAGCATTGTTTATAAAAAAAAAATAAAACTAGTATAGCTGAGAGTGATACTTTCACTATTCTTCTTCATGCTGAGGGAATTGCAGGATACTTTACCACATCTAGACGTAGTAGAAATGGATAAGAAAGGGAGCCACAATATATATAGTTATCAACTTTAATCCCACTTGAAATCAGTGATAATTGAGGATCATAGTAATGACCTGTTAGCCTTCCTGCCACATCTACAACCATAAGTCCTCCATTCATCTCTAGTTCTGGCCTTGTAAAATACTTTGTAACCATTGCTGCAGTTTTCCGTAGGAAAGGATATCTTAATAGTAAATGCCGTTGAGGACTTATTGACTGTCATTAAAACACACAAAATATTTATCAGAAATCAAGACATACAATTCTAACATTTATCAGTGAAGATAGTTAATAATTATGTTACCGTTGACATTCCAATGAAATATTGCCCTTGTCCAACATAATGAATATTATCTGGCATGCCGGGTAGATCGGGACAAAATTCGCCTATTCTTCCTTTTTTTGGACCTTGAAGGTAAATTTTTCTGCACCTCCTCCTGTTGCATATGGAGTTTCAAAAATAAGTTACTATTTAATATCTATGTCCAGGGTTTTAAAAACGGTCTGCAGACGGGTTAAACAACCGTGACAAAATGGTTTTGATAGACGTCGATACTCATATCGTTATTATTGTTTTATATATTGAAAAATAAAGTGTTGTTAATTCACACCGCTACTATCTAAGACATCTGTATTCTGTACCGATCAAAATCGCCAAAAACCCTTAATATCAATGTCATCCATATATCTATAGTAAATAATATAATGATATCCATAGAAAAATGGGCATAATAAATATACAATCAATATTTTATAATCAAAATAAAATACGCAATGAGTTGTCATTATATCCAAGAATTCACAAAGTACTTACAAAATAGTCTCACAGTAGACGACGAATTTTTGATCTGGTGCAACAGCAACTCCATTAGCAAAGTAGAGATTACGTGCAAGCAATGTTACTTTTTTTGTTGTTGGATTATAGCTCATGAATCTCCCATGAGGTTTACGTTCCGCAATATCAAAATAGAAATCCTTCAAATTGTATTTGTACGTAGCGTCTGTGAAATAAATTGTTCCATCTTCACCTACGTCAACTCCATCTGTTAAATTGAATTTCAATCCATCATATTCATTCGCCAGAACTTCAACCTTAGATTTCTTTCCTTTTACTGTCACTCTCAATAGCCCCTACATCATTAATATTATTTCCAGTTAAATTGCAACCCTAAAGAGGAAAATCTCTAACTAAACAATGTTATATATAAAAACTAAGTTAAACTTATAAGGGTAACAACCATGCAGCGCAGTTTATTGTCTATTTATCTGCTATTTGTTCGAAGAATTTATAAGAATAATCAATTTTATAAAATTTAGTACATGTTTAGTCCTTATAATGTATAGAGATCCATTTTGGAACTTACCAATACAGCGTCAGCAACTATGAGTTCCCCGGTTTTTTCCAAAGCGAGTCCAAGCGGTCTTCCACCGGTGTTAACCCAGTTTCTAACAACCGAGTCAGACACCGATTTGTTCACTGTGATTCGCTTGATCCACCCGTCGTCGCAGCCAGTGTAGATGAGACGGTTCCTCTTATCACAAGCCAGGTCTTCAGGTCCATCCACTTTTCCTTCCACTACAACTTCCGAACCAAACCGCATGCGCGGGTTGACAGCGGGAGCAGTTAAGGTTCGTCGGGGTAACTCCCTGTCCCTGAATGGAAAGTGAACCGGTTCGAAGGGTTCGAGTTGGTAGAGAACTGCAGCTAAGGTTACTGAGAAAGCTATGACTAATAAGGTTGTTGAAAGACATGATCGTGTTTGTTTTCTTTCAAGTTGTGGGGAAGAAAAGGTAGTGATTGATTCTGACATTGTTGTTCTGAGGGACGCTAATTGGAAGTTGGAATAAGATAAAATGTAATGCATTTAAATTAAATTTAGTCGAGTAGTCCATAGAAAGAGAATTTTTAATAAGCACTTAAAAAAATTGAGTGGAAAATACTCTATTTTCTTTTATTAGTGATTTTTGACTTGTCATATGTATTAAGAGATCTCACTTAAATTTATTTTTTTGGTTGCTTTACCTATTTTGTGTGGGATCAATTGCCACCTTTCACTTAAGTAACATTTAAGTAATTTAAACTAATTTTAATTCAATGGTGATTTGAATAAGCAATTTATATATGGCTCAATTAATTTATAATTGACCTACCAATTATCAAGATTAATATTATTTAATGTTAAACAACTTATTTTTAGGATTGCTTTATGATGTAACTTAACCAAATATTTAAGCAACGGAAAATTGACATGTATTCACTCAAATGGTAAAAATATTAAGTTATGGAACTTATAAATCCTAATGTACATTAAGCAACCTCCATTGAAGATGCTCTAAGAAATGGTTGTAAGAAAAAAAAGAAATTACGAAGAATTTTACAAATTATCTAACGGTATTGAAAGTATAAATTTACATGATTGAAAGAAGAAAGATTATGAAGGGTTTTACAAAATTATCTTTCATTTATGATATTTGAAAGTTAAATTTACACAATTGAGAGAAGAAGGAATAACAAATAAATGAGAGTATAATAGAAAAAAGAATTTTATGGCATATTGATATTGTAAAACGACATATAATATAGTACACATTTTTCCCCAAAGCGACATATAAAAAATGAGGGAGTAATTAAAAAGGGTAAAAGACCTACCATAGTATAAAGAGATGTCTTTCAGTCGATCTAAAGAACGCTCACGACTTTGTCCTTTAGAAAATATGCCTTGTTGGGTTCACTACAGGATATTCTCTCTCCAGCGACATAAAGTAGCGACGTGGAAGTCACGTGGGTAATTATTGCCATTTGCGACGTGATAAACACATCGCAACATGTTTTTAAATTTTAAATAACTTTATAAACATAAAGTAATGGGGAGTCAGACATTGGGGTGTGTAAAAAATGTTGCGACGTGGGATAGACGTCACTATATTAAGTTTATAAATTAAAATAGAAAACGTTATAACATTCACGTAGGGGGAAGATTCAAATTTTAAAAAATGTAGTTGTGACGTTACAAACATGTCGCAACTTTTAGAGGGAAAATTCAACGTTCCACTGAAGTGACATCACTACAAAAAAACAGCTCATTAGCCAGGTGACTATGCCAGGTGGTAATCACCTCGCAAAAAAAACGTACTTGCGGGGTGTTATTCACATCGCAACACATTTTTTTAAAAAAATCTTATAAGTTTTTCCATTTCGCAACAGTTAGAGGGAAATTTAAATTTTTTCAAAAGAATGTTATGAAGTGATAAACACCCCGCAACTGTTTTTAAAAAATTTGGGGGGAAATTTATTTGTGCAATTATTGATGCGTCAGTAGTGGCAGGAGAAATTTAATGTCATAAAGGGAAAAAGAATTTGCGAGGTGAACCCCACGTCGCAACTTCCAACAAAATAATATTTGCAGGGTTAAAGCCACCTTGCAAGTTTTTTTTGAAAAAGTGGGTGGAAAGCTTTAATTGCAGTCATTGATTGACAAAGGGGTAGATGAACGTTATGTACAATTTCTGACATTTATGTTTCGGGGTGATTTGCACTTCGCAAATCTTAACAGTCAGAAAAGTTGCGGGGTGATATTCACCTCACAAGTTTCCTTTATATATCACATGCGTCTTTCTCTTTTGTCCACCAATAAACTTAAATAATTCTTCAAAACTTCTCAAACTCTTATTCTCTCAAACCCATTTTCTCTCATTCTTCAACCCTTTCCCAACTCCTCTCTATCTCTCATTTCTCTCCATTTTAATACAAAATCAAGATCCAAATACTCAAAATTTTTGTTAGATTCGGATCTGCTTTCTATATTTTCATCAAATCCATTTACAAAGGTACACATATTTATAAATTGTTTGTTATTTTAGAAATTCTTTTAATTGGTTTGTATGATAGAAATAATTGGTCTGTATGTTTTATGAACATGTGTAGAAATATATGTTGAAATGCGTATAAAAATATGTTGTATGATTTAGGTATGTTGAAATTAATTACAAATATATGTTGAAATGGGAACAAATATATGCTGAAATTAGTAGAAATATATGCTGATATTTGTAAAAATAGAAAATACTTTTTGTTTTTAGTAAACTGAATTTTTATTTATTTTATAAAACAGAATAGTTTATTATTATAAAAAAACAAAATATTATTATTATTTGTTAAAACATAATATTTTTTTTATTATATGTTAAATAATTAAATATTATATTTTAGGAAACAAAATATTATTACCCTCTATTGTTAAGCTAAACATAAATATTGTATTACTAACATTTATTACTATTTATTACTATTTTTAATATATTTATGATAATTATGATATTATAATATTATGATTTGATTACTGTTGATAGTTATGATTTATTATATTTATATTATTTTAAATATTAATAATTTAATATTTAGAATAATGTAATTATATTATTTTTTAATTAGCTTATTTACTGTTTGCAAGGTGATTTCCACCCCGCAAGTTTTAATCTTTTTCTGCTCTGCTCTGAACCACCCTGCACTCCTGCACTCTCTGCTCTGTTTTGCGCGTAATTCTAGTAAAGGACTTGTCAGATGCTTTTCACCTGGCAAAATTGCAAAGTGAAAACCACCTAGCAAACTTGCGAAGTGCATTTCCCCTTGCAAAAAGTTGCGACTAACGTTTTTGCGAGGTGTTTTGTCCACCCTGCAATTGTTACATTGCAGGGTGCTATTTGCATTTGCGGGGTGCTATTCACCTGACAAATTGATGTTTTTTTTGTAGTGCATGGTGGCAGCATTGCAGGCAGGAACATTAATTAATGTTACCGTTGTCATGTTGCGACGTGAGTCTCACGTGGCAAGGTTGCAACGTGGTTCTCACGTCGCTGATTAGTTTATTTATTCACGCGTTTTGCTTCTTCCACTTCTATTCCTCCTTTACAATTTCAATTTCTTCTCTGCTATCCCAACACAAAACCAGAAACGTCCCTCCTCTCCCAAAATTCCCAAATTTTCAATCCCAATTCAATTTTTCATACCTTTTAATCCCAAATATTTTTCACAAATTTCACATATTGTTGTATTAAAGGTAAATTACATCAGTATTTTTTATAATTTTGTTTTATATTCATATTGTATTGTTGTTAATGGTTTAATTTTTTTTGTTTCCATTTTGAAGAAAGAAGAAGGTGAAGGAGCAGAAGAAGGTGAAGGAGAAGAAGAAGGTGAAGGAGGAGTAGATTGAAGAAGAGGTAAGTTTTTTATTTTTTTTTCAGATTTTTTTTAAATATTTATTTATAATGTGATATATTTTTAATAGATTTATTAGGTTATGTTTTTTAATTAGATTATTTTTTAAATTAATTATTATAAAACGAAATTATAAAATAAATATTAAATATTTATTTTATAAAAAATTAAAAAATAAAACAGAATATAGTAAATAAAATAAAAACGAAAATTATATATATTCTTTATTAATATTTTTAAAACTATTAGAAAAAAACTGATATATTAAAACTATTATTAAAATTATTATATATTAATATTATTAAAACTGTTATATATTAATTTACAGAATATATTTTATGTTGTTGTTTTTAAAAATTAATAGAAAAAGTATTATATATTGTTTTTAAAAATTAATAGGATTTATTATTAAAAATAATATATGTTTTATATTGCTTTTTTCTTTCTTTCATATTTAGTAGATTAAATTGTTAGAATGATAAAAATGTATATGATGTAAATGTTAATTTTGAGTTTAGGAGTTGAGGAGTTTAGAATGTTAAAAATGTATAGATTTATTTTTAAAATCTTTTTTTTTATTTTCTAAATAAAATATATGTATTTAATGATATTATTCTTAAAAATAGAAAATATTAATAAAAAATATAATTTATGTAATTGTTCTTAAAAACAAAAAATATTAAATTGAAAATAAACTTTTTTTATGTGCAGTATATATTAAATAGAAAAAGAATATATGTTATGTTATTGTTATTATATTAAAAATACATTTTTTTAAAAATTAAAATATATATTAAAAGTAGAATATATATTATATATGTATATTTAAAATAAAATAAAATATAATATGATTATATGTTATATTTCTAAAATTAAAATATATGTTATTGCTATTAAATTGAAAATACATTTTTTTAAATTAAAATATATATTAAAACTAGAATATATATTATATATGTATATTTAAAATTAAAAAATATAGCGACGTGGTAATCACGTGCATCAAAAATAATATTTTTAATAATAGTAAATATTTAATAGTAGTATTTTTATTAAATAATATTTCCAATATGTGTAGTTTAAAATGTATAGTTAAAAAAATAATAACTTTATGGTTAACATATGTTTAATATAACACGTGTAGTTAAAAATATTAGTAGTATTGTTATTAAATAATATTTTTAAGAATAGTAAATATTAACTAGTATACGTCTAAGAATAATATTAAGTCGATTAATATTTGTAACTCAAAATGACAATGATTGTATAAATGTGCAGTATGAAATATTATCAGTATTATCGTAGTTGGATGTACGATAGAACATTTCCAGGAAGAATGAGACTTAAACCCAATTTTATAGTAGGAGTTGAAGGGTTTATCAGTTGGGCGTTTGCTCAGGAATTATGTCGAAGCGAAGGAGGAGTTAGGTGTCCTTGTCTTAAATGTGAATGTAGACCAATAATTAGTGACCCACAGGAAGTAACATCTCATTTGCGTAGAAGGGGTTTCATTGCAAATTATTGGGTTTGGACGTTTAACGGTGAAGAACTGCCTAGTAACGTACCATAGACTAGCAACGCGCATGCTTCAAGTAGTCAGCCGCCTATGGAATATGAGGAAAACTTTAATCTGATTGGTGACATGGTTGAGGATGCTTTTGGTGTGAACGTGACCTATGATCAACCTGAAGATTTTGGTGGGGAAGAGTTGCCGAATGAGGAAGCGCATAAATTTTATCAGTTGTTGAATGAGATGAATACGCCGTTGTTTGATGGATCGTCTGACTCAAAGTTATCATTGTGTGTGAGATTATTGGCCGCCAAGTCAAATTGGAATGTTCCTGATCAGTGTTTGGAATTCTTCGTAAAAATGATGTTGGACTCAACTGCAATGAAAGACAACTTGCCTACAACATTTTATGAAGCAAAGAAGTTGGTGTTGAAGTTGGGCTTAAGAGTAAGAAAGATTGATTGTTGCATTAATGGTTGTATATTGTTTTACGACAATGAGTTTGGTACTCAAGATGGATTGTTGGAGGAATGTAAGTTTTGTATGAGTCCAAGATATAAAGTTCGCAGTAGAGCCGTTAACACAAATCAAGATCGTGTAGCAGTAAAGTCCATGTTTTATCTTCCGATAATACCAAGGTTAAAAAGAATGTTTGCTTCAATGCACAGTGCAAGTCAAATGACATGGCATCACATAAATAAAACAAGTCCAGGCACTATGCGACATCCATCTGATGGCGAGGCATAGAAGCACTTTGATCGAATACATCCTGATTTTGCCGCAGAACTTAGAAATGTCAGGCTTGGATTATGCTCAGAGGGTTTTACTCCTTATGTTCAAGCGTCAGGAAGTATGTATTCTTATTGGCCAGTTATTGTAACCCCTTACAACCTCCCTCCTGAGATGTGCATGACAAAACTATACATGTTTTTTACGTGCGTTATTCCAGGACCTTCGAGTCCAAAAGCAAGAATTGATGTGTATTTACAACCTTTAATTGATGATTTGAAGAGATTGTGGATTGGAGAATGGACCTATGATGTATCACGTAAACAAAACTTTACAATGCGAGCTTCCTTGATGTGGACCAAGAAGCTTGTTTCAGACTGACTTCCCAAGAAGCTAAAGTTGTTTGTCGATGGTTAAAAGATTTGAGATTAATGCCCGATGGGTATTCATCGAATTTATCAAGGTGTGCTGACCCTAACACTGGGAAGTTGCATGGAATGAAAAGTCACGATTGTTGCATTTTTATGGAACAATTGCTACCAATTGCATTTGGCTCGCTACCCAAACATGTTCTTGATCCACTAACTGAAATTAGTCAGTTTTTTAGAGATATTTGTGCGTCAGCTTTAAAAGTGGAAGACATCATGAAGTTGGACCAAAGCATTGCAATCATTCTTTGTAAGTTGGAACAAGTATTTCCGCCTGGTTTCTTTGACTCCATGGCTGGAGGCTCACGCACCCCACATCCCACACATGTACCGGCAGGTGAGGTTGATGAGGAAGTTGATGAGGCAGTTGATGAGATAGATGGAGCTGATCTTCGTGGAAGAGATGATCCCGATGAGATTCATGTCGTTGACGGTAGATTTTGGATTTGGCCCGAAGGAAGCAAGTAAGTTTCCTATTTAAAAACTTTTATAGTAGGTATACATTTTCATTTTTTGTATAAATTTATATTTAACATTTTCATTTTTTGTTTTAGTTTTGCGCCGAGTCGGACTGCTGCTAGGATTGTTAATTATATAATTCAGCAAATGTATAAACCATCTTTTAAGAGCTATGGCGAGGTCAAAAATAAAGATGAATGGTTTAAAATGATTAAGGTATTGTTATTTATTGCTATTTATTTAAGTTGTGCATTTAATTTATTTTTTAGTTATTGTTATTTAAATGAAATTCTCATTATAATTACTTAACATTTTATTTTAATGTCATACAACATTGCAGGTGAAATGTGTGGGGGATCCGTTGAATAAAAAAATGGTTCAGAAAGTTTTCAATACCAGATGCTCTAAAAGAATGTCTAATATGCTGCGGCGAGTAAGGGAGAATTATGAGCGTTACGACATCCGTCCTAGCTGGATAGGCGAGGAGGTTTTTCAGGAGCTTGTTACATATTAGAGGACTCCAGAATTCCTGGGTAAATTAGAAACTTTCAAGAAGATGAGGGCATCTGAAAAGGGGGTTGTGTCATTACAGTTGGAAGTATTAGTACTGCGGAGCATGCCCGACGATTGGTAAAAATTTTAAAATTTTTAAGTTACATCTTTATTCATAATATATTTTACTAATTATTTTTAATTTTATTATTTAGGCTAAGGAGTTGGGGAGAAAACCATTGATGCCTGAGTTGCTTTCGAGGACCCGGACAAGGAGATCGGGAGGTTTTGTATACGAGCGCGCGAGATTGTATCTTGTAAGTAATGAAATTTATGTTGTTTATTTAATTTTTAATTTAATAAAAAATTTGTGACGTTATTTTCACGTGGCAACATATAAATTGTGGTGTGAATTTCATGTGGCAATTGATAAATTGCCACGTGATTGTGGCGTGAAAATCACATGGCAACTATTTAATATATTTTAATTTAGTATAGTATGTACATATTTATTTAGTATAATTAATTATGCATGTAAATATTTAACTTAAATTTTTTTATTGAATATGTCCGCAGGATGATTATGATAGATTGCTTGCAATTTTTCTACAAAATAATCCTCAATACATTCCAGCAGAGGGGGAGCCGCTTAACGTTGATGTTGATCACTAAATTTGGTGTGAGGTTATTAAAGAAAAAGGGCCTAATGGTTGCTTTTTTGGGCTGGAAATTTGGCGTCCAACTATAGAGCTGGTGATCGCAATCTGTTTCAAAGAATTATAGATGGAGAGGGTGGATCGCGTCAACCAAATCTGACACGGGAACAAGCTGAAACAGTAAGGCAATTGGCGTTAAGTGAGGCGAGACGCGAAAATGAGGCCATGAGGCAGCAACAAGCGCATGAGATGGAGATGATGCGGAAGACGCAATCTGATATGGAGCAACAACATGTGCGGCAGATAGAGCATTCTGAAGAGGCAATCTGAGATGGAGGAGCAGATGAGACAATTTATGCAAGGTGGTGGAAATTATCGTAATGTTCCTGATCCAGAGCCGGAGGATGAGGGAGTGGATGATGATTTTAATCCTGATGATTATTTTCCGAATGATGATGATGCCTCATAAAAACATTTTGTATTTCATTTGTTTTAAATTTATATTTATGCAACTTATTCTACATTTTAATTCATTAAAATATTAGTTTTAAATTTTTAGTTTTATTTAATTGAATTTATTATATAAAATTTATTATATGAATTTATTTTATAAAAATTTATTATATAAATTTTATTATATAAATTATATTTTATAAATTTTATTATATAAATTTTATTATATATAAATTTTATTATATATTTTATTATATATAAATTTTATTATATAAATTAATTAATTTATTATATAAAAATACAATTATACCTACGTTATTTAATTTTAAAAAAAAACATTCAAAGTAGCGACGTGAGACCAACGTCGCTAATAAAGTCAATTTCACAGTCCCCCCACCTGCCACACCTGCTCTGCGTGCAGGGACATGTTCCCCATATAAATTTATTGCGACGTGGGAATCACGTCGTAACCTTCGGACGTGTTTTCCACGTCGCTACTGTTTTGCCACACGTGCTCCTGCGACATAGCAGCCCGCGTCGCTATTGTTTGATTGTGACGTGATTTTTAACATTGCAGCGTGGCATCCACGTCGCTGTAGAGCAATTTTTTTGTAGTGGTTTATATTTTTAGGTGTTATATATAAACTACGTTTAACCACGATTTACAAATAATGTTGGACTATTTTGGCCAGCCGAGAACAAGATGTGTTATCAATTATGCTCATGAAGTACATGAAACATTAAACTAACAAGAAAACTAAACATAAGCAAATAAAAAAGAATAACACAACAAAAGAAACAGATACGAAGAAAAAAAACCCCAAAAACAAATCAAAATTAGCAATAAAAACCACCATCTATGCAAAGGAACAAGCTAGAGTTCAAAGTGACTGAACCAAAAACAACTAGACTAGACACCTTCAAGAGAATGGCCAAGAACAATACACTAGAAGAATCAGATAAAAAACACTCAGACTGGTATTAGTTAAGACACATGATATGTTTCTCCTAGCAAGTAAAGAAAGTACAAGAGTTGGTAGAGGACCTACGGAGATACATATTCAAGCTTATAAATTTTTTGTCTTCCACATGCGTCACACTTGGTGATGAACCATTAAAAATGACATTTTTCTGAGAATTCCATATCGACTAGACAACAGACTGTCAGATCATAGCTAGTCCACCTCTTACTCTTAGGCATTCCCCTAGAGAGATAAAGAACTTAAAAAGATACCTAAGATTGCTAAGAATTCTTCTTCAGAGTCTATCTCATTATCTTGCAACATGTTAAACTCTGCAATTCTTCTTGGTATTTGTCTGATTCTTTGTGGCCTCTGAACTTGTTCAGAATCTTCTTCAAGTTCTGGAACAGTATCAGATGTTGGACCACCTTTAAAAGTTGGACCATCTTTAAAATTTCTACATTCAGAAGTTCCACCCTTCGGATGCTTGACCCCCTTCAAAAGCTTGACCACCAGAGTCTAGATCATCAACAGAATCTGGATCAAAATTCATATTCACCTTCAGAGTTAGATTCGCCTTCATAATCACCTGCAACTTCTGACTCATCTTTAGAGTCTCCTTCAGAATCAGACTCGACTTCAGCTTCAGAGTCATCTTCTAAATATGACTCATCTTCAAAAGCAGAATTCCCTTCAGATTCAGAAGTATCTTCAGAAGTAAACTCAGGTATTGACACTACTTTAGAGTTGGACTGAGACTTGATTCAATCCCGTGCTTCTGACTCTTTCACAATGACGTCTTTGGTGACTTCAACCTTATTAGTGACTGGACAATAAATCTTATAAGCAATTGTACTATGGTAACCAATCAACACCATTACTTTGCTTCTATCATCCAACTTCTTTCTAGTAGCACCTGGAACATGTTTGTAACAAAGTGAACCAAATACCGTGAAATGACTCACACTTTGTTTATTTCCAGTCCACTTCTTAAAAGGGATTGTTTCCTTCAACTTGTTCGTTGGACACCTATTGAGCACATATGCTGAAGTGGCAACAGCTTCTCCCCACAAGGTGTGAGCCAGATTCTTCTCTTTCAGCATGCTCCTTGTCATATCAAGCAAAGTTTTATTTCTTCTTTCAGCAAGACCATTGTGTTGAGGAGTGTATAGAGCATCTATCTCAGGCTTAATTCCATTCTTCTCATAGAACTTATTGAAATCTGTGGATTTGTACTCACCTCCACCATCATTTCTGAGAACTTTCAACTCATGCTTAATTCCATGCTTAAACTTTGTCCTCTTTCTAGAGTCAAAGTCAATCAGCAATTGTTTATTTCTAGTTAAGTTATTTAAGCATCCAGTTTCCATATACCAACAGTCCACCAAATATCCACCATTAGATTCAAAAGCAATCAATAGCACAGGTCAAAATCTCCTCTAGATATGTTTGCTTCTTCTGACTTCCTTTCCTTGTTTGACCAACAATCCTTAGCAAAGTGACCAGACCTATTACAATTGTAACACAGAACCATTCTCTTGTCAAGCTTATCCTTTTCCCTTCTGATGTTTTTTCTCATCAGAGTTGAAGGCTCCCGACTTCTGAGAACCACCACCACGTCTCTTCTTGGCTTCTGACCAAGATTGTGTCTGACTCTTCTTACTAGAAAATGCCTTCATCTCATTTGTGATCAAAATCACTCTAGAGATGTAATCAAGTGCCTTCTCATTGTTCTTCATATTGAGATTCCCGTACTGCTTACATAGAGACGGAAGCATCACCATCTTCATTAATGCATCAGTATGTCCCACGCTGCCTTCGCCATTATTGAATCATCAATTTTCTCAAACACATTTGCATCCACACACTGATGGGTGTAGAACAATGCCTTCTGATCTTTCTTTCTCGTATCTCTTTGCACGTTTCTCTATTCCTCCGTCACATCCGCTGCAACCGCAACATAATCGTCAGTGACGAGATCAAGAATGTCTTGAGCACCAAACAACACACGCATATGAATCATCCACCGATTTCAATTCTTTCCATCAAACACTGTAAGCTTTGTATTCAAGCTATTTCCACCGTTCATCTTCGTTCTTGTGCACTAAAACTCACTCAGATCTCACCAAACACTCGTGTTTCCTGATCCCACAAAATCAAGAAATGCAATTCTATTACGATTCTGATCGTGAACTCAACGCAAATTCAAGAAACGAAATCAATCACACATGTCTCACGTACACTCATGTTTCCATGTAAATTTAACCAGGCTATGATGTCAATTGTTGGTGCACAAGGTTGAAGATGAAGATGGAAAAAGAGAGAATAGAGAAAACATAACAAACTCTCTACGCTGAAAATTCAGTCATGATTTCTTTATAACAAACTAGTTTAAATACACAAAAATCAAAATGTCACGTAAACAAAACTAACTATGCTAATAAAACTCAGAATAAGGTTCTAAACATGCAACTTCTATGCTGAGTAAGGTTTTGAAATTTTTAGCTTCTAAACAACACAACATCTGTATATTATATGTTATTAAATTTTTTTATGAATTTATACATTATCACATAAAAAAAGTTATACATTAAAAAAAAAAAAAAGCAATAAAAAATTAGGCAGGCCTTTCATTAAAAATACAAGTGGGCCTATATAAGAAAACAGTATAGCTGAGATTTGCACTGTTCTTCTTCATGGCGAACGAATTGCAGGATAATTTTTCACATCTAGACGTAGTAGAAATGGATAAGAAGACGAGCCACAATATATATAGTTATCAACTTTAATCCCACTTGAAATCAGTGATAATCGAGGATCATAGTAATGACCTGTTAACTTTCCTGCCAAATCTACAACCATAACTCCTCCATTCATCTCTAGTTTTTGCCTTGTAAAATACTTTGTAACCATTGCTGCAGTTTTCCGTAGGAAAGGGTATCTCAATAGTAAATTCCATTGCGGAGTTATCGACTGCCATTTAAACACACAAAACATTTATCACAAAACAAGACAAAATAGATAATTCTTACATTAATCAGTAAAGTTAATATGTTACCGTTGCCATTCCAATCAAATATTGCCCTTGTCCAACATAATGAATATTATCTGGCAAGCCGGGTAGATCGGAACAAAATTCGCCTATTCTTCCTTTTTTAGGACCTTGAAGGTAAAATTTTCTACACCTCTTCCTGTTGAATATGGAGTTTCAAAAAAAAAGTTTAACTATTTAATACCTATGTCCATTAATAAAGTACTTACAAAGTAGTCTCACAGTAAACAACGAATTTTTGATCTGGTGCAACTGCAACTCCATTAGCAAAGTAGAGGTTACGTGCAAGCAATGTTACTTTTTTTGTTGCTGGATTATAGCTCATGAATCTCCCATGAGGTTTTCGTTCCGCAATATCAAAATAGAAATCCTTTAAATTGTATTTGTAAGTAGCGTCTGTGAAATAAATTGTTCCATCTTCACCTACGTCAACTCCATCTGTTAAATTGAATTTCAACCCATCGTATTCATTCGCCAGAACTTCAACTTTAGATTTCTTTTCTTTTACTGTCACTCTCAATAACCCCTACATCGAAGTGGACGATCTTCGACTTAACAATATTATATATAAAAACAAAGTTAAAGTTATATGAACCCTAAATTTTATAAAAATTAGTACATGTTTAATCCTAAATATTACTGTGACTTGTGGAAATGTTTTCAAGAAAATAGGAGACGCAAATATTGTAAAATAATTTTATACCGTCATTCAATGGATAATAACGATGTACTCGTGTACATTTGATGCTGAAATTTTAAATGTTGGACGTGTAAAATTTCTTTAAATGACTTACCAAATCAGCATCGGCAACTATGAGTTCACCGGTTTTTTCCAAAGCGAGTCCAAGTGGTCTTCCACCGGTGTTAACCCAGTTTTTAACAACCGAGTCATCCACCGATTTGTTCACCGTGATTCGCTTGATCCACCCGTCCTCGCAGCCAGTGTAGATGAGACGGTTCCTCTTATCATAAGCCAGGTCTTCAGGTCCATCCACTTTTCCTTCCACTACAACTTCCGAACCAACCCGCATGTGCGGGTTGACAGCGGGAGCAGTTATGGTTCGTCGGGGTAACTCCCTGGATGGAAAGTGAACCGGTTTGAAGGGTTCGAGTTGGTAGAGAATTGCAGCTAAGGTTACTGAGAAAGCTATGACTAATAAGGTTTTTGAAAGACATGATCGTGTTTGTTTTCTTTCAAGTTGTGGGGAAGAAAAGGTAGCGCTTGATTCTGACATTGTGGTTTTGAGGGACACTAATTAGAAGTTCGAATAAGATAAAATGTAATGCATTTAAAACTAAATTTAGTGGAAAATACTCTCCAACTTTTATATTAGTGGTTTTTGACTTGTCATTCGAATTAAGAAATGGTTGTATGAAAAGAAGAAGTTACATAATTTATCTATTATTATTCGTATTGAGAATATAAATTTATATAATTAAAAAGAAGAAAGATTATGAATGATTTTACAAAAGACTTAAATGCAGTTTTGGCTCTTCAAATTTTTTAGTAGTTTAATTTTAGTTCTCAAGTTTTATAATTGTTTGATTTTGGCCTCATAAGGTTCAATTGTTTGATTTTGACCCCTCAAATTTATCTTATTTTTTATTTGATAGTCCCCTAATGACATGTAGACTAATTTATTTATTTTTTGCTTTTTCTCTTTTCCTTTCTATTTTTAAATTTTTTTCTCTACAATCTTATTTTTCTTCTCTTTTTAATAGTTAAACTTTGAATGTAATATTTAAAAAATCTTAAATATTTCATTCAACTTATGCATAATGGAAAATTATTTTAACAAAATAAAATAAACCACTACCTAATTAAAATAACAAACTCATTGGCCAATAACTCCCTGATAGTTAAGCACAAAGTCCCAAAGTCTAACAATCCTATTACTCATAAAGAATTTCAATTTTTTATACGGGATATTGTGTGTTTGTCCTTATATTCTAAGTGGAATGAAATATTTAAGATTTTCAAAATATTACATTCAAAGCTTAACTATTAAAAAGAGAAGAAAAATAGAATTCTAAAGAAGAAAAATAAAAAAATAAAAAAACAATAAAAACGAAGAAATTTAGTCTACATGTCATTAGGGAACTATCAAATGCAAAAGGGGACAAACTTGAGAGACCAAAATCAAGCAATTGAAACTTAGAGGGCCAAAATTAAGCAATTTAAAAACTTGGGGGACCAAAATCAAGCAATTAAAACACGGGAGGCCAAAATCAAGCAATTGAGAAATTTAAGGGATCAAATTGAAAAAAAGAAACCCTTCGTTGAAAAGATAAATTTACACAATTGAAAAAAGAAACAACAACAAATGTTTGAGTATAATAGAAAAAAATAGCATTAATGACTCATTGATATTGTAAAACGACTTATTCTATAGTACACATTTTTTCCTAAAGCGACTTATAAAAAAGTGGAGGGAGTAATTAAGAAGGGTAAAATACCTCTACCATAGTATAAAGAGATGTCTTTCAGTCGATCTTTAGTGTGCGTCATTGAAGCTATGAGGTAATATCCTATTTGAGTGCAAGTACGCTCACGACGTTGTCCTTTAGAAAATATGCTTTGTTGGGTTGACATGTGTGGGTGTTATACATAAACTATGCTTAGTCTCGATTTCCAAATAACGTTGGACTATTTTTGCCAGCCGAGAACAAGATGTGTTATCATTCATGCACATGAAGTACCTAAAATAATAAACTAACAAGAAAATTAAACATAAGCAAATAAAAAAAGAATAGAACAACGAAAGAAACTGATACGAAGAAAAAACTCAACAACAAATCAAAATCAGCAACAAAAACCACCATCTATGCAAATGAACATGCTAGTAATCAAAGTGACTGAACCACAAACAACTAGACTTGACACCTTCATGAGAAGGACCGAGAACTGTACACCAGAAGAATCAGATCAAAAAAACTCGAACTAGTATTAGTTAAGATACATGATATGGTTCTCCCACCAAGTAAAGAAAGTACAAGAGTTGGTAGCAGACTTACGAAGATACATATTCGAACCTATAAATGTTTTTTTATTCCACACCCTTCATACTTAGTAATGAACTATTAGAATGATATTGTACTAAGAATCCCAGATCGATCAGACAACACAATGTCAGATCATAGCTAGTCCACCTCTTACTCTTAGGCATCCCCCTAGAGAGATAAAAAATTTAAAAGGATACCTAGAATTACTAAGGAGGACAACTAACCAACCCAACCAATTAAAAATCCTATACTAAATAAAAGAAGTCGTCTCACAAGTAATAAAAAGATGAAAGACCGATTATGCCAACCTCATATACACAGGACAAGAAACCCTACCTAGATCAGCCAAAATCCTATATTAAAGCAGATTCTCTAAAGTATGGATCGTATCTTGCAGAAGTAGTAAAAAAAACTACCATTTTAGAAGGGTCCAACTAACCTAGATGAGGGGAAGAATCAACTCCTCAAAGTGGGTGGAAAGAGGGGGAAAGGTGAGTTGCTTCTCTTGGCTAGAAAAATACGAGGCTACCGAAAACACCGCACCCCTAGCACGACAATAACACTACCTATCTCTAACCAAGGAGAGTTTAGTTCCCCCAAGAATAAAATGACAGTCAGCAATCCAACAAGAACGAGTTTTCGATTTATTTTCATGTATGTTTGTCGAATAAAGACCAATAAGAACTGAAGGTGATAAAGAAATAAGCATTTTAATAAAGTGGGATCCCAAGAAACTATCACATGCCACTTTTTCTTAGTAAATCAACTTTACAAGTCAGATAATGGATGCTTGAACCAATGAACAAAGAGTAAGCTCCATGGAAAATTCAACAGAGGGAGTAATGTAACTTGTTGACAAGAAACCCCTGATCAAAATTTTTACCACACATTTCCCTTTTTATTTCCAAAATATCATCATTTTCTTCATAGATTTCAAACTATCACTTTTGAAAATAATTTTTTTTTAGCAAAAGCCCGCCAAATATAATGGAGGGCTCTTTGAAATTTAATTACGCCCACCAAATACAATGGAGGCCCCTTGTAAATTTTTAGTACACACCCGCCAAATTTTTTTTCAAGTAATAATATAATATTACAATGGAGCCTCTAATTTTTTTTTTTTGAATTTTATTTTTAGTTATGTTAATTTTATCAAGTAATAATATAATATTAATTATCTATTAAGAAAAAATATTTTTTTTATATATTTATTAATTATTAAAATAATAATATACTAAATGTAACATAATTAAATAGGTTATAAGATAGATTGAATAAAATATTTATTTACTAAATGATAGCAAAATTACATTGAAAAATATTAGCTAACATTTATGTTGACTGGATCTTTGAGTGTGACTGCCGGTTCCACTTTTGGTGGGTGTTTCCTATCTTCCAGTTCTTCGAAGTCCTCATTGTCTTCACCATTCGCTACTACAAAATATATATTTCGTAATATCTTACTACTTTGACCATTTAATCAACCGAAGTAATTACTCTTATTTAGGCAACTTCATTTTTTTATTAAAATAAGTTTTACCATGGTCTAGACTAACAACTGTGTGGTGATATATTAAAGATTATTATGCTTCAAATCCCAGCACCAACAATTTTTCATTTTTTCATTGCAAAAAAGGGTGTGTCCTCTTATTTGTGTCTTTATATTAAAATTAAAATACTTTTTTTCCACGGTTATTTTTACCAACTGTAGTGAAATGCAGCGTTCATTTTTTTCAATCTCAAAGAGTTTAGTTTTCTTAATTACACAGAGAGTTTCGTTTTCACAATCTCACAGAGTTTAGTTTTTTTTACAGTCAGTCACATTTTTTACAATCTCTGAAAGACTTTGTGTGCAATATTTTCATTCATTTTTACTATACCTAGAAAATTTTGGTATTAAAGATCAATGTTAAGGTTCAAGCATATCGTTTACTTGATAAAGTGAATCTTAACATTAATCTTTAAACAAATTTTTTCAATATATTGTATTAGCTTTTGAAGAATGGAATATAAAGGTTGAAAGAAAAATGAGTTAGGTTTAATAAAAGGTGAATGGCGTGCGACGAATCCCTAAATAATTTCACCACGGTTGTGAAGAAAAACTATGGTAATATGTATAATATATTACTATGGTTGATAACATACGTGCCCTAGCGAAAGAACAGAAGAACGTGATAGCAGAAACCAATCTCCTTAAAGACACCAAGCAAGATAAACTCATTTCTTTGTAAGAATCAAAGAGGGGAAAGATGAAACTTCAAGAAGTGTACACAAAAACTATTTCTTGGTCTCTTTCTTTTCTTCATACTTACGGTTCGTTAGCTATTTCATCACCATTCTTGTTGAATTTTAGGTTTTTTCTATTTATGGATATTGTTATAGGTTTTTGTATTTGTTTAATGTTATATGTTGTTGTGATTGAGTGAAATTGAGATTGTTTTTGTGTTATTGAGAGTGTTATATATTATTGTTGTAGTTTTTCATTTTTATTGTGTTGTTGTATTGAAATTGTTAACGTATTGTTGACTAAGTTGTTGTTGTATTGTGTACTATGATATATATTGTTTTTCCATATTGTTGATAAGTGATTTAGTAAATAGTTGTTGTGTTGTTGTATTGTTAGATGATTTAAAAGCTTTTAATATAAAATGTATTATGGATCCTAGTTGGATGAAAGCTGATTGATTAGGTCCGGCGTATGAAATGCAGTTATTGAATTCCTTGAATACGCGATACAAAATATTCCTAACAATAATGTAATCTTTTATTGTCCATGTGTTCTATGTCGGAATATAAAAAAATTAAAAAAAAATAAATATCTCATCACCTATGTTTTGGTGGAATTTGTCGATATTATATAATATGAATGTGGCATGGTGAAATATATACAAAACAAATTGTGACATCACAAAGGCTTGAAGCTGATATAGATATGGATGATCGACTAGAAGATATGATCTGTGAGAATCTTCTCTTAGGAAATATCATATTTATGATACTTTATGTAATAAAAAGGATGCGTCATTATATAAGGGATGCACAAGTTTTACTTGATTGTCTGTGGTGTTAAAATTGTATAATTTAAAGGCAAAAATTGGGTGAAGGAATAAAAGTTTGACATAATTACTTGAGTTTCTAAAACAAATGCTACCAGAAGATAAATAATTTGTCGGACCTTAGTTATAAGGTCAAGAAGATATTGTGTTCAATGGATTTGAAGTATATCAAAACACATGGATGGTGTAATGATTGCATATTATACATGAAAGTATCAAATATCAAATCAATGCCCTAAATATGGTGAGTCGTGCTACAAGGTGAAGTACAGCAGTGCTGAAAACACATTCCTCTTAGTGATGAAAATCATGATTTAAATTTTGATATTCTTGAGACTTCTTCTTAGGCAACACACGTGCCTACTTCATATGAAGAAGTTTATGTAGATGATGTGCATTTTATTCATTATGAACATGAAGAATACATATGGGAAAAATAACAAGTAAATAGATTTTATTGTTTATTAAACATTTATTTTATGTTATAATTTCTATGTGCAATATAGTAAAAGATATATCATTATTTATAAGTGTTTAGAGACAAGACACGAAAAAGACTTTCGGTCGTATTGTGGATTTTGATTCCTTCAAAATAATGAATATAGTGCACAATCTTTTTTATGTTGATGGGTTATTATTTGATGTAATGATGTGTAAACTATATGTCATTTTGGTGTCATTTTAGTTTTGATATAATATATATTTTTGGTTCGTAATAGTTTCCGATTTGTTTTTTATTCACTAAGGTACTGTTGTGATATTTCCGGTATGTTTTTGATTCACAAAAATACAGGTAAAAAAAAAGAGAATTCTGTAAAATAAATAAAAAATTTAAAAACAAAATATTTCACCAAAATTATATTAGCACAAATTTATATCTAATCATATAATATATACGTATATAATTAAAGATAGAAAGGTAATATATCATTTGTAAAGAGAAACCCTTTTGAGACATGAAAACCCTTTGTACTTCTGCAATCTCATATCTCTTTTTGTTCGTACTTGCCTCCTTTGTCGTTTGCTTACCATCATCCGCTCACTGTCGGCCGCCACTACCTTGTAATCATTTTGGTTAGTTTTACCCTTTCTATCTTTTATATGATAAAAATTTAGGGTTTTCCTCAATGTTTGTAAATTTTCTTGCAAAACCCTCACCCTTTCAAATCTGACCTCCCTCACTCTCTTTCTCTCGATCATAGAAATAGGGAAAGGTAATAAGGTTTAATTTGGGTGATAAAAATATTAGAGGTTTGATTAAGGGTTCAATAATTATCAACGAGATAAGTTGAAGACTTTATATTTATATATGAAAATTGGGTTTGATTTAGTTGCAGGGCTTTATTGAAGATTGCTGAGAAATGGTATTTTGGGACTCCTTTGATTGTGAGTATTTTTATTTAATGGAATTTTGTTTAGGTAAATTTATAAAAATAAATTTGATTCGTGTTTATTAGAACTTTAAGAGACTGTAGGTTTTGATTGAATTATATCTAACATTATTTATTTGTATGTTTGTAAGGTCGAAACTGTCCAATCTATCAACATGTGTTCTTTGGAGAAGGACTTGTGTCTCTCAATCCTTATGTTGTGGCAGTTGTAATGGTTGGAGGATTTGATTCTATATAACATATTCCTAAGAGTTTCATTCGCATAGTGAAAGATATTGAAGCTCAACTTGGTGGATGTGTTTTATACATGTAATAATTATATTGTATAGATTATAACTTAGATACCCTTGTTTCTAGGATTCATATTTTATAATATTCACTTATTAAAAATTTTATAAACATAATATATGCGATTATTAATTAGGGTACGACATTCATCTGAAACAATTTTTTTTGGATCTGGTCAAATCTTTATTAAAACTTCAATCTTGTAAAATATGTGTTTGTTATTGTCGCACGCTCGCGAAAAATGAACAGAGTCGCCACCAATATATTTATCCCATAAGGGAAAGGAATATCAGAAAACCTGGCAAAGGAAGGAACAAGGTCTTGCGACCAGAGAATCTAGGTACGGGAGTCGGTTACGCGAGGGGAAGGTATTAGCACCCCTCGCGCCCATCGTACTCGATGGTATCCACCTATGTTTGTTTCTATCTAAAGGGTGTGTACTATGTCTATGTCTACATGCGAAATGAATGCAGAATGTAGGGAAAATAAAGAATTATACTCGCACGGGCCCTACCCCGCTGCCTACGTATCCTTTTCAGGAATCAGAGTTATCGTAGCTCGGCTCACGATTTTCTGTTTGTTTTGTGTTTTTTAGTTGGGCGGGGTTAACGTTCGCGCTCTTGCATAAGGGATCGCCTACGATGCGTTCGAGCGGAAATAACAATGCCCTTAGAAAGAAGAAAGAAAGAGATTGGTTTGTGTCTTTTAGGGTAATTCCATGATGACGAAGACCTACTACAAGGCTTCGCATCACTTCCTTACTTTGTTTTAAATCTGAACATTTATTAGTGTTTTATGTGTTTTTGATTGGTGTTTTTTAAGGGAATTTATTTTGTGACTTAGATCATACCAAAAAGAGTTTTGTTTTGCATATTTAGAGAACGCACATCGAGGCCTACGCCACAATCGTTTTTCTAAATAGCGGTTAAGAAATACATCGAGGCCTCACACCTCAATCATTTCTTCTCCGCTAAGTAAAGGAAATACAAAAAGGAGTTCGTTTGTGAATATTTAGAGAATGCACATCGAGGCCTACGCCACAATCGTTTCTCTAAATAACGGCTAAGAAATACATCGAGGCCTCACACCTCAATCATTTCTTCTCCGCTAAGTAGAAAAGAACATACATCGGGGCCTACGCCCCAATCATTTCTTTCCTACTATGAAATGTAGTAACGGTATGATCTTCATCGATATTTATTAAGTATTTTAAAAGTTGAAAAGAAAAAGAATGCAATGGGGAACTAATCCTAAATTCTAATCTAAGTTGTTCTAATTCCTATTTACGTACAAAAGGAATATAAAATGGTACTAACGAAATAGGCCTAAAATAAGGCCAAAAATACAAGCAATAAAATCACACAAGCATCATACAAAAATAACATGGAACTAGCACAAAAACAATTCAAGCATTAATGCAAAATTAAACTAAAAAACTACTATTTTTTATGAGTTTTTATGGGTTAAAAGAATTCTAATTCAATCCTAAAACATACTAAAAATCTAAATTGTGATAAGCCTAAAACTAATGTTTTTTATTGGCCTTTTTATTAAAAAGAATGTGGTAAAAGAGCCAAGTAAAAAACTAAAAAAACTATCAATTACATGGGCTCAGGGGGTGAATACTGAAATCAGTGGTGCAGTCCAAGTAGGGCGCAGGGCCCATTGGGAATAGCCCAACACACCTTTTTTGTTGTTACAGATTTTTTATTCAGATTTTCTTTACCAAAACAGTGGCCTGATGGGCCCTGTGGGGTGTAGTGATCAATTCGTGGATCAGGCCCAATATTTCATGTTCAGATTTCAGATTTAATCAAAATGAAAAAAATAAAAGAGAACAATCAAATATAAAAAACGGAAAGAGGCAATTAGGGTTTGATTTATGGCCATTCAGATTCTTATTATTCAGTTAAGCTCGTATTGATTAAATGAAATCCCAATTAACATTCAGTTTTAAGATCAATTAATTATTAATTAACAATTAAAAGAAAAAATTAATTGAAAGAGAGTTAGGGTTACGTGAGTGGCTTTTCAGCTTTCCTTTCAGACTTTCTTTCTCTCCTCTTTCACAAGGCAGCGACGGCGGCCAAACTTCTCAATGGAGGAAACTCCGATCGAACCTCCTCCCTCGCGCTGCCGTGAATCAAATAACCAGATCGTATCATCTCCTATCTCATCTCTCGTTTTTGTTGATTCACGCAGAGTAACATCTCAGATGAATTCGTGACAACGGCGGCCGGAGCTTCTACGATTCGAACCTCGCCTTCTCTGATTCAAACAGATCTCCCTCACTCGTATCTCTTCTTTCCGACTCACGCTATCTTTCCTTCAGCTTGTGCCTCACACTCAATGTTCCGATTCGCGCTCGACGGAGAGAGTTCGGTGTTTCTTCGGATGTAACCAAGAAGAAGAGAAATCCAGTTGAAATCTTCAAGGAACGGTAATCCTTGTCGTTGTATCTTGACTCGTTCTTCTTCTTCTTCTTTCTTGATTTGAATTTCGGTGTGTGAGTGTCGTTGTGATGAAGATTGTGTGTGGTTTGCAGAGATTGGAAGATTGATGTTGTGACTCCGTAATTGATGAAGATTTCAGTGGCGAGAATCTTGGTATTGAAGATTGTATCGAAGAAGGACTAGAGGCGGCGCTAGATTGAATCAGAGGTGTGGAGAAGGTTGAAGATGAAGATGAAGTGGAGGGATAAGCAAGACTGAGATTGAAGGTGATGGCTATGGCCGAAGGGCGGAAACCAGGGTGAAGAAGATGATGGTTGAAGATTGAAGATGGGAGAGTGGAGAGGGAAGGGTGAAGATGATGATGTTGTGTGAAGAAAAATGAATTGAGAGCTTGAAGATTGATGAATGTGGAAAAGATGGAGGAGACTATGGAGATGATTGAAGGTGGGAGAAGAATGAAGATCCAGAGAAATGAAGAGTGAAGGAGAGCCTGTTATATAGAGATGAAGAAGATCGTTTTTCTGAAGGTTAGTCCCACTCTGTTTCTTCTCTTTTCTGTTACATGTTAGTTATAGAATCTGTTAGAGGGTAGTCACAAACTGCTAGGGAATTAGTTAGTTCTGTTTTGACAGTTAGGTTAGTTACAAGATGGTGGTTATTCTGTTATAGGTTTTGTTGAAAGTTAGTTATAGGGTTTGTTACAAATGGTTCAGGGTTGCTAAAACTGTAGTTTGTAACTGAATGGTAGTCGGTCTAGTAGTTGATGGATATGTAACTGACTTTTGCAAATGGTTAGTTTGTAACTGAATGGCAGTTAGGATTCTGTTGGTGGTTGGTTATGAGAGTGATTAAAAGGTTAGAAAGAGGTAAACAGAACTGCTTTTAAAACTGAACTAGTTTAGGGGATTGGTGGAATGGATATGGTTCGAATTGGTGTTGTAGTGCTAATATGCGGCTGAACTGTTTTAAACTCAGGTTTTGTATAGGTTTGGATGCAGGGGTTAAAATTAGTTTGAAACTGTGATAGATTTTGTTTTGTTTGATAATATGTGCAGACTGCGTATCGAATTGCTCTTGTTCTCGCCATCTGAACCATGTCTGAATGCCTTGAAATACTCATTGGATCGAGTTGAATTATTAGATCACAACACGATTTTGTATGTATTATGCAGCTTTATATTATTTTGAATTTTCTGAGATGAGCAGGTGCAATGGAGATGATGTACAGGTTTATGCCGTCTTGAATCCTTGGAAGATAACCGTCAAGATGGAATTAACTTTGCTTGGTCAAGAAATCAAATAACACCATGGAGATGATGCAGTGGAATTGTCATGAAGAATTCAAAGAGGAAGAGAAATAGGTCTAGGAAGCCAATAGTTACTGTCATTTCCTTTTTTTTTGTACTCCACTTGTAATTTGCACTTTATAATTGAAACTTGAGTATGCTTTGATGTTGGTTTTCTTTGTATAAATCTTGGATTTTTGTAATATTGAATGTAATGGCCTTTGAGCTTGAAATTGTAAATGATGTGAACTTTTTGTAATGGATGGCCTGGATTTATGATGAATCATGTGATGGACCCATTATCCAAATAGAATTGAATTCATCTTTTCCTTTGATTTGTGGTGCATTCAAACTCCAAGTATTCCCATTCTTGCACTCTTGAATCCAGTAACAACAAAGTAATATGAAGACTACATAGAAGCCTTCACGACGGTCACACACACTATGTCTCCTTAAATTCTTGAATGAGCCCCAATGTCGATGACTTGTAATTCCACTAATGACTTGTGATTCCACTAACGAACGCTATCGTTTGAATCATCACAAATCCTTAATCATAGAATTTGATGAATATGGATGAAGCATAACTTTGAAGCTTAATGAGGAGGAAATTCACACCATCCATGAACCACAACCTTAATTCCATAACTCAACCGCAGAAGAACCTGTTGAAACAAATCTGTCTGAAGTAGGAGCCTTAAACCAACAAAACCCTAATTCTTCCTGATCCTTGATCCCAATGCCCGATTTATTGATTAATGATGCATGATCTATGTTAGATGACCTAATGGAGAGTATGTACATGAAATGAGAAGTCTTAGCCAATTAGAAATTAAGGGGTAGAACAAATTTGGGGTATGACAGTTATACAAGATGCAAAATCCTTGTTGAGATGTTTTCCCTCTGTCATATCCAAATAGGACCTTATTCGTGTTGTACCGATTTCAATTGTGTCTCTAACTTATTGTTGTTTGGTTATTTTTTTATTTGACATATTCACAAAAACTTATTATACATTATAAATGATTTAACTCATGTTACTTAATATCTTTAGTTTTTATTATTTTGACCTATTACTTATTTTTTGATTACATTTATTATAAATTTTAATATATTTTTATGTATTCAAGAGTTCAAAAGCAAGTTGAACTTTTGATAATGTGAAATATAAGAATTATTTGACAAATGAAGATGGAGTTCATGCTCCAATAACAATCAAAGAAATCATTTACATGGGAAATTATTACATGAACATACATCAACACAAAAACTATCTCTCAAGGCATTCTACCTCTAGAGTAGCTTAAGTATATTGAGACTTCATTTGATGCCAAACAATTAAGATTAGGTAACTTTCTTTAGTAATATACTTTTACTCATGCTTTTGTTTAACTTGAAATTTCTTTTCAAATAGTTGATTAAGTAGCAATACATGTATTTGGAATAGGAACATGTAGTCAACAAACTAGTAACATTATGTCATTCATTAAGTGACTTTTGCTTATGTTTTTACAAATGTAGTGAATTCAAACATTTCATAGGTTTTTAAAGATATGGAGTTATTAATATAGTGAATTCAAACTCATTATCATTGTGGATAAACTTTAGGCCACTATTAGGTTTTTACAGGGGGTAGTTGTTACAGTTGAGGAGTGAGCTCTCCATTTTTTGCTCGAAGTAAAAAAATTTATTACACAATTTGATATTGCTTTGTTGGTTTTTTGCTGGACTGCATGATGTCACTTTATTACATTTTTTTGTTGTTTGATGCCATATAAACATAGTCAAATCGATAGAAGAAATCCTGACAACCATTACAAAAAATTGATAGTGGGGTGCTATTAGTTTAATGGAAAGCATGAGATTTGTACACATATATGATTAAGGTTTTAAACTGTGGTCTCATAGAAGTTTTGTCCCCCTCATATTTTGGTTGCAAAGCAGTTGTAGAAACATATTGGTTATTTTTAAAGACATAAATTAAAATTCTTTAGATTTTTCAAATTATTTTCGTAAAATTTTTTATGTTGCATTTACAATTTGGTGCAGCAAAAAACAAACTCAATGTACCTGTTTGTTGATAAAAGCAAGCCAACTTTGGATTAAATGTTGTTAACACTCTTGTTCTCTTGATAATTATTTAGTTGTATTAAAGCTTACTTTCCCCGATCTCATAATTCATAAACACAAATGCACCCCCTTTCCTTTCTCTGAGGTTAACTTAAAGTTAAAATCCCCCCAAAACACCAATCTCCATCCAAAAAAATCAACTTACAATCCTCCCATAATTTCCTTTTAAGATGTAAAAAGCACAGAGAGTAAACATTCACAACATAATTAAATCTATCTTAGAAGAAATTCACCTTCGACAACAATTTCGTTCCTAAGAAAATATCTCCCTTGAAACTGAAGATAACTTCAAACAAGCCCTCCTTCCATAATGTAATTAAACCACCAGACGAACCTTCTGACTTAGAAAATAACCATCCCACCTTCCCCTTACTCCAAAGGCTGCTAACAATGGTTGAATCAATGTAAGATAACTTAGATTCTTGTATAAGAAAGATATTTGCATTACCTTGATTGATTAACTAACTAAATATCTTCATCTTTACCCTAATTCATCCTCTTCCTCTAATGTTCAACGATCCAATTATTGTTTTCCCGATTTTAAAATCAACTACCTAGCCTACTTTAGCTCCCTTAGAAACAACACCCCCTCATTAGATCCTATAAGATCCCTAAACCTGTAGTTGCATTGGATGACATGCGAGCTTGTAACAAAGAATAACCCCTGCTGAAAAGCAATCCCCTCCCTTGATGATATTGAATTCGAAAAAAGTTTAGACTAAGGGCCTTTCAGATTATTTGTCGAAGTATGAGAAAGTTCAGGGCCCTGAGTATCCCCGACAGAGCCTATAGAAATTGGATCAAATAATTTCAACAAGAGCTTCTTGGGCCTTATTTTCTTTCCTAATAACGGCCCACCCACCTCATAAAATACTTTTCACCTTTGAAACTCTTTTTTCAATAATAGGCCATAGCGACACATTTTTTGTACTTGAAAAAAATGTCTAAGGATCAACTGTTGTCCTTCAACAATCTATTGATGCTTGATCACACCCCTTATTGTGTTAATAAATAGACTACTTAGGAATAAAGACCTCAAAATTTATGGCATAGGTGACAAACTTATTGGTCCCAACTCCTTGAAAGTCGGGGTTGAATTCCTCGTACTACAATTAATTGTTTAATAAATGAAATTAATTATCTACTTAAAATTTTCATTGAAAAAGTAATAATTAAAACTATCATTTATCCTATCAAATTAATAAAAAATTTAAAATTTAATTGTATTTTTTTCTAATATTTTAATTATTATAATCTATATTATTATATTAAATAATATTATAAAATAAATTTTTATTAAATATATGTCATGATACATTTTATTTAGGTGATGTCATAGTGCCACATATCAAATAAAATTATTTGAATAAGAAAATTGGAAGATGACCAAAAAACTCAAGTTTTTAAATACAGGTATCAAAATACAAAATTTCCAAACAACTAAAACATTAAAAAAATTAAAATAAGAATACTAAAAATACATTTAAATCTATAATTTTAAAATGCGAGCCATATGGTCGATCTGACAAATCTAGTAGTGCACCAAACATAGTTCAGGCTCGATCAATGTGTTGGACCATTTTTGCATTTAAATTGGTAAAATTTGGTTAAAATATCGTCGGATCGATCAAATATATATATATATATATATATATATATATATATATATATATATATATATATATATATATATATATATATATATATATATATATATATATATATATTTGGCTTAATTGCAACTTTAGTCCCCCTATTTTTGTCTTTTTCTTGATCATAGACGTTAGATGTTGGGCGAAGTATGATCAACTGACTGTGTAAAATCTTTTACATTGTTTGTGCATTTCAATTAAATTCATAAATTAGCTGTTTTATTTCACTGTCTTTTTCTAATAATAATAATAATAATAATTGACGCAGTCCGAAACACTAGGGATTTGCAAGCTCTAAAGCTAGAATGAAAACACAAGATTGCAAGCGCAAAACCTGTTGGATTAACTCAAGAATCCACCAAAAAAATATTGAGTTTCATTATATCACAAGATGATTATTGACTTACACCAAAAGAGTTTAAATATATAAGCAAAGAAACTCTGATGAGCTTTTAATCCAAAACAGAAATAAAATAAAAAATTCTGGAAAATATAAAATTTTGTTTTTGGGTCTAAAACACACTATGAAGGCTCAAAAAGAATTCCTACATCATTCTCCTCCACCTTTGAAGAATTCGACCCCAAATTCACTTTTTGGATATATTCATAAAATATGGGAGAGCTACCACATAAGCATTATCATTGATCTTTCGGGTCACTATGAATGGACCTTACTTGCGTGCCTGCAGCTAGCTTTAAGTACAAACTTGAAACCTCTCATTATGCAGAAATACCATCACATCGTCTTCCATATTAAAATATTTAACTTTTTGGCGTTTATCTCGCATATGAGACAAATAATTTGGTAGCTCATCTACGGTCAATTTCTTGAAATTCTCTAGGATCTGTAGCACTTCTTTTGGAATTGTTTTTCCTCCTTTACAATAATTATAAGCCATTTACTAACCACTTGACAGAAAAATTCAATTTCTTTAAGATCATCATCAATATCCTTTTCACTTTGTGTCGTCACCAAAAAAACCAGGCATCTTTCCTCCTAGATTCTTATCAAAGTGCAAAATAGGAGTCATAGCAATTTTATGAGTGCCCCATCTAAACATCATCACATTATCCCTTCCTCGATAAATAATATCATTAACAAACTCCTACGGTTTACCAAATAAAATATGACAAACATCCATGTTAAGAATATCATAAAGTACCTTTTCTTTGTAATGTTTATCGATGGAGATAGGAACTCTGCAGGCTAGTGTTGCTTGAACTTAGGAGCCCTTGCTTACCCAACCGGAGGTGTATGACTTCTCATGAGATTCAGTGGACAACTTCAAATAATCTACTAATTTTTGCGACACTAGAGGCACTATGATGTCACTACCAACAATCAGATTACACATCATGTTCTTGATAGAACAATGTCTTTTAAACAAATTCTCGCGGTGCCCTTCATCTTTATATGCTAGTAAAACTCTCAGCAACACAACATTTACCCTTTCATCAGATTCTTCCCTTGTAAACTCAACTCCTGCATATTCATCGTTCTCAATTGCATGTATTTCTTTTTCCTCGTCCTCTTCCCCTTCTTCTTACACAATAATGACTCTCCTTGTGGGACAAACATTCGATTTATGACCTTTTCCATTACAATTATACCATGTGTGTCCCGTGAGTTTGTCATATGGATTATTCTACCTCTGAACTGGTGGTTTACCCTGCTGGACACCGCTATGGCTGCTAATCCCCTTATTTTCAAGTTTGGAATCCTTAGTTGTTGCACTATTTTCCTTGTCACCCATTGATTCAAATTTATTCTGGGTAGAATACCTAAAAGGTGACAAATTTTGAGGTGATTTCTCCATTAATTTTGCCTTCAAAGCTAGGTTGGATGCCTCAGCTAAGATCCACACCATTTACAAACCCATCTTCTTCTGTAAGGATCCTATTTGGTTACTTATGTATCGAGCAACTTTATGGCTCTCCGTTTCTTCCAATTCATTGTGCTAAAAAAACACAGGAACTCAGTTATGTATTATGTTACATTTATCCCTTAAATACACTTAATAAACATCTTATTAAGAAATTGCTCATAATCTTCTAGTAAAAACTGCTCCAGCATCAGTTGTTTCATTCTTTGCCAATATTTAACCTACTATTTCTTTGCCTCTTCCTCTGAAAAACTAGTTTATTCCATCATACAGCGGCAGTACTCTTAAGCCTGATCTCCATCATCTTAACTTGATTATTCTTAAGGATGCCATAACATCAAAAAATTTGTCGATGTTGATCTACCAATCTAGAAACTCTTCCACTTGCATTGTTCCATAGAATAATGGAATAGCTGCCTTCACTTGATAATCATGGTTATGTCGATTCCCATGATTAATTACCTCTTCCTCGTAGGGTTCTTCTTTTCCAGAACTCAAATTTTCAGTAATAACAACACAATTGTTTCCACCTTGCGGAACCATAATTGGTCCCCTTCTTCTGGCTCTTTGCTGGTTCACGTTGTTGTTAGCGGTTGTTCACCTGAGTTGTTAAGGTTGCCATCTTTTCGGTAAAAGTAGTTAGGATCGTTGTAAAATTCAAAATAATACACTCAAGATTTTCTCTGGTGACCAGTTGATCTTCCATGTTTGTTAAGCTATGAAAAGAACAAATAAAAATATGCTCTGATGCCATCTAACGCGGGCAGAAACACTTGGGATTAGCAAGCTCTAAACCTAGAATGAGAATATAGGATAGCAACCGAAAACCTGTCAGATAAACTCTGGAATCCACCAAATAAAGAAAATATTGAATTTTATTATACAAAAGATAATCTCTTTAGTTTTTTATTATTTTGACCTATTATTTACTTATTTTTTATTTACATTAATCATGCATTTTAAAATATTTTTATGTATTCAATAGTTCAAAAGTAGGTTGAACTTTTGATAATCTGAAATATAAGAATTATTTCACAAATGAAGATGGAGTTCATGCTCCAATAACCGTCAAAGAAATCATTTACATGGGAAAGTATTACATGAACATACATCAACACAAAAACCGTCTCTTAAGGCATTCTACCTCTAGAGTAGCTTAAGTATATTGAGACTTCATTTGATGCCAAACAATTAAGATTAGGTAATTTTCTTTAGTAACATACTTTTACTCATGCTTTTGTTTAACTTGAAATTTCTTTACAAATACTTGATTAAGTAGCAATGCATGTATTTGGAATAGGAGTGTGTAGTCAACAAACTAGTAACATTGTGTCATTCATCAAATGACTTTTGCTTATGTTTTTAATAAAGATGTGTGTTGAAAGTATTTTGGGTAAATATTTTCTAATATCGCATCCACAGAGACTGAGTTAATATTGCTTCCGTTCTATAGTCAAATTATAATGAGTAGTGAAAAGCATTGGTTTTGATTGTTTAATCTCAAATTGCAAATAACATAATAAGAATTAAATGGTTAAAAGCTTAAAGAACGAATAACAATGGTGATGAATATGTTGAGTTCTAGGGTTCATCAACCTATTCATATGCAATAATCAATTAATCCACAAGTGAACATCATCTAAGTTATTATCTTCATTCATCCTCAAAACTGATATTATGTCTAATGATCAACTTAGAAACACCTCCACCGATATGATATTCGATCTCTCAGAATAACTATAAAGATAAAGGGAATTAGCCACGATGATTTATGAAAACTTCTTCAAAATCTCATCTCTGAAAATATAGTGAATTCAAACTCATTATCATTATGGATAAAATTTATGCCCCTATTAGGTTTTTACAAGGGGGAAGTTGTTCCAATTAAGGAATGAGTTTTCCATTTTATGCTCGAAGTAAAAAATTATTATACAATTTGATATTGCTTAATTGGTTTTTTGGTGGACTGCACGATGCCACTTTATTACATTTATTGTTTTTTGATTCCATATAAACATAGACAAATCGATAGAAGAAAACCTGAAAACCATTACAAAAATTTGATGGTGGGGTGCTATGAGTTTAATGGAAAGCATGAGATATGTACACATATATGATTAAGGTTTTAAATTGTGGTCTCATATATGTTTTGTCTCCCTCATATTTTGGTTGCAAAGGAGTTGTAGAAACATATTGGTTATTTTTCAAGACATAAATTAAAATTCTTTAGATTTTTGAAAAGCAGTTGTAGAAGTTTTGTCCCCCTCATATTTCGATGTTGTATTTACAATTTGATGCTGCAAAAAACAAACTAAATTACCTGTTTGTTGATAAAAGCAAGTCAACTTTGGATTAAATGTTGTTAACACTCTTGTTCTCTTGATAATGATTTAGTTCTATTAAAGATTACTTTCCTCGATCTCATAATTCATAAACACAAATGTATCCCTTTCCTTTCTCTGAGGTTAACTATAAAGTTAAAAATCCCCCCAAAACATCAATATCCATCCGAAAAATTCAACTTACGATCCTCCCACAATTTCCTTTTAAGATGTAAAGAGCACGTCGAGTAAACATTCACAATCTAGAAGAAATTCCCCTTCTGCAACAATTTCATTCCTAGGAAACTATCTCCTTGAAACTGAAGATAACTTCAAACAAGCCCTCCTTCCATAACGTAATCAAACCACCATATGGACCTTATGACTTGGAAAACAACCATGCCACCTTCCCCTTACTCCAAAGGCTGCTAACAATGGTTGAATCAACGTAAGATTACTTAGACTCTTGTATAAGAAAGATATCTACATTACCTTGATTGGTTAACTGACTAATTCTCTTCCTTTTTACCCTAATTCCTCGCCGTCCTCTAATGTTCAACGATCCAACTATCGTTTTCCCGATTTTAAAATCACCTACTTAGCCTGCTTTATCTCCCTTTGAAACAACACCCAGCTTAGAGATCACCTCCCAAACCTTCACTCCCTCATTAGATCCTAAAAGATCCCTGAACCTGTAGTTGCATTGGATGACATGCGAATTTGTTGTCTGCTTGCAACAAAGAACAACCCCTGCTGAAAAGCAATCCCCCTCCCTTGATGATATCGAATTCGAAAGAGGTTTAGGCTGAAGGCTTTCAAACTATTTTTCGAAGTAAGAGAAAGCTGAGGGCCATGAGTATCCCCGACAAATCCTGTAGAAACTGGATCAATTACTCTCAACAAGAGCTTATTGGGCCTCTTTTTCTTTCCTGATAAAGGCCCACCCACCTCATAAAATACTTTTCACCTTTGAAACTCTTTTTTCAATAATAGGCCTTTTTTACACTTTTTTGTACTTGAAAAACGTGTCTAAGGATCAACTGTTGTCCTTCAACAATTTACTTGATTGATCACACCCCTTATTCTGTTAATAAATAGACTAGTTAGGAATAAAAACATCAAAATTTGTGGCATAGGTGACAAACTTAATGGTCCCAACTCCTTGAATGTCGGGGTTGAATTCCTTATACTACAATTAATTTTTTAATAAATGAAATTAATTATCTACTTAAAATTTTCATTACAAAAGAAATAATTAAAAATATCATTTATTCTATCAAATTAATAAATAATTTAAAATTTAATTGTATTTTTACTAATTTTTTTAATTATTATAATTTATATTATTATATTAAATAATATTATAAAATAAATTTTTATTTAATATATGTCATGATACATTTTATTTAGGTGATGTCATAGTGCCACATATCAAATAAAATTTTTTGAATAAGAAAATTAGAAGGGGACCAAAAAACTCAAATTTTTAAATAGAAGTATCAAAATACAGAATTTGCAAATAACTAAAACATTAAAAAAAATTAAAATAAGGAGACTCAAAATGCATTTAAATCTATAATTTTAAAATGCGAACCATATGGTCGATATGACAAATCTAGTAGTGCACCGCACATAGTTCAGGCTCGATCAATGTGCTGGACCATTTTTACATTTAAATCGGTAAAATATGGTCAAAATATCGTCGAATCGATCAAATTCTTCCAAACTGATGTAATTTGAATTAGTGTGAATCAACAAATTGGGTAATACATATATATTTTTTGGCTTAATTGCAACTTTAGTCCCCCTATTTTGTCTTTTTCTTGATTTTGATCCTTGGTATTTTAAAAACTACTATTTTAGTCCCCTTTTTAAGTTTTTTGTGCAATTTTCGTCTCCTATTTTATTTTTTTTTTGCAAAATTAATCCTTATTTTTGTCCCTTTTTCAACAGAAAACTCAAAAAGGGGACCAAAATCGCAGTTTTAAAAATGGAGGGACAAAATTCAAAAAAAGAAAGATAAAATAGAGGGACCAAAGTTGCAATTATGCCTATATTTTTAAACAAAAATTTAATTAATAATGTCATTGCCATAAGTTGAATGTAAGTCCTAATACTAGGTTATTATGAATCAATTTCTTTCCTTTTTTTCTTAATATATTATGAGATTAATTACTATGCAATGTCAGTGTAAAAAGTTTTACATTTGTAATTCATCAATATTATCCTTTTGCATTACTTTATGGGTAGTTAAAATAAAGCTCAAACTTCTCCCAACATCTAACGTCTATGATCAACTGATTGTATAAAATCTTTTACATTGTACGTGCATTTCAATTGAATTCATAAATTAGTTATTTTATTTCACTGTCTTTTTCTAATAATAATAATTGACGCAGTCCGGAACACTAAGGATTAGCAAGCTCTAAACCTAGAATGAGAACACATGATTGCAAGCGTAAAACCTGTTGGATTAACTCTAGAATCCACTAAAAAAATGTTGAGTTTCATTATATCACAAGATGACTCTTGACTTACACCAAAAGTATTTAAATATATAAGCAAAGAAACCCTAATGAGCTTTTAATCTAAAACAGAAATAAAATAAAATTTTCTAGAAAATATTAAAATGTTCTTTTTGGGTCTAAAACAAACTATGAAGGCTCAAAAAGAATTCTTACATCAGTCTCCTCCACCTTTGAAGAACTCGACCCCAACTTCACTTTTTGGATATATTCATAAAATCTGGGAGAGCTACCACATAAGCATCATTGATCCTCCGGGTCACTTTGAATGAACCATAATTGCGTGCCTGCAGCTAGCTTTAAGTACAAACTTGAAACCTCTCATTATGCAGAAATAGCATCACATCGTGTCCCATATTAAAATATTTAACTTTTTGGCATTTATCTCGCATAGGAGACAAATCATTTGGTAGCTCATCTACGGTCAATTTCTTGAAATTATCTAGGATCTGTAGCACTTCTTTTGGAAATGTTTTTCCTCCTTTACAATAATCATAAGCAATTTACTCAGCACTTGACAGAAAAATTCAATTTCTTTAAGATCATCATCAAGCTCCTTTTCACTCTGTGTCGTCACCAAAAAACCAGACATCTTTCCTCCTAGATTCTTATTAAAGTGCAAAACAGGAGTCATAACAATTTTATGAGTGCCCCATCTAAACATCATCACATTATCCCGTCCTTGATATCATTAATAAACTCCTACGGTCTACCAAATAAAATATGACAAACGTCCATGTTAAAACTAGTTTATTCCATCATACAGTGCCAGTACTCTTCAGCCTGATCTCCATCATCTTAACTTGGTTATTCTTAAGGATGCCATAATATCAAAAAATATGTCGACGTTGATCTACCAATCTAGAAACTCTTCCACTTGCATCGTTCCATAGAATAATGGAATAGCAGCCTTCACTTGATAATCATGGTTATGTCGATTCCCATGATTAATTACCTCTTCCTCTTAAGGTTCTTCTTTTCCAGAACTCAAATTTTCAGTAATAACAACACAATTGTTGCCAACTCGCGGAACCCTAATTGGTTCCCTTCTTCTGGCTCTTTGCTGGTTCACGTTGTTGTTAGCGGTTGTTCACCTGAGTTGTTAAGGTCGTCATCTTTTCAGTTAAAGCAGTTAGGATTGTTGTTAAATTCACAATAATACCCTCAAGATTTGCTCTGGTGACCAGATGATTTGCCATGTTTGTCAAGCTACGAAAATAAAAGATAAAAATATGCTCTGATGCCAACTAACGCGGGAAGAAACATTTGGGATTAGCAAGTTCTAAACCTAAAATGAGAACATAGGATTGCAAGCGAAAACCTGTCAGATAAACTCTGGAATCCACCAAATAAAAAAAATATTGAATTTTATTATACATAAGATGATCTTTGACTCATGCCAAACATGTTGAAATATAGAAGCAAAGAAATTCTAATAGACTTTTAATCTAAAAAATAAATAAAATAGAAAAAAGAAATCCTAATGGACTTTTAATCCAAAACAAAAATAAAAAAAATGGCAAAAAATATTAAAATGTTATTTTTGGGTCTAAACCAAACTTGAATGGCTTAAATAAAAAGCCTTCATACATCAATAATTATCAATAATAATAATAATAATAATAATAATAATAATAATAATAATAATAATAAAAATAATAATAATAATAATAATAATAATAATAATAATAATAATAATAATAATAATAATAATAATAATAATAATAATATATAGTCTCATTAAAAATTTACAATTAATTTAATTATGATATAAGTAATAGATAAATTGATAAAGGTATAATATAGAAATTCAAAATAATTTGTCATTTGATATTGATATTAAAAATACATTTAAATAAATTACATGATTAAATATATTTGTTCATTTGTGAAACCATACTGAATGGAGAATAATGGTTGTGGAGGATTATTGTGGATTTGAGCTTCTAGGACAATAGATAGGAGGCTAACCTGTAAGATTAGGATTTAGGACTGCATCGTTCAAGTTAGTATGTGAGAGAGAAGAGTAAATGAAAATTGAATTTGAAATTGTGTATCCTAGTTCTTCGTGCCAATTCTTTATATAGTGAGGCAGTTGCAACAACTTGATATTTGTTACGCGTGTGATGCAGAGAGTCATTGGACCTATATGAGATTTGGATCACTTGTATGCGTTTAATTTGTAGGATAACTCTCTTGTGCTGAGAAGGTTTTAGACGAATTACACCTTCTTCTAAATGGTCGGTCCATGACAATTGTGATTGATCCAAACATATTTAATATTTTAAATTTATTTAAAAATTTTTTTTTAAATATTTAATAATTTTTTAATTAAATAATCTATTGATCCGACCAATAATCTAATAAGCTAGCGTCTATATCACATTGATCACCAATCCAAATTAAAAAAATATTTTAAACCCTAATAAAATATAGATTAATGATAATTTGAGCATGAGAATACCTTTACTAATACCATGAAACTGACCATATTTATGAGACTATAAATATGGTTTTTAATTTTACTATTTTCTACATTAATCCATAATATATAATTAAACGAATTAATTTTTTCTAGATGAAAAAGAAAATTAAAATATATTTTACTATGTTAAACCAATAAATAAATTTAACTTTTCAAAATAGATTAATAAATAATTATTTATAACAATTTTTAATTTTAATTTAAGAAGAAAAAAACCTTATTTTATAATTTTCGTCAACCTTCCATTTGTGTGTTTGCGTCGGCCCTTTATCACCTTTTGAACCGACTGAAATGGGAGTGCCTTGCTATGTGTCTAACCCAAAGTTGTATTGTAGAAATTTGTAGTATACAATACTGCCATAGATAGCTGTCATATTTTATGATGTTTTCTGGTTTGAATTTGTCAAAGCCTCAAAGGTCGTATATATCAACGACGTTACGTGTACGATTGGGAACCACAAATATATCTAGCTTCAACCATGTATATGGCAGAGACAAATCAACGCCTTTTTTCTTCATACAATGCTCTTATTAATTTCAATTTCATTGCATGTGTTTTTGGTTTTATGCTACAACTTAATATGTTTTGTCATCAACAAATGTTTTATTCAATATTTTTAAATGGTATTTTTAATTTATGATTATAGATAAGAATTAGATTGAGACGATGCGTTGGACATTGAAGATTTTTTTAGATAATATTGAATATTATATATATATATATATATATATATATATATATATATATATATATATATATATATATATATATATATATATATATATATATATATATATATATATTAATAAGAATTTTAAATAGAAGATAAAATGAACAAATAAGAGAAAGAGAGAGAAATTTTAAATAAAAAACTTTGAATTATAGAAATGATAAATAAGATGTTTTCAATAATTTTGTTTTATATATATTTTTTAAAATTTTTAAAAATGTTAACTCTTTATCAAGTTATGGATGAGAGAAATTCTACATTCGAACGACTCGGACTCTATGGAACCAATCTTCATAGTCAAAATTTTCAATTATTTTGATTCACATTTCTTTTTTTTCCAATATTTTTAAAAATGTTAAATTTTCATCATTTTATTAGTGAGAGAAATTCTAGATCTGAGCGACCAAGACTTTATGCAACAAATCATGAAAGTCATAATTTTTAATAATTTTGTTTTCTATTTTGTTTTCTTTTTTTTTTTACTCCAATATTTTATTAAAATGTTAAATCTTCATCATTTTATGGATGAGAGATAAATTCACACCTAGAATGTGGCTTGTCTTTCCCCCATAGTATAGTATGACAATACCATGTTGTGTGGTCGCAAGTCTGTGTTGAACTTACCAATCTTCTTCAGCAAAGACTGTGGCATCAGGTTTACTGCAACGCCACCATCAACAAAAACTTTATTCACTTGAAATCCATCCACCTTCGCCCTTATAAATAAAGGTTTAAAATGATACATCATGTTTGGGGTTGGTTCTCATACACAGTCTATTGTTCTTCTATCACACCATTATTCATCACATAATAACACAAAGGCTTTTGACCAGCAACCTCCTTAATTACCACCTCATCCTCAGCTTCTGACACTTCAAAGATATAATCATACTCAATACGTAAAACTGACACGATGTTGCAATGAATGATTAAATAATCTTTTGAGCTATCTTCAAAGTTGTCAGACACCATTTCATCATCCATATTGTCAATTGCGCCTTTCGCTTCTGTTGACATTGAACCAGCCATGGGTGCTGGCATTGCCAACCTTTCTTTTGCTGGCATGCGATGCGCCTCCTTTTTTTCCCTCTTCACCTTTTGGTGTAGTTTTTGAGGGGCTTCTCTTGCAGCTTTCTTGTTTCTCCGAAACCTTCTCCACTGCATTCATGTCATGGGATTCTTCCCTTTGTATGTTGGAGGAACATGGTACTTAGTGGGTGTAACTCTAGCTTCCCCTGCTTGAGACGAACTAGAACCCTTTTCCAGCACTTGCCATTTTTTTCTTGAGCCTGAACCTTTTTCTACTATCTTCCAATTTTATGTTGCCCCTCCTGGATATACAGGACGAACCCATGTGTCATGAGGCACATTAGTTGGTGGCACAAAAGTCCTCTGATATGGGAACTTGGCCTTACCTTGTTGCATCTGAACCTTGTAAGACGCCCTTGGGTGGTCGAATAAGACTTTAGACCCTTTTCCTTGAAGGCGTCCCTTTTTGGACTCCTATTTTCTAAGAGCTTCAATTTTCCTTACAACTTTCTCATCATAGACCACGTTACAATTGGGGCATAAAATGCTCCTCGAGTTGCTTAGTTTTCATCTATTCAAAAAATTGACTAGTTCCTCCTCAGGCTTAGGAAAAAATACCTTCAATAACTCTGCCACTTTCTCTTCAGACAATTCCTTACATTTTCCTTTACATTCCATTTTCTCCTTGTCATCTTTGTTGTATTTGAGATCCTCAGTAACCTCCACCATCATGACCTCCAATGGTTCCAAGAAGCTCACACATTCACTTTTGGGACCTTCAGTAGCCTTAGTTGTTAACATCTCCACCTGATCTGCTGCACTGCCCTGTTTGCCTTTGAGACCCTCAATAGCCTCAAGTGTTAGTACTCCTATTTGTTCGACCATTACACCTTGTTCGTCAATGAGACCAGCAGTAATCTCCACCATAAGAACCTCAACTGGTTTGACAAAGTTGGCTTCTCACCAAATTGTAGCCTCCCATCCTTCAGTGCTTTCTGAACCAAATTCCTGAAAAGAATGCATTGAGAAGTATTATGACCCAAAAAATTATGATATTTGCAAAAACCTCTTTTTAGTTTTTGCTCTAATGGTGGATTTTTTAGGCCAGGAGGCACCAAAATATGCCCATCTGAAACTAAAACATAAAATATTTCATCATATTTAGTAATATCAAACATATATGTCTTAGTAGCAAACCTATCATTTTTTGGTTTGTCAATTCTTTTTCCTTTCGACGACTTTAGCACTTCACACATATATGGAGGACCAGGTTCTAACTCAATTACGTTAACCTCTCTTGCTTCTGTGTATTCGTCTATCCATTCAGAAGGATATTCGTCAGTGTCAACATAGGCAATATTTTCTTTCTTATGATTTTTGGATGCCCTGATTTTCTTTGTTTTTAAGCGTTCAACTTGTCAAACTCTATCAGCAAGCTGAGCCATATCTCTAAGATATTGGGTATCTAATTTCTTCCTAATGGAATAATCTAACCCTCCAGTTGTCATTTCGACTAACTCATGTTCAGGAACCCTAGTGAAACATCTAGCTTTCAACAACCTGAACCTATTCAAATAGTTGTCTATAGATTCAGATGACCTCTTTTTAACCAAAGACAGTTCTTTCAGACTAATCTTGGATTGGCCCATGTTGAATTTCTCATGGAATACACGTTCTAATTGTTCCTAGGTTCTTATAGAATTAGGAGCTATTTTAGTGAACAAGTGGACGCATTTTTTGTTAACGAACTAGGAAAATACCTCATTTTTAACCTCTCATCATTGGCGATGTCGCCAACTTTTGTCTCGTACCTAGCTATGTGTTCAATAGTCGACTCGTTTGTCTCACCTGCAAACTTAGTAAACTTAGGCACTTTACATCCCCTAGGTAGTCATGCTTATTAAATATAATCAGGCAAAGGTGACGAATATGTAGGCCCGTGTAAGCCAACATTGAGCCCATTACGTGCTAAGACTTCTTCTACTATGTTCGTAATGTTATTATGTCCTAACATATTATTAGCATTCCTGAGTACTCGATCTGCATCCTGATATCTCCTAACTACTAATGGTCTGGGTTCATACTGCTTGACAAACTCCTCTTCCTCATATGGGACTGGTTATACTACTTAAGGTCTAAAAGAATGCTCTTGGTTTCCTGGTGGTACATCCAGTTCTGGTTGATCAACATTCTACCTTAATGGCCTATGGCGCGTTTGGACTGGCTGGATTCCAAGTGATTCAAGAATTCTACCTATTTGGCCGACCATGGGGTTAAAGATAACTCCCATTTGCTGAGTTAAATTGTGTACTAATTCTAAGTTACTCTCATCCATCTGTTGCCTTAACGCCATGACTGAAGTGGTGTTTAGGGAAGATGTTGACTGGGGTAAGTAACTGACTCCATATATTCGACCACTTAAACCTATGTCCAATGAAGACATTATAGCATAACCTCCTTGATATCTTGTAGCCATCGTATTATCTGCATAAGTGGATACATTCGACTGAAGTCTAGCCATCATGGTTTGAGGCATACCATATTGATATTGCCCAAGAGGCAACGAACATACTTGAAAAAGTGCTCGTGTAAGATTAAGCAGGGATCATACGTTTCCTGTCGCGAGCGGTGTCGTCGAATTAGGAGCGGCAGTTGTATCTATAGGAGATAAAACTGTCACGCTTTATATTGTGACGCTCATCGGAATGACGTCCACATTCTGTGTAGTACTTTACGGTGTGACGAGTTTGAAGTGTTTGTGTTTGTACTCGAACGTGACATTTTGGACAAATGTTTCTCACTTCTTAAATTCATACACACATAACTACCACTAATGATACGAAAACTTGATAAAAAAGTAACTTTAACAATAACTTTTGAAAATAACTTTAGCACTGTCCTACCGGGTGTGATATTTTATTTGTCTTGTAAATTGGTAAACAACACTAGTCTAATTTTAAAGGTTACTTTGTGAGATCGACTAGGGAATCTCAAAACAGCGCTTTTGATTCAAAGAGTTATGGCAAGATTTTTCAAATATTGTTGTTTGAAAAGGAGGTGCTTGACACGACGTCAAACACTCTCAACGTCGAAATTGGTGTTTTTGAAAATGGTTGTGAAAGTTCAAAACAAAAATTTAATCATAAGCATGCAAATAAAATAACAAAATTTGAATGTAAATGACATAACATTAAAATTTGCAGAAAAGTAGGTGATTCAAACATACATAGTCATTCCTTGACTTGTTTCACTCGTTCACTTGGGTACTCTTAGTGTTTAGCGTATAGGTGTTTGTAAGTTTGAACCCTTAAAACTATGTACAAAGTTCTTTATTTATAATTCATAAAAATAACTACTTCATGGTGGTTTTCGACCTGCTGGAACTCCACGTCCATCCTTCTAACTTCCCTCCATGAAGACCCATGTTCTCCATTTGTATTTCTGTTTGTTTAGTCTTGGGCTTTTGGCGCTTTCAGGTCCAATTGACTATTGATAGAGTCTTTCTTGGTCGACTCGGTTACTTCTTTCTCAAAGTCGAACCCTTTGGATTCCTTTCTCTTGGCTGGATTTTAGTCTTTGTCGAAAATCCTAGCCAACACATAGTTTTACAATGGTATTTTTACTTTGATGGTGGTGGTAGTTATTTTGTATTATCCTCTAGATTTTACATGGGTGTCTTCTCTATTTTTCTTGAAATGTGTTTATAAAAGATGAAAGGTCTATTTTAAAACCCATGCTTAAAATAAAGGGTGTAAATTCTCTTGTTTCATGTTTGTTCCTCTTTGGAAAAATTGTAGTAGTTCTGGTGATCCTTTTGCATTCTCAATATAAATTATGTAACTATGCCCTTTAGTGTTCTTAAGGTTGATGATGATGTTTCTTGGTATGTCTTCTTCTAACTCTTCACCATCAGGAATTTCATCGTCTTATTAATTTCCTTCCGGTCAAAGTTATCCGACAATGTTAGTTTTTCATCATTATTCATGATAGAAACTAAGTTTCTTTTTCATAAAGCAGTGACCAATTAAGGAAAGTACAAAATTCCCTCTTTTCTCCTGAATTTTTCAATTGTCTTATGGAATAAGAATATGTTAATGTTCAACCTTTGAAAAGATATATGCAATAAAATTTAGAATTGCAGAGATGATGATGAATTTGGATTTTTTAATATTGTGTGTAAATAATGTACTATTTTAAAAAATAGATATCATTTACCAAGCTTACTTATTTTATTTTATTTTATTTTTCTATTTAAAATAGAAAATGCGTTTCCCTTCTCTTTTTATTTCATTTTTAAAACCAAAGGAATATGTTGCACAGCTACAACAACGGTCTCTACCCTGCATTCTTAAAGGAATATTACCCAAGATTAGGGGTGGAAATAGGCTGGGCCGAGCTAGGCTTTGTCAAGCCTAAGCCTGGCCTGTAAAAAGAAAATGAACCCTAAGCCTGGCCTGTAGCCTGTCATAGGCTTATTTTTTAGGCCTAAGTCTGGCCTTTTGAGGGCCTGATTAGCCTATTAGCCTACATAAAAGCCTATTTGTTTTCGAAATATATAAATAAGAAATTAAAATAATGTTTAAATATACTAACTAACTAAAAGAATTTATGAGAACAATGTTCATCAGGTGTTTTCATCTTATTTTCACAAGTTCTTCAAGATAACCAAGTTTTATTAATGTATTTGGTTAGTTCTCTGGTTTTAGAGTTGGCTTATATTTTGTAAAACAAATAAAAGAACGTGTATGCATAAATATATAAGAACAACAGGTACAACAAAGAATCTCACTGGAATGATAGAACATGTTATGTTGGAGCAATTCAACATCTGGAATAACATGTCACATAGGATGTTACGACATCATGCGTAGCTAAAGTGAAGAAATAAATCTATGTGATTTAATTACAACAAAAGATTGCAGAATATTCAGGGATATTGTGCAAATCAAATAAAGGCGTGATATATTATATGACAGGTATGAAGAATCAATATGAAGATTTGAAGAATCATTCATGCGAATCAAATCAAAATATTGAAGATTATATAGTTTCTAATTATAGAGATATTCTTGGAAACTAACAGATTGAAGACCTTGATTGTAGCAGAAGTTATTGCTATATTAGAATAACAAATTTGTTGTGATTGAAGGCCCAAAATCTAGTTGGGTATAGGTTATAAATAGAAGACTTTGTAACCTAGAAAAATAAGACAACCCCCGAGCATAAAAGATATAGTCATTAGGGTTTGTCAAGGTAAACCTCCCTGTCGCTACCGCGAAAAATGGATCAGAGTCGCCACTAATATATTCATCCCATCGCGGGAAAGGAATACCAGGAACCTAACTCAAAATAAAAACAAGGTCTTTCGACCAGAGAATAGGGTACGGGAGTCGGTTACGCGAGGGGAAGGTGTTAGCACCCCTCACGCCCATCGTACTCGATGGTATCCACCTATGTTTGTTTCTATCTAAAGGGTGTATCTATGTCTAAAACCTAAATGCGAATGCATGCAAAAGAAATACGGGGAAAAGAAGGAATTATTTACAAGTGTGCTCGCTTAGGCCCCGCGACCCAATGCCTACGTATCCCTTACAAGGAATCAGAGCGACCGTAGTTCGGCTCCATAGTTTCCATTTGTTTTGTGTTTTTTAGTTGAACAGCGGTTAAGGTCACAATCCACGATGCTCGACCTTTGGAGACTTATACGCCTAGTTTTGGAAAGGACTTAACTTGTTCTTAAGCGCCTAACAAGGAAAAAGAGTGAACTTGGGTTTGTGTTTTTTATGTAACTACATGATGAACAAAACCCAATACAAGGTTTCGCACCACTTCGTCACTTGGTTTTAATTCGAGCCTTTATTAAGTGTTTTGGATGTTTTTGGTTGGGTATTTTTTAAGGGGAATTTATTTGCGATTAGAATCACATAAAATGTATAATGATCAAGAAGCAGATTAGGGAATGAATCCCACTCACTTCTATCCCATTATATAATGTTCAAGAAACAGATTAGGGAATGAATCCCACTCATTTCTATCCCATTAATTAATGTTTGAGAAACAGATTAGGGAATGAATCCCACTCATTTCTCTCCCATTAAGTAGTGACCGAGAAACAGATTAGGGAATGAATCCCACTCATTTCTATGTCACTAAGTGATTGAGAAACAGATTAGGGAATGAATCCCACTCATTTCTCCATCACTTTCTTGATGTGATTCGCATCTTTATTTTATTAGTGTTTTAAAGTTGAAAAAGAAAAAGAATGAACAAAGGGGAACTAACCTATTCTCTAATCTAAGTTATTCTAATCTAAGTCTAATGGCCCTAAGGTCAAGGATAACTATCCTAACCTATCTCAATTCCTCTTAACAAAGAAGGAAGAGTCTAAGGGAACATGGCAAAAGAATGGAGTTACAATTCCAACAAGATGAGAAGAGAGCCCTAGGGCAGTAGCAAACCAAGGAAATAAGTGTTCTAAATCAAACACAAAAGCCATATGGCACTACACGAAAATATTCACAAAGAGTTACCAAAGTATCGCATAAATCGTCACTTAACAATTAGCGAACAAACATCCATTAATCGAAACAAAAAGCAAATGAAAACATGAACAAAGCTTAAAGTCAGTAGCAATTAGTTCATTTATAGGTCCAAGACCTTGTACCAATCTATGTTAGTCAATTAACTTGAAACAAACAAAGTTCTAACAAAACTATACAAAACTAGGTCAAAACTAGTAAATAGAATTCAAATTAGGAGTGAAGTTAGAAAGATGTAATCACATGCTATGAGTCAGTAGCTAATGACCTCTAAAAGGTGTCTAAGCAATCACAAAACAAGTCAAGAAGTTTCATACAAAATTATAGGTCATTCGGACAAATTATGGTGCGATCGTTAACCAAAGGCGAGTTATTTACAAGTAAAAAAGAAAAATCAAGTAAAATAAGAAAACATGACTTGAAAAATTCAACTCCAGGTCTTAGGACCTCTAAACATCCCTACTTATATGTACAAAAAGAAACTAAGTCAATTGCATAAAGGCAAAGCAAATTATAGGTCAAATTCACATGGTTATCCGTTTAGGAACGTACATAAATCGGTCATAGAAAATCTAATGAAAACCTAACCAAAACATAGAATTAAACTTTTATTTTTTACACACAATATCATGGATTAGTCTACAGTATTCATACAAAAAATGGCAATTAAATTCTACTCCTAAGGTATTAAACAAAATTAATTTGCAAAACCGATCAAACTTAAAAACACAATGAACATGTTGAAAGAAAGGATTTATTAAAAATAGGAAAACAATTTCTAAAAATCTAGAAAAAATACTACAATTATTTACACATGTGATTCTATCTAAAACATATTTTTGTTCATTTTTTATTTGAATTAAAACTGGTTTATGAGTAAAAAATTAGAGGTAAAACAAAATTAAAACAAGAACTTAAATCTGCCTAGCAGGAGGGGTGTGTTAGTAAAAGCAATGAACTGAAGTTAGTTGAAAGTAGCGCTTGGGCCCAAATACAGGGGGGTGGAAATAGCAACGAATTTGTGCAGGCCCAGTGCTCAGAAGGTCTCACGGCCCATGTTTCATTTTGGTCAGCATGCACTAATTTATTCCATTTTTATTCAGCATACAACGTGTTATATTTCTTTTAAAACGTGACCATACAAACCAATATCAATCGGTGCACCTCTACTTAAGTCATAAAAGACAAAACACATATGCTAAGCCTATCAGAGAGTGCCAACACGTTTCCTAATTAGTGAGAAAATGACAAAACGCTACATAACGGGAACTACACTAATGAGCACGTGCCACGTAGGAAAATAGTAGAAATGGATGGCAACACTGGGCGCCGCGCCGGAGGGGCTGCCGGTCGTCTTCTCCGGCGACATTCACGGCGGTGATGAACAAATTTTCCGGAAACGTAAAAAGATAGCACCTTTCTACTCGGAATTTCGCGCCGATTACAGATCCGGCGTTAGATTTTATCAATCCTATCTCTATCGTGCAAACCGAAGGCAACAAGTGAACCCTAACATTCAAAAAGTTCCCCTAATGCACACAAAAGTGATACCAAAATACTTCTCATACTACAAGGAACTCAAATGCGCAACTCATACATTCATACAAGAACTATATCACGCAAACAAATTCATGCTCAATGAGAACAAATCCATACACAATATGCAACACATACGACGAAAACATGGCGGTCTAATGGTCCTAACCCAATCCCTGATGACGGGTTCCAGGCCTATACATGCTTCTAAGTGCAAGGGATTCGAATACTTACTTGAAAAGTCTTTAATCAAGATTTGAAGAAGAATTCTACAGCCGCGTTCCGATCCTTGCTCTTGAGAACGATGATGATAATTTGCAGTAGAGAATGAGTGCAAACTTGAGAAATAAACTCAAGACTTGCAGCTTAAATGATGATGATGCTTGCTTCTCTTGAAAGTAATGATCACAAAATGATTATGGAGATGATTGATGAAGATGATGGTGATGCTTTGAAGCTTGTATCAAGTTCCTGATTGAAGCCATAATGGTGATGAAGATGACGATTGGGTGAGAATGAAGATGAAGGTATGAGTTTGTTACAAAATTGTAACAAACTTTGTGGAGAGAGAAAGAGAGTGATGAGAGAAAAAAATGAGATTATGAAACTGAGAAAAGGAAAAATCCCCTCTCTCGTTGTGATGATCTTTTGTTTATATATGTGAGTGTTTATGGTATGTTATGGTGAGGTGTTGTATAGTGGAACCTTTCCTCTCTAAACTTAGTGAGCAAGTAGTTGTTTTTATAGTAAAGCCCCTTCCTCTCTTTTATTTTTGCATGGTTTGCATGGCCATATGGAGTAAGCTTTTGCTTTTATTTGGGTACATACAGAAATATTCTTGACAATTGAAAACAATGCTGGTGTATGTACTCGTGCACACGAACTGGTATTGCTCACATGAGTTTGTATGCCTTAGGGCAAGACACCAACTTCCAACATATATAACTCATACCATGGAGTATCCTTTGGCACAAACTTAAGCTCAATACGAAGATGACATATGGGAGGATCAAATTGATGCTGGGATTCTTGGGAATAGTGATGGAATCTATGAGCAAATGGTCCTTGAACTCACTGATTCGCTACTGAATTCACGTGGCGGTAATGACCGGGTCTGCTACGTCATTGTAACAAACTTCGAATCGTAGACTTTATGGCTCTCTAACTTTCTAACCAATAGCTCAAATCAGTCCCTCTTGGTCTCATGATAAGGATAACGCGTGACAGAATGAGTTTGATGTTGGAAAGTGTTTGAAATAATGGCTGGGAGTGTAAAAAAAAAGGCTATGAACATGTTGACGTGATGCTGCAACACGCGCGCGCGCAGCTCAGTCTGACCGGCCCTGTTTACGAATTCCAATCAGCCTACTTCAGGGCTTCATATCTCGATGATTACACGAATAAAATTCTTCATCTTTGGCTTGTTGGATAGATCCCATGGAGTAGAATAGAAATACGTTGAACTTGAGTCCATAAAATAGTTTCAACTCCTTAAAAATCTTCTTAAAAGTGGCACACCAAGTGCTCGATGTATTGCTTGCTCTGCCCAGAAATTGCCGGCAACATGACTTGGACTCACTTGTGATCTTCGAACTTTACACTTCCATAACTCTTAATCAATGCCTTATTTGAAAAAACGCCCAACTACAACGTTGTTAAGGGCCATGAGGTGAACAACTTTCATGTTAAACTTTGCTCAAAAAAATGTCTCCAACCATGCGTAAATGTGTCGTGGAGTCAGCTGATCCGTCGTTTGAAAACCTTCAAAAATTATTTCTAAGTATCAAACTTTCTTCTTTTGGAAATTTCATTTTTCAACTAACTTCCAAAAATGGCAACTTTAATTATTTCTTGATTTTATTTTATTTTGTTGATTTTTCTTGATCAATTTCCCACCAAATATTCAACATTTGCCTGTTGACTATGATTCTGACTAAAAAGTCAACATTTCCTGATTTTTCTGATTTCAGATGAATTTCCCGACTAATTCGTTTCCAACCCAGTCTTCAATCAATTTCCAACCAATGAGAGTCCAATGAATGATGTCTTGCAAGGCACCCATATTTTGCATTTAGAATTTTCTTCTGATTATATTTTCACCAGAAAGTCAACAGGGTTGACTTGGGTCAAAAACCCTATCTTGAAAACCTTGAACTTGAGGGTTGCATCTTTTGATCAGAGCCTTGAACTGGAGAGAAACAAGACCTGATTTTAGGAGTATGCTGATGGAAATGATCCTCTATAATCAGACTTCAGATCCTTTCTTCTGAACCAAGAGATTTTCTTAATAAGAACTCTTTTTGTCACTTTTCTTGAACCTTAACTGTGATATGGATGAATGTATGAATGACCTATACGAGGTATGTACATGAATGTAATATGAAAGCCAATTGGGTATAAATAAATGGGCAAATTTTGGGGTGCAACACTCCCGACCTGTGGGAAGGTTACCTATATGATCCTCGAAGCCTGTAGGCAAGAGGAGTATTGTTCTTGGAGGAAGATTTGAAGTAACTCCAAGTTCGTGGTCATAGTCAAGGTTTTTGGCTTGGAATTGTCATGGAAGTATGTCTTCCAAACCATTAGATATTTGAGACTAGAAGGAGATATATATTACGCCGTTGCTACAGCTCCTGGGACTGGAGAACTGTACAACATTATTGCGATGATTGGAATTGGGATGGGGATATTCCATATCTAGGGAGGACCTAGGTAGAAGGGTCATTGGGTAGGGATTAAGTGAGGGGTTGCTTGGGACTAGTTAACTCCGAATTAATACTGCTGATAGTGGACTTCATTTCTGGCTTGGTATGTCCCCAAAGTAGGTGTGATTTCACCGAACTGGGTTAACAATTTCTGGTGTCTTTTATCTTTCAGTTTGACATAATTCTGTGTATATTCTTTATTGATTGTTTTTGACAGATCACATGTCTCGACATCTTTCATGACATCTGAATTTGTTACGTCAAAATTTCATATTCCAATTCATAGTACAAAACATAACATAATGATAATAAAAAAGTATTCATATATATATTTAAATAGGTCGGCCTGATAGGCTTAAAAGGCTTTTTTAGGGCCTGAGGCCTAGCCTTTTTAACTAAATAGGCTTATAAAAAAGCCTAGGCCTTTTCTATTCAAAAATAATGTGTGGTCTGGCATGAGCTTATATAGGCTAGCCTGTAGGCCCCTGTTATCGGCCTGACTTATTTCCACCTCTACTTAAGATATTACCAAGACCTCAATCCACAACAAACTATCTACATCCACCACTATATATCTTTCTTCTGAAAGCATTTTCCTTGATAACATTATCTCAATATAATGAAATCTTGAAACTTAAAATATCTGGAAAAAGTTCTTAATGATGGATTGCAAGTGAGAAAATCATTCTTGATTCAAGTTAAATAAATAAGAGATATCAACTTTTGGAGCAACTTATTAAAAGTTGAATGCATTCAAACTATTGAACTTGAAAAGAATGCGCACAAAAGGTATGCAATAGGATCTGGATTATAGCAAAGATGTGTTGTTCTCCTAGAACCATAGCTATTATGATAACACTATATTTGTTGTAATAATGTAATTTAATATTCTGTGTAAACAATCTAATGTTAAAAAAATCTTATACACTTTTTACCTCTATTTTTGTCAGAACCCGAGGGAATAATTTTGGCATGATAATTGAGAGTATTGGTCATCGTCCTTAAACAAATTCTTGTTGTCTATTTTATGAGTATCAACACTCAAGACACTTCCATTAATGCTCTGCGTGAAACCTATGAGACAACCATTATAAAAGAATGTTGAATTTTAACATTTCTAACCTAAATGAAACATGAAGCACTTGAAACCTAAAGACGCTTGGAAAATTTATCTATGATGGATTGCAAGAGCAGAAAATTATCTGGGTTCAAGGTTTATTTTCTTAAATATTAATTTGAGTAGAAAATCATATATTTGAATATTGATTTTAATTATCTTATCCTTTTTTTCATCAGAAACAAATGCATGCAAGATCCGTATAGAATAATCTTGCACCCAACATTTAATCTTCCCCAAGATTTAATAATTCGAAGATCTAAAATCTAGATCTCAGAGAATTTAATTTTTATCTAGATATCTAGGGAATTTGATATTTATTTTAATTTTAATTTTAATATTCTGTGTTAACAATGTAGTATTTCCGGTAAACAATGTAACAATTTTAAAAAAAAGAAATAATCTTACCCCTCGGTTATAAAGATAAACCGAGATATAAGATATACTAGTTTTGAAATAATAAAAGTGTTGTTGTTGGGGTTCGAACCCATGCGCATATAACTTTACCCGAGGTGTTAAGTGACAATTTTTCATGACGCTCTTCGTTACCTCGCTTGTGTAGCCAAGATTAGATATATTTTGTGTCCGAGGTATTATGTGTTTTTTTGTAGTATTGGATTATTTGCAATGAAAAACAAAATAAATTGCCTTAAGAAAAAATAAATCTGCTAAAGAGTAAAATAAAATCACAAGAATAAGAAATAAAGATGAGTTAACACAATAGTTTGTTTATCCAAATAAATAAATATGATCTAATATAAGGTAGAGAGCAACTCTTCTATGCTCTATTCTTTAAGAATTATTACAATAAATTACAAGATGAATTACAAAAAAAAAAACATTCTTCCAAGGTCATAAGAACATTTTCTATTTTCTACCTTAAGTATTTCACACTATCTCCTTCACACAATATATGAATCACACAAATCAAAGATATTTAAAGTACTAGATATTTAAAGTACTTGTCATCCCCCTAAATATCCAAAAGGTCTTCAAAATCTTAGAACAATGTATCTTAAAAACATTGAAGAGTAATTCATATTCAGAAGATGAGCATCAGAAGTTCTGATGCGCGCTGATCTTTTGATGGTTACTCAGAAGATAGTGTTGACCAGAAGTTGTAGCTTCTGGGTCCTGTTAGCTTAGCTATTTAGTTAGTAAGGGTACTTTAGTATTTCCTAGTATTGTACTATTTGTACCTTAGACTTGTTCACTAAGTTTACTCTTTTAGGGCTTATGTGGCAAGATTTTCTTTTCCTATAAATAGCCTTGTAGTAGCTATCAATTAAAAATACAATACAAGTAGTAGAGATAACTTTATTCTCTCATATCTTTTGCGCCTTTACTCTTTTATTATTCTCTTTGTTATCATCTTTATTCATTGTGCACCAACAATTGGTATCTAGAGCCCCGGTTCAAAACATAGGGAAACACGAGTGAACGTGAGTTTGTGTGACTGTGTGATTGATTTTGTTTCCGGGAAACAAAGTTGTGTTGAATCATATTTTTCTTGGTTGTTTGTGGGTTGGGAAACACTGTGTGAGTGTGAGTGAAATCTAATTTTTCTGCACAAGTTTAAAGATGAGTGGAAGCAACTTGAATACCAAACTTCCAGTTCTTGATGGCAAAAACTGGAATAGATGGATGATTCAAATGCGTGTATTATTTGGTGCTCAAGATGTTCTAGATCTTGTCACTGTAGGATATGTTCCGGTTGCAGCGGATGCAACGGAAGAACAAAGAGAAACACAAAGAGAGACGAAGAAGAGAGATCAAAAGGTGTTGTTCTTCATCCATCAGTGTGTGGATGTGAATGTGTTTGAGAAATATTGCTGATTCTATGACGTCAAAGGAGGCGTGGGATATACTGATCAGATGTTACAGTGGTGACGTATCAGTGAAGAAGGTGAAGCTTCAATCCCTGAGAAAGCAATATGAGAATCTCAACATGAAGAACAATGAGAAAGTCTCTGAGTACATCTCTAGAGTGATTTTGATCACTAATGAGATGAAGTCTTGTGGAGAAACTCTTTATGAACAAGTAATCATAGAGAATATATTGAGGTCACTTACTCCTCAATTTGGTTATATTGTTATATCTATTGAACATTCTAAAGATCTGGAAACCATGAGAATAGAAGAGTTCCAAAGCAGTTTAGAAGCACAAGAGTTGCGTCTGACTGAGAGAACTTCTGAGAGAGAAGTTGAGCAAGCTCTGAAGGCTTCTTTTGTCAAAAGGACCAGAAGCATAGACGTGGTGATAGATTTCAGAAGGAAGCCTCAACTTCTGATGAGAAGAGATATCAGAAGGGAAAGGATAAGAAGAAAGTTCAATGTTACTATTGCAAACAGTTTGGCCATTTTGCTAAAGATTTTTTGGCAAACAAAGGAAGGAGATCAGAAGAAGAAAATATAGTCAGAGGAGGTTTAGATGATGAACCTATGCTATTGATGGCTTCAGAGTCTGATGAAATATGTTTGTCAGAGTGGTGGTATATGGACAATGGGTGTTCAAATCACTTGACTGGAAACAAATAATGGTTGATAAATTTTGACTCTGAAAGGAGGACAAAGATCAGATGTGATGATGATAAGTACCTTTATGCAGAAGGTATGGGAAATGTCAAATTCAAAGTGAAGAATGGAAAGACTGTTCTAATCAAAGATGTTTGGTATGTTCCTGGAATCAAAAGCAATCTGATGAGTGTAGGTCAGCTCATTGAGAAAGGTTTCTCAGTTGTTATGAAGAACAATCTCTTGAAGTTGTATGATTCCAATCAAAATTTGATTATGCAATATGAACAGGGAAGCAACAGAACATTCAAGGTGAATGTAGAAACAACTGAAACAGAGTGTTTGAGCGCTGAAGGCTCAAAAGGTGATAGTAAGCCGTGGCATAAGAGGTTGGGGCATCTGAACTATAGAAGTCTGGGACATCTAAGTTCTAAGAAGCTCGTACATGGAATTCCAAAGATTGTGAAGCCTGAGAAGTCATGTGTGGTATGCATGAAAGGTAAACAACCCATATTGCCATTTGTATAAGAAGTTGCTCCAAGAGCAAAGCATGCTCTGGGAGTAGTGCACTTTGATGTGTGTGGACCATTTCCAGAACCTTCACTTGGAGGAAATAGGTATTTTGTGTCTTTTTTGGATGAGTTCACAAGAATAACGTGGGTAACACTTATCAAGTTTAAGACTGAGGTGTTCACAGAATTCTAGAAGTTCAAGGTGAAGGCTGAGAAGCAGAGTGGTCAGAAGATAAAGATTCTTAGAATGGATGGTGGAGGTGAGTAAAACTCTACAGAATTCCAGAAGTTCTGTGATGATAATGGAATTGAGCATGAGGTTACTGGTCCTTATACTCCTCAACACAATGGTTTGGCTGAACGTAGAAACCGTACTTTGCTTGATATGACGAGAAGTATGCTAAAAGAGAAGAAGCTTCCTCACAATCTCTGGGGAGAAGTTGTTGCTATTGCAGCATATGTGCTCAACAGGTGTCCAACAAAGAGGATGAAGGAAATTGTTCCTTTAGAAAAGTGGACTGGAGAGAAGCAGAGTGTTAGTCATCTGAAGGTTTTTGGTTCTGTGTGTTACAAACACGTTCCAGAAGCTAGAAGGAAGAAGCTGGATGATAGGAGCAAAGTGATGTTACTGGTGGGGTACCACGGTACAGGTGCATACAAGCTCTATTGTCTAGAAACTAACAAAGTTGAAGTCAGCAGAGATGTCATTGTGAAAGAATCAGAAGTTTGGGATTAGAGAGAGTCTCAACCAACTTCTGATATAGAGATAACTTTTGAAGAAGAGTTAGAGTCAGAAGACGAAGAATCTTCTGAAGATGAGTCAGATAGTGAATCTGATTATGATCCATATTTTGATAATGATCCAGAGTCTGGTGTTAGTCATGAATCTGGAAGGGAAAACTCTGAAGACGTAGAGTCTGGAGGACAAGCTTCTGGAGATGATCATGAAGGTGGTGACTCTGGAGGTGGTGACTCTGGAGTAGTTGACTCTGAAGTAGATCAAAGGCCACAAAGAGACAGAACTATACCTAGAAGGTTTATAGATTTTGACATGTTGCAAGACACAGAAGTTGACTCAGAGGGAGAGGTCATTCAGTGTGCCATGTTAGTAGACTCTGAACCAGTGAGTATAGAAGAAGCGCTCAAGAAGAAAGTATGGTTGAATGCCATGAAAGAAGAACTTGAGGCTATAGAAAGAAACAAAACTTGGAAGCTGACAGAACTTCCAAAGAAGAAGAAAGCCATCAGCGTCAGATGGGTTTTCAAGGTGAAGCTGAAGCCAGATGGATCAGTTGGTAAGCACAAAGCAAGGCTAGTGGCTAGAGGTTTTCTTCAGAAACTCGGACTAGATTACTTTGAGGTGTTTGCTCCTGTAGCTAGACATGAAACAATCAGGCTGGTGATTGCTTTAGCCGCAAACAGAGGTTGGTCCTTGATGCATCTGGATGTAAAGTCTACATTTCTGAACGGTCCATTATAAGAGGAGGTATACGTGTCACAACCCCCTGGCTTTGTGAAAAAGAATCAGGAAGGGATGATGTACAAATTACACAAAGCTCTGTATGGATTAAAGCAAGCACCCAGAGCTTGGAATTTGAAAATTGATTCATTTTTCAAGAAGCAAGGGTTTCAGAAGTGTGAGATGGAATATGGAGTTTATGTGCAACATTCTGGAAGCAATATCATTCTGTTATGCCTTTATGTTGATGACATATTGCTTACAGGGAGTTGTTTAGAAGATCTGATGAAGTTCAAGAAGGTACTGATGAATGAGTTTGAGATTACAGACCTTGGGAAAATGTCATATTTTCTAGGGATGGAGATTATGTACTCAGAAGATGGTATCATTCTGCATCAGCTGAAGTATGAGTTAGAACTTCTAAAGAAATTCAAGTTGGAGAATTGCAAAGCTGCTGTTACACCGTCAGAAATGAATCAGAAGTTGGACTCTGACTCTGAAGGTGAAGATGTTGATGCTACGATCTTCAAACAGCTGGTGGGTTCTCTGAGGTATTTGTGTAATACCAGGCCTGATATATGCTATGCAGTTTGACTGGTGAGTAGGTTCATGAGTAAACCTAAGTGGTCCCATTATCAAGCTGCTGTCAGAATCTTGAGATATTTCAAGGGAACTCTGAAGTGTGGCATATTGTTTCCTTCTGGGAGAAAGGAAGAATCAGAGTTATTGAGTTATTCTGACTCTGATTGGTGTGGAGACAGAGTTGATAGAAGGAGTACTTCTGGATATTTGTTTATGTTTCTGGGATGTCCTATTTCTTGGAGTTCCAAGAAGCAAGCTGTTGTTGCTCTATCAACTTGTGAAGCTGAGTACATTGCAGGCGCTGTAGCTGCATATCAAGCTGTGTGGCTTCTGAATTTATTAGAAGATCTGAAGATTAAAGTAAAGAAGCCTCTGAAGCTGATGATTGATAATAAGTCTGCAATCAATCTTGCCAAGAATCCTGTGTTACATGGAAGAAGCAAGCATATTGAGACTAAGTATCATTTCTTGAGAAGCCAAGTCCAGAATGGAACATTAGAGGTTGTGCACTGTAACACCCAGAAGCAGATGTCAGATGTTATGACGAAGGCAATCAAGACGGATCAATTTGTGCTCCTAAGGGATGGAATTGGCGTTGTCAGCTATGATTGAAGAACATGAATTAAGGGATGGTATTGAAGAGTAATTCATATTCAGAAGATGAGCATCAGAAGTTCTGATGCGCGCTGATCTTCTGATGGTTACTCAGAAGATAGTGTTGACCAGAAGTTGTAGCTTCTGGGTCCTGTTAGCTTAGCTATTTAGTTAGTAAGGATACTTTAGTATTTCCTAGTATTGTACTATTTGTACCTTAGACTTGTTCACTAAGTTTACTCTTTTAGGGCTTATGTGGCAAGATTTTCTTTTCCTATAAATAGCCTTGTAGTAGCTCTCATTTAAAAATACAATACAAGTAGTAGAGATAACTTTATTCTCTCGTATCTTTTGCACCGTTATTCTTTTATTATTCTCTTTGTTATCATCTTTATTCATTGTGCACCAACAAAAAACCCATCTCTTTATCTCTCTAAGTTTCTGTTACTAAGATTTCAACACTTTTAATTTTGTACCTAAAAAAGGAACAAAAATTTCTTTTATAGGTGTTAGGAGAAACTCACTTTGTTTCTGCAAAAATGTGAAACATAAAGTGTCTTTTATGAACACATTCCGTTCATATCAAACGTTGTGCGTTCTCATGAAAAATTAATTTCAAGTTTTGTAAAAAATGATAAACCTAAATGCTACAACAATCCATTGCAATATTTCAATTGAAGGTGATCTTTAGGGTAATGACTCTAATCATCCAATTTGTTATCTCTTTGATTACCCTATTGTAGGATGTTGATCCAATTAGCTTCTTATAATAACACTTAAGTTTGTTGATCATAAAGAGTCATGTATTCTTGTGACATCAAGCATTACCAAAACTAATCCTACACACAAAACGTATGTGAAATTCAAAAGACAAAGCAATTAATGTGCTCATCTACATTACATAGCAAATTACTTAATTCTACTAATCACCTACTTTACTAGTGAGGAATTCAACAATTTGAGATTTATATAACTCAAATCAAAGGAATTATCAACAATGTCGTGAGAAATGCTAATAAGTACAGAAATTGAGGATTGTTTTGCTCGTTCGAATTATATAATTAGATTAGGATGTTTCAATTTTAGAGAAGCAGAGTGTTAGTCATCTGAAGGTTTTTGGTTCTGTGTGTTATAAACACGTTCCAGAAGCTAGAAGGAAGAAGTTGGATGATAGAAGCAGAGTGATGTTATTGGTGGGGTACCACAATACGGGTGTATACAAGCTATATTGTCCAGAGACTAACAAAGTTGAAGTCAGCAGAGATGTCATTGTGAAGAATCAGAAGTTTGGGATTGGAGAGAGTCTCAACCAACTTCTGATATAGAGATAACTTTTGAGGAAAAGTTAGAGTCAGAAGATGAAGAATCTTCTGAAGATGAGTCAGATGGTGAATCTGATTCTGATCCAAATTCTGATGATGATCCAGAGTTTGGTGGTAGTCATGATTCTGGAAGGGAAAACTCTAAAGATGTAGAGTCTGGAGGACAGGCTTATGGAAACGATCATAAAGGTGGTGACTCTAGAGGTGGTGACTCTAGAGTAGCTGACTCTGAAGTAGCTCCAAGACCACAAAGAGTCAGAACTATACCTAGAAGGTTTGCATATTTTGACATGCTGCAAGACACAAAAGTCGACTCAGAGGAAGATGTCATTCAGTGTGCCATGTTAGTAGACTGTGAACTAGTAGGTATTGAAGAAGCGCTCAAGAAGAATGTCTGGTTGAATGCCATGAAAGAAGAACTTGAGGCTATAGAAAGAAGCAAGACTTGGAAGCTGACAAAACTTCCAAAGAAGAAGAAATCCATCAATGTCAGATGGATTTTCAAGGTAAAGCTGAAGCCAGATGGATCAGTTGGTAAACACAAAGCGAGGCTAGTGGCAAGAGGTTTTCTTCAGAAACCTGGGCTAGATTACTTTGAGGTGTTTGCTCCTGTAGCTAGACATGAAACAATCAGACTGGTGATTGCTTTAGCTGCAAATAGGGGTTGTTCCTTGATGCATCTGGATGTAAAGTCTGCATTTTTGAATGGTCCATTACAAGAGGAGGTATACGTGTCACAACTCCCTGGCTTTGTGAAAAAGAATCAGGAAGGGATGGTGTACAAATTACACAAAGCTCTGTATGGATTAAAGAAAGCACCCAGAGCTTGGAATTTTAAATTTGATTCATTTTTCAAGAAGCAAGGGTTTCAGAAGTGTGAGATGGAATATGGAGTTTATGTGCAACATTCTGGTAGCAACATGATTCTGTTGTGTCTTTATGTCGATGACATATTGCTTATAGGGAGTTGTCCAAAAGATCTGATGAAGTTCAAGAAGGTGCTGATGAATGAGTTTGAGATTACAGACCTTGGAAAAATGTCATATTTTCTAGGGATGAAGATTCTGTACTCAGGAGATGATATCATTCTACATCAGCTGAAGTATGAGTTAGAACTTCTGAAGAAGTTCAAGATGGAGAATTGCAAAGCTGCTGTTACACCGACAAAAACGAATCAAAAATTGGACTCTTACTCTGAAGGTGAAGATGTTGATGCTATGATCTTCAAACAGCTGGTGGATTCTCTGAGGTATTTGTGTAATACCAGGCCTGATATATGCTATGCAGTTGGATTTGTTAGTAGGTTCATGAGTAAACCTAAGTGGTCCTATTATCAAGCTGCTGTCAGAATCTTGAGATATATCAAGGGAACTCTGAAGTTTGGCATATTGTTTCCTTCTGGGAGAAAGGAAGAATCTGAGTTATTGAGTTACTCTGACTCTGATTGGTGTGGAGACAGAGTTGATAGAAGGAGTACCTCTGGGTATTTGTTTATGCTTCTAGGAGGTCCTATTTCTTGGAGTTCCAAGAAACAAGATGTTGTTGCTCTATCAACATGTGAAGCTGAGTACATTGCAGGCGCTGTAGCTGCATGTCAAGCTGTACGACTTCTGAACTTATTAGAAGATCTGAAGATTAAAGTGAAGAAGCCTCTGAAGCTGATGATTGATAACAAGTCTGCAATCAATCTTGCCAAGAATCCTGTGTTACATGGAAGAAGCAAGCATATTGAGACTAAGTATCATTTCTTGAGAAGCCAAGTCCAAAATGGAACATTAGAAGTTGTGCACTGTAGCACCCAAAAGCAGATGGCAGATGTTCTGACGAAGGCAATCAAGACGAATCAATTTCTGCTCTTAAGGAATGGAATTAGCGTTGTCAGCTTTGATTGAAGAATATTAATTAAGGGATGGTATTGAAGAGTAATTCATATTCAGAAGATGAGCATCATAAGTTCTGATGTGGGCTGATCTTCTGATGGTTACTCAGAAGATAGTGTTGACCAGATGTTCTACCTTCTGGGTCCTTTAGCTTAACTATTTAGTTAGTAAGGGTACTTTAGTATTTCTTAGTATTGTATTGTTTGTACTTTAGACTTGTTCACTAAGTTTAGTCTATTAGGGCTTATGTGGCAAATTTTCTTTTGTATAAATAGCCTTGTAGTAGCTATCATTTATTACCAACAAGCAATAGAGAATACAACAATTATTCTCTCATTCTTTTGCGCTGTTATTCCTTTTGTTTATTCTCTTTGTTATCATCTTTCATTATTGTGCACCAACAAATATGTGTTCTTCTTAACGGTTTTTATCTAATCTTTATCTCACAATTTCATTTGCAGGTGGTGTGGTTGTGATTTTCGGTGGCAGAAGATCTGCGTGTTTTCATGTGGTTTGGAGGTGGTGAGATAGCGATTTCCGGTGATGGATGCAAGAAGATTTTGCGGCGGCAACCTGGAGATTGATCTTGCATGGTCAGAAGCGGTTGAGAGACGGGCGTGCGGTGGTGGAACGACAACTATAAGGGTCACACAGTGATTTCCGACCGCAAAACAGATCTAAAGCAGATTAAGTTTTTCTATTTCTATAATTTTCTTCTTCTTTTGTTTCTGTTTTTCATTTGTATATGGTGTTGTTTGGTATTGATGTTCTATTGTCGTTAAAGATGGAGAAAGAAAATGTTTGTTTGAAGGTTTATGTTGAGAAAATAACAAATGAACTTTCCATGAAAAATTAATATATTCTATTTTTTGTTTTTTTAAATATATTTTTTGACACTCTTTCACCCTTTTGGGTTTAAATGTTGACAAGTTACACTATTTTTTTCTGTGATAATATTAATTGTTTATATTGTTATTTGCTTTTGAGAAAAGTATATTGTAGATAACTCATTTTTTTTCATGTGATTGAGGTATATTTAACTCAGTTAATGAAATAACTCTTCTTCAAATTTATATGTTTCCCTATAACTATTGTCATATATCAATAAAAAACAATGATCTTTTTTATAGTTGGATTGGGGGAAAAGTCTTTGAATTGAAAAGTTGTTTTGGGTAAAGTTTTGATGATACCCGAATATTGTAATATAGAGAGATTTCAAATGGTTTAAGGAGGAAATAAGGATGGTTTAGAAAAAGTGCAATAGATTTGCAAGAAGAAATGGTGATGATGTGCAAAAGCTTTGCATAGGGAATGGTGATAGCAGGGAAGAGAGAGCTGGTATGAAAAATCTGAAAAGATATGCTTTTGAGTGAATATAGATATAGGCATAATCGATAAAATTTCTACATTTTAAGTATGAGTGTAAAATTTCTTACTTCGATTATCAATGAATATAATATTGAATATATAAAAGAGGTAATTAATATATCTAATCTCACAAGATTTTAAGTGAAGATGTGGTGTCTTCATTTCTTGATGTCTCAAAGTTTTAGTCGTGTTGTTTCTGGTGACTTCATCGAAATTTTCAATAAATAGTATTCCTAGCTTTTGATTTGATCAAAGATGATTTCTTAAGATGCTATGTGACCATAACAATGTCTTATGTTTCACTTCAGAGAAGAACAATGTTGTGAAAAGTGTTTGGAATGGTTTTGGTTAAAAAAGAGTTGATAAGTGTGTCTATTATGACGTCACCTTTATTATCTCGAAAACTCTTTGGGTGATAGAAAATTGGTGGAAGAATTATTTTTCCTTTTGAAAAATTTAATTCAAAAATGTGTTTAGACAATCAAGATTGTAGAAGTTATGGATTATTACACATATATTGAATTACATTGATGCAATAAATGCTATGAGATTATATCGGTGATTGAAGAACTTTCAGCCAACATGGAAGTTGCACTATAAATTTTTATATTTATTTTCGACATGTGAAATTTTTTGAAGTGACTTAACTTCAAGTGAAATATACTCTTAATAGCGGAATAAGAAAGGTATTTTGAACTATGATTATTGGTAAATATAATGTGAATATTTATTTAGCTTCAAGTGAAGTATATTATTTATGATGGAGTATTATAGTTTTTTAAAGTGATTTAGGTTTAAATAAAGTACACTTTTTATAGTGGGATATAATAGTTTTTTGAACTATGATTGTCATTACAATGAAAGCTAATATTTTATTTTCAATAAAGGAGGTGAAGATTGTATGTGTTGGTTAAAATGATGCATATTGAAAATATTCTATATTGCTTAGTATTGTGAACGAAGAGGGAGAACAAAATTTTGAACTATGCATATTGTTATAAGATGCACTGTTCATAAACATTTTAACCTTCTATTACTTTTTTATGCATATCGTTATAAGATGCAATGCTCATAAACATTTTAACTTTCTGTTACTTTTTTTTTCATTTCTCTTAAGTTATGTTTGAGAATTTGAAAAGGAGGGGAAGGCTTCCGAAAACAAAATTTTAAAAAAATATAGAAAAATATTTGACATTTTTTTGAAAAAATGATTTTATTTAGAATGATCAAAGAGTTATTATCATTATAAAATGTTTAATTTTCAAAATAGTATAACAATCTTAAAGATATTAAGAAAATTTATGTAAGCCCTCCAAAACCCTCATTCAATACAATTTTTGAATTCTTCCATTTTATGGGGTTTTTGGTGTTATCAATAAAATTAAACCCTCCAAAATCCTCCTACCCAAAATCTTTTTATTCTTTTCACATAATTCTTCCTATTTTTCAAAGCCCTCCTCTCTCCTCCAAACTTCCAAACATAGCCTTAAACTCTTGTGTTAGAGTGTTGAGAGAGTTAGATATTATTTTAGTTATAATGTTCATTTTTGAGAGGCCGACCTATTTTATGAGTTTTAGTGTATTGGAGGTTGGGGGTGGGGGGTGTTTTTCAACACGAGGGAGCATCTCTACATTTGAGGATTTTTTTTAAAGAAACACACCTTTGTAAGAATCAAGAATCACAAGTTTTACTATAAATTTTGGTTTTGAAAAAATTAATAGAAGAATTGTTTTTGGTTAATGAAAATTTGATGTATTTATATCATAAGAATAACATAAAGCAATGATCAGTAGACTTGTATAGAATGATATTGATACAAGGTGTGTTGTGAGATTATAAATGGTTTAATTTTAAATAAAATATGTTCTTAATAGTTGAATAATCCTTTTATAAATATAATTATAGATAGGGGTGAATATAGGCTAGGTCGAATTAGGCTTTACTAAGCCTGAGTCTGCCCTGTTAAAAAATTTAAAGCCTAAGTCTGAGCTGTAGTCTATCGTAGACTTATTTTTTTGGTCTGAGTATAGCGTTTATGAAGGCCTGATTGGCCTATTAGCCTACTTAAAAGTCTATTTCATTTAAACATTTGTAAATAAGTCATTCAGCTCAACTTTATATAAACTAACAAATTAAAAGATCAGTAAGATTAAATGTTTGTTTCCATTGACTTATTTAAGTTTATGTAATATCATAAATTTTGTGATCTATTTGTTTGAAAGAACTTATGGAAGCATCTTATGACATTGTTCATAAGATTTTTTTCATCTTCATAATTTCTTTAAAATGACTAATATTTATTTTTATATTTTAATTCAAAGTACAAAATATAATATAATAATAATAAAATTATTCATATTTATTTAAATAGGTCAGTCTCATAAACTTAAAAGGTTTTATATATTGTCTGTGGCCTGATTTTTTAGCTAAATATTCATATTTATTTAAATAGGTCATTCTCATAGACTTAAAAGGTTTTATATATGGTCTGTGGCCTAATTTTTTAGCTAAATATTTATATTTATTTAAATAGGTCAGTCTCATAGACTTAAAAGGTTTTTTTATATCGTTTGTAGTCTAATTTTCTTTAGCTAAATAAACATATTAAAAAACCTAAATCTTTTTTATTTATATAAAAAATCTAGCATGAGCTCTTGTTAGTCTGCCTGAGTTATTCCATACGCCTAATTGTACGTAATAGAGTTAGATATTTTAACACTTAGATATCTACATAGTGTAAACTAAAGTCAAGGGTACAAAAAGCAGCCAACTTTGAAAACAAGTACATAAGAAAACAAGTAATCCTATGATACCTCATCTATAAATAAACCTCTTCCTTGATTCATGTAACACACCAAACCGACTCACTACTCTTCAAAAATGAAAAGAACTCAAACACTACCTCTCTTTATACTATGTTTACTCCCTTTGTTTCTTGGTTCCAAAGCAGAGCAATGCGGTAGCCAAGCTGGTGGAGCTGTATGCCCAAACGGGTTATGTTGCAGCAAGTTTGGTTTTTGTGGTAACACTAATGATTATTGTGGAACTGGTTGCCAAAGCCAATGCAAATCTTCTCCAACACCGACAACTCCAACACCGACAACACCGACACCTAGTGGTGGTGGTGGAGATGTTGGAAGGCTTATTAGTGCTTCTCTGTTTGATCAAATGCTTAAATATAGAAACGATGGACGGTGTGCTGGTCATGGGTTTTATACCTATGATGGTTTTATTGCTGCTGCTAAATCTTTCAATGGATTTGGTACAACTGGTGATGATACCACAAAGAAGAAGGAACTTGCTGCTTTCTTGGCTCAAACTTCTCATGAAACCACAGGTAAGCTCCTAATTAAATATTGAACATCAATTATATCTGATGTCCGTAGCACCCACACCTTTGAAAAATATGTCTGTGTAAGTATCTTATAGTGTCAAAAACCGTTTTAAATTATTTTTGGCATCTACGTATGATTGTGTGTTTCCGATGTCTGTTTTTGTGATGTGAAATTAATATTGAGCATGTAGGAGGATGGCCAACTGCACCCGACGGTCCATACGCGTGGGGGTATTGCTTTGTGAATGAAAAAGACGCTCAGGGAAACTTTTGTACATCTAAAGATTGGCCATGTGCTGCTGGTAAAAGATACTATGGAAGAGGACCAATTCAAATCACTCAGTAACCTTCTTTCACCTTCATCTTTATTTTACTTATCAAATTAAATATTCATCTCACTCAGTGGAATACATGAGTGTTTATTAGTGCTTGACCAAGAAAAAATAAATGAATGATTAATGGACTAATGGGATAATATTGACTTTTTTTCACAGCAACTACAATTATGGTCAAGCGGGCAAAGCAATTAATGAAGATTTAATAAACAATCCGGACTTAGTGTCCACAAATCCAACTGTATCATTCAAAACAGCCATATGGTTTTGGATGACCCCTCAGGGAAACAAGCCATCAAGCCATGATGTGATTACTGGAAGATGGACTCCATCTGCTGCTGATAACTCAGCAGGAAGGGTCCCGGGATATGGTGTGATCACTAACATAATCAACGGCGGGCTTGAATGCGGCCACGGTCAGGATAATCGAGTCGATGATCGGGTCGGGTTTTATAAAAGGTATACTCAAATATTGGGAGTGAACCCTGGTGGTAACTTGGATTGCAACAGCCAGAGGCCATTTGCTTAAGAAATTTACCTATGTTAATGCTATGATAAGAAGTATAAAGTATAGTAATAAAGGGATCACAATGAATGATCCTACATGTAAGTGGAATCTTTCTTGCATGCTAAATAAAAAAGCTTCCATAATGTTTCGATAAAATAATGCTTAAGAAAATGATCTACAAGAGTTTCAATGAAATAATATGAAATTAACTTTCTAGTGTTCTGATAGAATAATCCTTTATTTTTACACTTTATTCTTTTCAAAATAAGAGATAAGTTTTTAAATCATTTCTTTAATTAAATTTCACTTATAAAAGTGTTTGTAATGTGTTTTTCAACCAAATAACCTCTCTCAAAAATACTCAACACTTAGCCATTAAATTATGTAAAAATTCTCTCTTGGTCTCTTAAGATTACCCATAAAATTACTAAAATGAACATGAACGTTTATATATAACTCCACAATTGAGGAAGGCACGTGTCTTTAGACTTCTCGCGCCTAAACAAATTTGCCTCGTGGATGAGGCACATCCAAAAACTATAGAAACTACTTCTAACACCTGACTCATGGATCTTAAAATTATTAAAATTATTAGTAAGTACCACATCACTTTGTTAAGGAAGAATCTTTCTGTCAAGACCATTATCATCATCAACACTATTAGGAAGATTCTAAAGTTTCACATTGGTTGAAGATAGAGCATTGAAAAAGTATATATAGAGGGACACTCTTCCCCTTATCAACCGATTTTTTAAGGATGAGTTAGGTCAAACTCTAATATGGTATCAGAGTCTGGTTCGGACCATGGGCCGCCCACCGTTAATATCCATGCACCAAGCCTAAAAGGCCGTCCACTGTTAATATCCATGCACCAAGCCCAAAAAGAGTGCTGGATGTGAGGGGGGTGTATTAGGAAGATGCTAAAGTCCCACATTGGTTTGAGATAGAGCATTAAAAGAGTATATATAGAGGGACACTCCTCACCTTACCAACTGGTTTTCTAAGGATGAGTTAGGTTAAACCACATTTCTTAACATGATATCAAGAGTCTCGTTTAAGATCCGGTGGACCACCTATTATAGTTTCCGCTATCGGGCCACCTATCGTTTATTTCCACGATCCAATTGTCTAGTCCTGAGCATGAGGGGTGTGTTTAGAATTATTTTTAGAATAATACTAATAAATTAAGAGCTTATTAATTTAAAAATATTAGAAATAACATTGAATTCGAATAATTACAAGTATTTAGAAGTTTTAGGTTAATATCAAAATGTTTAATAAAATAGAGGGAGTTAGATAAAATTAATTAAAAATTAAGAGCTTTATTAAAAATAAAATAAATAGAATAAAGGAAGATTTTTATTTATATAAGCATAGATGGATTTAGAGAACAGCCAGTTTTGGGAAAAAAGAGAAGAATAAAAGGCAAATTCTAGCAGAGAGAATTGTAAGAGTATGATCTCTAATCACGAAGACTCAAGTTTTTCGGCTTAATCGAGGTAATGGGAGATTATTTCATGATGTATGTTGAGCTTAAGTGATAATGGGGATCCCTTAGCCCCTTTTCTCTTTTATGATGTTGTTGATTTAATTATGAGAGGTTTGTGCAAAACTTCCATGATTATATTGATTGTGAATTCTGTTTCACGTGGTTGATGCTGATTTTATTGTTGATGTTAAATTCGTGTGAATCTATGCTACAAAAAATTATTGTTGATGTTCATATACTATATGATAAGTTGATGAACAAAACATGAATATTTTATGTAATATATGTTGATGTTCATATGCTATATGATAAGTTGATGAACAAAACATGAATATTTGATGTAATATATGTTAGATTGTTCCGTGATGTGAAATCTATCGTTTATATGTGTAAATCGAATTCTAGAACTATTACATTGGGAAATAAGTCGAAAGAAGTCAACATATGTTGAAATAAGTCGAATAAGTCAAAATAAATCGAATAAGTTAAAATAAGTCTAAATAAGTCGAATAATTCAAAATAAGTCGAAATAGGTCTATTTGAGGTGCGGTTAGTTGCGTAGGAAAGCTAAGACATAAATTTTCTGTAGGGTGATGAATTCATGAGGTTTAAATGTGCAGATGAGGCCGTGATTATGGTCATTCCTCATGATGTTTATGCGTATGAATGATATTGTGAATATGGTATATTCTTACGAGGTTTATATGAATAACATTGTGGAAGTAGTAATTGTGTACATCACATGAGTTTAGTGTTGAAATTAAACATAAGTGTATTTAATTTTAGAAATTAGATGTCGAGCCAATGGTATAGGATGATTAGCCGTGATAATAAATGTTTAAGTACTGTTTTTACCATATGTCGATTAATTTCTACAACTAGCAATTAGTATATCCTATTAGTCATTTGTCTATAACTTTAGTTACCTAGATCTTTTAAGAATGAAACTGAGACTATTAGAACCTAGACAAGATTTAACACGAGATATACTTTGATCTGGATCAATTCTTGTGAGATATTGGATCAAACTCTAGTATGGTCGAAGAATAGATTATTGGTTCAACAATTCGACAAGATCTTAGCATGTCGTTGAAGTCTGATCTCATGATGTAGTTGAAGGCCTGTAATGCTGTAGTCGAAGTATGCTCAAGTATGTAGTAGTCGAAATGCTAGGATTGTTAGCATGTCGAATTGGGCCTGTTTGTTAAGCCTGAGTGTTTAAGTTAGCTTGTTCTCTAAGTTAGCTTGTGTAATGGGTTTGTGTGTAAAAGCCCATTAGTTTAGTGTGTTAATTTTATTTTAATAGCTTACCAGTCTCTCATCATTACACACTGCAAATCCTAATTAGGGAGAGATAGGTTATTTGTTATTATGTAATACTTGTAATCTTGTTTTATAGAGAAAGTAAAGAGTTGTAGTTTATAACCAATTTCATTGTGTTATTCTTGGTCCCCTTATTCCCACCCTTATGGGTTTCTTACCAAGAAAAGAAACCTATTATACTTTGTTCTTAGCATTGATTTCACAACAAGTTGGTGCGGATACGGAGAAGAATGTCGTCAGCAAAGTATGAGATTGACAATTTACCGAAGTGAACGATTTCCGTCTGTGGTGCTTGAAGATGAAAGCCCTACTGGTTCAACAGGTTTGCTTAGAAGCGTTGAAAGGAGCCTCACTCATGGACATTGCTTTAATAGAGAATGAGAAAAAGATTATGGTAGAGAAAACCCACAACACCATCTTATTGAACCTTGGTGATAAGGTTCTTTTAGAGGTTTAGAAAGAGACGACGACAACGAGTTTGTTGTTGAAACTTGAAATTTTGTACATGACCAAATCATTGGTCAACCTCCTATACCTGAAGCAAGCTCTATATTCATTCATGATGAGTGAATACAAAGTCTTGGTTGAGCAGTTGGATATGTTCAACAAGCTGATTCTTGATCTTGAAAATATTGATGTCAAGATCGATGATGAAGATCAAGCCCTGTTGCTTCTGTGTGCTTTGCCCATATCACATGCTCACTTTAAAGAAACTCTATTATATGGAAGAGAGTCCCTAACCTTTGAAGTAGTTCAATCAACCTTGTATTCTAAGGATTTGAACGAACGAAGGAGCACAAGCCATCTTCGACTGGTGAAGGCCTGTTGGTTAAGGCGAAATTCACAAAGAGAGATGGCAAGTTCGACAAGAAGAAGGGAAAAAGTCAGCAGAAGTCTTATAGTGGTGATGCATCTGGTATTCGATGTTATCATTGTAAGAAGGAGGGTCATACATGAAAAGTGTGTCCTGAATGCTTGAAATATCATGGAGATAAGGATAATGGCAACACTGCCATTATTCAAGATGATTTCGACTCATCTGATGTTCTTGTGGTTTCAAGCAAACGACTCAAGTAAAGAGTGGATTATTGATTCAGGTAGCACTTAGCACATGACTCCAAACAAAGACTTGTTCGAGGAACTATTTGATCAAGATGGTGGATCTATATTGCTGGGAAACAACAAAGCTTGCAAGATTGTAGGTGTTAGATCTGTGAGATTCAAGCTCCATGAGGAGTCAATAAGGTTGTTGACTAAAGTCAGGTATATACCTGATTTGAAGAGAAATTTGATTTCTCTTAGTGATTTCAACAAGAAAGGATATGTTTTTCAAGGAGAGAGAAGAATCCTAAGAGTCATGAAAGGGTTGAAGAAAGTCTTGAGAGAGGTGAAGAAACAAGGCTTGTATACCCTTGAGGCTGAAGTTGTAAGTGGTTCTGCAGATGTTGCATTTACAAAATCTTTTTCAAAGATAAAAATTTGGCACATGAGATTGGGCCAAGTCTGTGAAAGGGGTCTGGTCGAATTAGAAAAACAAAATCTGCTTGGTGGAGACAAAGTTGAAAAACTGAAGTTTTGTGAACCATGTGTACTAGGAAAATCTTGCAGAGGAAAGTTCAATAAAGGCAAACAAAGAACACATGGATCTCTTAATTACATCCATGATAATCTTTGGGGGCCTGCAAGATGTCCATCACATTTAGGATCAACGTATTTTCTATCCATAGTTGATGATTATTACAGAAATTTATGGATATTCATCCAAAAGACTAAGGATGGAACTTTTAAGAATTTCAAAAGTTTGAAGACTCTGGTCGAAAATCAAACTGGAAGAAAGGTAAAGAGGTTGAGAACCGACAATGGCCTTGAATTTTTCAATGAGGCGTTTGATAGTTTTTGTGCAGCCTCTAGAATTGCAAGGCACGAAACTACTGCAGGTACTCCCCAACAAAATGGTTTGGCTGAAAGATTTAATGGAACCATTTTGAAAAGAGTTAGATGCATGTTATCTAGTGTTGGATTAAAGAAGGTGTTTTGGACAAAGGCTGTTTAGACATTAACATATCTGATAAATAGATGTCATTCGACTGAGTTAGATATGAAGACACTTGAAGAAGTTTGGTCGGGACATCCACTAGATCTCGACAAACTTAGAGTATTTGGCTGTGTAGCCTATGTTCACATTAGGCCAGCCAAGGTTGAACCTAGAGCTTTGAGATGCATGTTCATGGGATACCTTAAAGGAGTCAAAGCGTATAGGTTATGGAGCCTAGAGCCAGGTCACAAGAGGTGTATTACAAGTTGATATATAATTTTCAATGAAGCTGAAATGGCTTTCGAGAAAATTGATGATGTTGGTTGAAGTGCAGAAATATCTAAAGAGCTGGAACAAGGAGAGATTCCTGTTGAGGTAGAGCATGTCGATGTTGAATTGCGTATCTTAGATGATATCGAAGAAGAAGCATAAGAGGTTGATGATATTGAGGAAGTTGAGAAAACTGTCGATGACTACCTATTGACAAGAGATAGGCTGAGAAGAGTCATCAAACCACCTCAAACACTTGGATATGTAGATATTATAGCTTATGCCTTAATTTCTGCAAGTGAGGTTCTAGATGAAGAACATATAGACTATAAGGAAGTTATGAGGATTTGAAATAAGACTGAATGGATGAAAGCCATTAATGATGAGATGAAATCTATTCATGATAATAACACTTGGGAGCTGATGAAGAAATCTAAAGGGGCTAGGTTAGTCAGCTGTAAGTGGATTTTCAAGGTTAAGGAAGAAATCAAAGGAGTAGTGTCGAAAAGATACAAGGCAAGAATGGTCGCAAGGGGGTTCACTCAGAAAGAAGATGTCGACTTTAATGATGTGTTCTCACCTGTTGTAAATTATAGATCCATTAGAATGTTGAATATATCTTTATATGGACTGAAACAATCTCCTCGACAGTGGAATAGGAGATTCGACAAGTTCATGGCACACATAGGTTTTATTAGAAGTCAGTTCGACCACTGTGTTTACTTCAGATTTTGACCTGAAAATTCATTTTTTATTTTGTTGCTTTATGTGAATGATATTCTCATAGCAAGCAACAATGTTGAGGATGTAATGAAGGTGAAGGGTGAACTCAATAAGGAGTTTGACATAAAGAATCTGGGAGTTGCATCCAGGATTCTTAGGATTGTTATCCGAAGTGATAGAAAGCAGTCAAGATTAAATCAAGATGAAATTGAACCACTTTATTCTCATAACTACTTAATTTATGTAAATAAAATCAAAATCCTACACAAATTAATCATGCGTTTTGAATGATAACTTTGCTAAGTTCAAAACCTTTCTAAGTCACATTGTAATAATTCTACACCTATATAAACTACACATTACCTTAAGAGAGATGTCAAAACTTTGGTAAGTTAACAAAAGAAATACAACAACAATAGCAATAATGAATATTCGATCTTCACAAAAATAATAACATTAGACCTTCAATCTCAACGACAACGACAACAAAAACAACAATCTCAACAAGAACAATAACATTAAACCTTAAATACCGTAACGACAGCAAAAAAAACATTAACCCTAAATATTTCAACAATAACAACAATAACATTATTGGTACAAGCATAGATAAATTATTTATGTACCGAAAACATTTAAAGATAATCAAAGAAATTAGTTGGTGTCATACCCCAAAATTTGCCCACACTTTTCAAAAATTCAAAACTATTTCAAAAATTGGGTTTTATAAAAATCTTGGGTTCATTTACACTGACATCCTGAATTTTATAAATATTCGATTTAAAGTCTATTTTAAAATATAGTAGTTTACTCTTAAATTGCTTATATTTTAATAAATAGAAAATGTTGGCCGATGCTTCTTACATTTCAATTGGCTTGTTATTTCAAACAAATAACATAGCTCAGTTGGTTAGGAAGTAAGGCTTGCAAATAGAAGGTCACATCTGGAGACCAAGAAGGTCCATGGGCCTTTGGGTTGGATCTTTTCCTTTTTAGGATTGTTTTGACCTAATTTCCAGTCTATAAAAGGGCATCTCTACACTCACTTTTTTCACCAACAATTATCTAACAATTCTTTTACTTACTCGCTTACACTTTCTCTCACAATTTTATAAAATTTTTTTCATACGTTTTTCAAAACCTCTTCTCCTTTTTCTTGGCCAATGATTTTAATATGAGGCCCTCCGATTTGTTTTCAAATGTTGTTTTAACCAAATGATGAACCTTATCTGATGGTTATTTTTCTTAAATCCTATTTTTATAATTTTTAAACTCATGAAGAGAAGCAACCATTAACCCTTGTTTTCAAACAAAAATTTTCTCTTCCAGAGGGCTAACAATTCACGTGTTCTCACTTTCACACTTTTTATTTAAAAAGCTTTTTTCTATTCTCATAGAATTTTTGATGCACATATTCATACATCGACCAATCTCCTAATTAGAAACAAACCAAATCCTCTTTTTTTTTTTCACGGTATAGTACATAGCGAATTTCCTTTAAAAATCACCTTTGTACATAAACTACATTAATTCTTCTGCATAAGTTAAACCTTTTGTTCACACCATTCATAAACTAATCCTCACAAATCTCAAATTCAAACTCCTTTTTTTTTTCTTTTACAAATCTAATTCATCATTACAACTGTATTAACTTATAACTTACAAACTTTTTTTTTCTCACCTAAATCACAGCAATTTAAAATCGTCCTCACAAACTACCAAAATTAAACACATAATTTTCTCACCAGTAACAAAACCGTACATAAAATCCATGATACCAAACATATCTCAGATTGCTGTTATTCTTACTCATTCAAATTCTAACAATATGCAGGTATGAATTTCTAACAATATACAGAAAGAAGAAGAGTCAATATGGAGGAGAGATCGAAAATTGAAGGAGAAGCATGTTGCTTCATTCAGATGTCGAACATCGTAGAGCCATGTCTAGCAAACCTTCGCCACGGCTTCAAGCATCTGCATCCGCCGAGAAAACACCACACGGACCACCAACACAGAACCTCATCTTCGCCGCTCAGAATCGCAAGACACCAGCATCACTGAACCACACGGAGCCGACAACAATAACATCATCATCTTCACGCCCCCTCCTCTTCCGAATCTGCCGTAACCTTCGTCGGCACCTCCATCTCCGGTAACCTCTTTACCTTTCCTTTTTTTTGCAATTGATGTCGTTGTTTTCTCATGATTTGTGTCCGAGTTGAGTTTGAGAGATGTTGAGACCAAGTGAGGTTTGAAGTAGCTCATTTGAAACATAGAAAGTATGTGAGGGGGTTTGGATTGGAGATGGACAAAATTGATTCTGAAAGAATTGAGTTTACTAGAATTGATTTTATATGAATTGAGTTTAGAATAATTGATTTATGTTTGGATACAATTTTATAGAAGTGATTGTTATCAATTAATAATGTTTGGATAGTTTTAACAAAAGTGATTTTGAATTGGATAATTACCAAAATGGTAATAAATTCTAATACAAATAAAAAAGAAGCAATTGATAAAAATTAAAGAGGATAAAGAAGGAAAATTCAAAAGAGTTGTAATAAATAATATATAATATATGTAGAATTGATTCTACTAAACTCAAAACTAGGAATTGTAGCTTCTACTAGAATTGCTTTTGGAGTAGGAGAATTGATTTTGAAAAAATATCCAAACAAGAAAAAAAACCAATTTTCAAGTTGAGTTGCACTAGAAGTGCTTTTGGGGCTTGTAGAAGCCAATCCAAACATGCACTTAGAGGGTTAGACGATTAGAAGAGGGGAGATTTCCGATTTCGTATTCAACTTTGTTGGTTTTGGTTGATTTCTGTTTGTGGAAGCCATGGCTGGTTACAAGTAAAGCTGGGTTGAGCATTGAGAAAGAACAGAGTTTGGCCGTAAAAACTAGGGGAAGAAGCGGACATTTTCTACCCCATTGCTCCTAGGTTTTTTATTGTGTCTTTAGTTATTGGTGATACGGGCTCAATTGGTTTAAAGCCCAGTTTTGTTTTCCTTGTGACACACCCCCTGCCTCTATTGTTTTTTAGCATGAGTTTTGATTAGTATTAATTAGTTTAGTTAATCGTTAAATTGAGTTAATTAGTTCTATTAATTTAGTTTCAAATATATATAAAAAAAACATGTTTCATTTAATCATTTTAGTCAATAAAAAATACCAAAAAATATTTTGATTAATTTTAATTAATGCTTATTCTCTGTTTTAGAATCTAATATGACAATTTTAGATGTTTATTTTAATCAATAATTGTTTAAATTCTTATTATCATTTTATGAATACGTACTAACCGTTTCTTGTTTTGTGAGGTACTATCTTTGAGGACTTGAGACATTTCTGGTGGGCGTTTTCAAGTTACTAATTCTTATACATTTAATCGCTTTACTTTCCTCCTTAATTGTCATTTTTGGGTTTGTAATAATTTTATCCCCATTCGTTTAAACTTGTAATCCCCTCCCCGAAGCCATGTAATAGCGTAGGAGTTTACATTCCGCACTTTATTTTCTGTACATATTTAACTGTTAGTAATTAGGCGTGTATGGCAAGATTAATTAATTGAACGTTAGCTAACCTTAAAATCAAGATAACATATCTGAAACTAACACACATCGCACTCACTCACCTCTAGGGTACGCCTCTCTCGTTACCTTCGGAAATATATGGTCGTGTCCCTCGAATGTGGAGGTACCCATTAGCAAAAGTCCCTCGATTTAAATCATCAAAGATCATGGTCCCTCGATGACCCTCGATGCTGCCTACGAATACATGATCTTGTCCCTCGATTGTTGCCTACGAAAAGTGATGATTTGTCCCTTCGAATTTGCTAAAGGTACCTCTACTTGTTGCCTTCAACGACCTCCGATGACCCTTCGATTGTCCCGAACGTCCAATAAAAGGACTACGTACCCTTTATGGTATGGTTAGCCCTAGGAACGTAAAAAGCATAGAAAAAGACATACATTGGGGAATTGCTCCTGGTTCGCTTATTCAAAAATAAAAATTGTTTTTTCACACTCTTCTTCTTTTTCAAAGAAAACAAAGGCTACGCATTTACGCTAAAGTCCTTTTTCTTCAAAAATCTTTTCAAAACAAACAAATTGGATCTAAGCGAACTAAGAGCCCATGGATAATCATGGATGAAAAGGGTGCTTACACCTTCCCTTTTCATAATCTACCCCCGAACCCGTTTTTCTTTAAAAGGGTCTTTTTCTGTTCTTTTTGCCCTTCCTAACATTGGACAAAATAAAAGTCGGTGGCGACTCTTGCTCACCGCAACATTGCTTGCGAAATATTTTAAAGGCAGTTCTCCCACTGTGTTACAGTTGGTTTGAGTTTCCTTCATCGAGTATCGTTCGAGTTTCCTTCCTTATTTTATTACTTCATTCAACTTAGAAGATGAAGTTTTGTTTCGTTTAATAAAAAAGATGAAGAATAGTGTTTTTCGATTTTATGAAAGATGGTGTTTCGTTTGTTGGTTGGAAAGATGAAGAAAGTGTTTTGTTTTCTAGAGCTCAATAAATTTATGAGAAACACAAAAGTGAATGAGAATTAGCTTTGTATTTTGAAAAATAATATTGCTAGGAGTTTTCCTCTCAATTGACATTAACAACCGAGAAAATATGCGGTAGTTTTCCTCTCAAATGAAAAGAACAACTAAGCAAACAATTGATTTATTTTTTAATTAAATAATAAAATATAGTAAGGATAACATTTTAAAAGAAATAAAATCATAAACATACATTGTTGGGATTCAAAGTGTGTCCCCATAGGACTTTTTCCACTGAAGGAATAGATTGTTGGGATTCTTAGATCAATTTTCGAAAAAATAAAAATAAAAATTATTTCCACTAAACCACTTACTATATTCACAATAAGTAGGTAATTTGACACCATAACTTCATCATGTAAAATACAGTAAGAAGCACAAAAAGTAGCCAATTTTGAAAATCAGTGCATGGAAAAAACTATTAATCCATTATATCTCCTCTATAAATTGACATCTTCCCTCATTCTTCATGTCACACACCAAACTGAAACTCTTAAAAAATGAGAAGCATTATCAAACTATCTTGCTTGATACTATGTATACTACATTTCTCTCTTGGATCCAAAGGAGAACAATGTGGTAAACAAAGCAATGGAGCGTTTTGCCCAAATGGATTATGTTGCAGCCAATTTGGTTGGTGTGGTGACACTGAGCCTTATTGTGGAACTGGTTGTCAAAGCCGGTGTAAATCTTCTCCGAAACCGACACCGAGTACCGGTGGTGGTGGTGGAGATGTTGGAAGGCTTGTTCCTTCTTATCTTTTTGACCAAATGCTTAAATACAGAAATGATGGACGTTGTCCTGGTCATGGATTTTATTCCTATGATAGTTTCATTGCTGCTGCTAGATCGTTTAATGGATTTGGTACTACAGGTGATGATACTACCCGTAAGAGAGAGCTGGCTGCTTTCCTGGCTCAAACTTCTCATGAAACCACAGGTTGTTAATTATGACTACTTCTTTAGATCATTGGATATGTTAACTTTATATACTATAGAGTATATTTTATTTTAAAATTTGGATATTCATACAAAATTTAAAACTAAAATTAATTTTAAATAACTTTATATACTATAGAGTATATTTTATTTTAAAATTTGGATATTCATACAAAATTTAAAACTAAAATTAATTTTAAACATTAACATAATATGTAGTATTCAATATAAATATATCTTAATAACAAAACTTAATACCATCAACATGGAAAAATAATTAATATTCCCTCCATCTTAAAATAAGAATTATATAGTTAAAACTTTTAAATATAATAAATAAAAGAGAAAATAATAATTTTATGAGTATTAATTATAGGAAATATATATAAAAGATAAAATTTAAAATTGTATAAAAAACTAAATACGACATTTATTTTAGACAATTATTTTTTAAAAATTTGACTGTTATTTTAAAACGGAGAAAGTATATTATAAATATATTAAGTGTTTACTTAACAGTGGTTTTAATAATTGTGATAGTGATAAATATAGTGGTTGTGGATAGAGGCCTATCAAAGTTGTGATAGGTAGTGATCAAAATGGTGGTTTGTTTTATCTATAATGGTAGCTAGTAATGAGTAGAGTTAAGTCGAACTCGCTTCAATTTGGCTCGTTAAGAATTGGTTTAGTTTAAATATTGGTTTGAGTTCGACACGAACTTTTTTTCAAATCAAATTTGACTCGTTAGAAGTTCACGAACAACTCGGTTCAATTCGTTAGGTTCAACTTATTTGCTTCACAGACTTAAAAGTCATTTTTAAAGTCTATTTTTTTTTATATATTTGACATTTTAAATTTATATATATTTTTTAAATAAAAATGATAAGATTAGAATTTATACGATGTTGATTTTATTTGATTTGTATAATAATTTTTAGAAATATTTTGCTCACTTGTGAATATAAATTATCAATTAAAATCGTTAAATTAAAAGAAAATATAGGACTAAGAGTTGGAGCAAATATTTAAAACTACTATTAAAAATAACATAACTCATCTCATATATAATTCAGTTGACTCATGAATTTAACGAGTCAAACTATGTATAGTTCAAGTTCAATTCATTTAGTTAACGAACTTAGTTTTTAGCTCATATTCAATTCATTTGGTTCATGAACATAGTTCAACGATTTCCAAACTATTTTCGAGTTGGTTAAGTTCATTGCCAGTCCTAGCCAGTGGTGACTATAATGGTGTGAGTGTTAGTCGTCACAGATTATTAATAGTCGTTGGAATGATTAGAGTAGTGGTCAGAGTAGTATTTGATAGTTGTATTAGTAGTTATTTATTATGGTCGAATCAGAGTGGTGGGTTGAGTGATAGTCTGATAATCAAATGATGATTAATGTTTGTTGAAGTAATAGTTGACAATGAACAGAACGGTAACTAATGTTAGTAGATGATGGTTAAACGAGTTATCTTAGTTGGATGGATATGAGATTCTGATAATCAAAATGGTGGTTAGAGGTGGTTAGAGTGATGATTGATAATGGTGGTTATAAAGTAGTTAATGATCAGATTGAAGATCATATATTAATAAAGTGATAACAAAGTCGTGACTAGTAATTCAGAATGATAACCACAGTAGTGGCAAGTGATATAAGATCGGATTAAAATAAAATAAAAAATTATAAAATCTATTTTTTATTTATTTTAAATATTATGAATAAAATATTTTTAAATTACAGAAAAATAAACTCAATTCCATTTTAATCTAACATATTTATATTTTGAATTTATATATGAAATTAATATTTTTGAGCATACAGGTGGGTGGTCAAGTGCGCCAGACGGGCCATATGCGTGGGGATATTGCTTTGTGAACCAACTGGATAGCCGGGGAGACTTTTGTGCATCTAGAGATTGGCCATGTGCTCCTGGTAAAAGCTACCATGGCAGAGGACCAATTCAACTCACTTAGTAATTTTCTTAATTTTAGTGGAGTACTATATTTATGAGTGTTTATTAGTGCTTGACCAAGAAAATAAGTGAACGTTTAATGGACTAATAGAACTTATGTTGACTTTTTTCACAGCAACTACAATTATGGTCAAGCTGGCAATGCAATTAATGAAGATTTAATAAACAATCCGAATTTAGTGTCCACAAACCCAACTATATCATTCAAAACAGCCATATGGTTTTGGATGACCCCTCAGGGAAACAAGCCTTCAAGCCATGATGTGATTACTGGGAGATGGACTCCATCTAGTGCTGACAGGTCAGCAGGGAGATTCCCCGGATATGGCGTGATCACCAACATAATCAACGGCGGGTATGAATGCGGACACGGACAGAATAATGCAGCCGATGATAGAGTCGGATTTTATAAAAGGTATTGTCAAATCTTGGGAGTGAGTCCTGGTGGTAACTTGGATTGTAATAACCAAAGGTCATTTGCTTAAGTAAATAATCCAATGATAATGTTATCATATAAAGAATGGTAAAAATAGGATGGTAATGAATCATCCTACATGTAAGTGGAACTTTGCTAAATAAAATAGGTTCCATACTGTTTTAATGAAATAATCTAGTTAATTTACCACCTCTTATCACATAAAATGTTGTTGATGAATATCTATCTATACATCAAGGTTAATTTACTATAATATTTAATTGGGACGAGACATGTCAAATAAAAATATATAATTATAAGAAAAATGATATGCTTCCATCTAGATTTAACACAACACCGTAGATTTGTACATGCAGCATATAAGTTTTAATTTTTTAATAATTATCCTGTCTTGGTTTTTGTGCCAGAATATTTTTTTTCGGTTAATAGCTACGGTGTAAAATACGGGGTGTAAAAAAAAGTTGTAGTATAGCATAACTCTAATTATAATTATATTTAGTGAAAATCTTATAAACAAATAAACATGTATATAGATTAAAATTAACTTCTATCTTAAGCATCTGAATTTAACGTTAAACTCTATCAAGGAGAGTAATCTGAGACTAAACATTAGAAGATAGAGACGTTTAGTTAGGTTCTATTTGATAAAATTAACAGTTCGGTGATAAGCTGGCTTATGGCTGATGACTGATAATTTTTTGCTGATGGTTGATAGCTTATGGATGATGGTTGATGGCTGATAAGCTAATTGAAGTGTTTGATAAAATTAGCAGTTTAACTAGCTGATAAATATAAAATGACATAAAAAATATTTTTTAATTAATAATTAAAATTTATAAGGGTAATAATGGAAGAAAAATGGTAAGCTATAAGTTAAAACGCTATTTAAAATAGCGTTTGAAAAATAAGCTATAAGTTAGTAAAATAAATTATAAGCTCGTGATGAAAAGACTGTTAATGAATAGGTCTTTTATTATCATACGAGCTTATAAGCTATAAGCTTAAAATAAGACTTGTCAAATAGAGCTTTAGAGGGTTAGAATATGTTATGCCGAGTTAATTTGCCAGATTTGATTCATGTCTGTTAAAATTTTAAAATTTAAGTCGACATATAGTCTATCATGGGTTTATTTTTAGGCTTGACTTTAATATTTTCAAATGTCATATTGATTTATTAGTCTATTTAAAAGCTTATTACATATAATAACAAATTTAAAAATCAATTAGACTAAATATTTATTTTCATTTACTCATCCAAATTTATCTATTAACATAAATTTTGTGATACTAATTGTTTTAGAAAACTTTTGAAAATAATTTACGGCAACATCTTATGATATTTTTTATAAGATTTTTTCGATTTATTTTCGTAAGTTCTTTAAGATAACTAATCAATATTTTTGTATTTTAATTCAAAATACAAAATATAATATAATAATAATAAAATTATTTATATTTATTTAAATAGGTCAGTTTAATAAATTTTAAAAATAAATAAATTTTGTTGAGAATAAGTCTCACATTGGTTAGAAAATAGAAGAATAAACACTTTATAAGTAAGAGAATCCACACACCTATCACCTTAAGGTTGTAGGTGAAGAAGTTGTGTGTCTCGCACAAAGATGTGTTGCTCGAACATAATGTCTCGAAATTAACAATGCTCCTCGCTCGACCCTTCCCCGATTATTGCGCTAATAAATTTATGGTTGGTGATCTGACTTATTTAATTAAATAAACTTATAAAAAACATAAACTTTTTCTATTTTAAATAAAATCTAACTCATTTTTTAATTGTAATTGTAACTTTTATTTTTTTAGACATGAAATTCGTATGATATATTTAATTTAATGATCTATATATCATATAACATGATGATCAATGAGAGCTCTCCTTTAGACATGACAATAAAACTCAGACCCACGGGTACCCACCCGAACCCGCCCCAAAGTTGACGGGGAAAACCTGCTTTGACTGGGTTTGGGTTCGGGTTTGGGTTTTCCCCAATTAGAAAACATGGGGATGAGTCAGGTAATGGGGACACTAGTACCCACCCCGAACACGTCCCCGAATCCGCCCCGTTTATTTCAATATATACATTATTATTTATATTTCATAATTCATATTATTAAATATGTGGCTAATGTTTTAATAATTTGATTTGTATTTGTTATTTTAAATATTTGAAATATATGTATGAAATTTTTTGAGATTGTTTTATTTTGTTATTTATAATGTAATTTGATTTTTGAAAAAGTAAATATTTTTATTAAAAATTGATTTTACGAAATACATGGTGGCGGGGCGGGAATACCCGAACTCAACCCGAACCCGTTAAGGACGGGTTTAGATTTTAATTCCCCATCCCCGTTTGAGTTTGGGGCGGGTAACGGGGATTGATTGGGGATCGGGTTTAGGTTTGGGGGAGGTAAAAACCGTTCTCGACCCGCCCCGTTGCCATGCCTACTCTCCTTATTTAAAAAGACCATCCTCCACCATACCGAACACTTATTTCGCTGATCTAAAATCTCATTGCATCGTTTCATTGAACACTTCTAGTTCCCAAACAAAACGCCAGCCATAATCTATACATGCACAATATTAATTAAAATAATCGTTAAAAAACAATGGATTAAGTATGTTTTTAAGTTCCTATAAAATTATGAAAATTTGTTTTTAATTTTTATTAAAAAATATTATATTTTAGTCCTAAAAAATTATTATACACATAATTTTAGTTTCTACTATTAAATTAATATTTATTTTTTAATATTTATTTTACAAATATGTTTAGAATGTTATAAAAAGTTCTTTGAAAAAAAAGAAACTCAATATTTGATTTTTAAGTCGAGATTTTCATTACTTTTATCATTAATTTTTAAAAAATTTAATATTCATATTTAATTTTTTTTATTTTAAAAAATTCTAAAATTTTATAAATAAATATTTCATACTATGAAAAAATTATTCAAAAATTTAAAAATTAGAGGATAATTACATAATTTTCAAAATTTTAAAAAATATCATAGACTAAAACTGTATGCATAAAATTTTTACAGAGACCAAAATATATCATTTTTTTTAATAAGATTAAAATAAAAATTTAAAATATTTATAAGAACTAAAAGTATATTTAACCCAAAAGTAATTATAAATAATGATCCAAAAAAAGAAATATTGAGTAATAGATTGAACAAGAAGTGTTCTCTAACAATATTCGATGCTAAAATGTGTCGAGAGAAAATGGAAAATAATATGAGAAAATAATGGAGTTTATATTAGAGGTGTCATGTAGGAATTTTTGTGTCATGGCAAGATTGAAACTAATGACACATCTAACGATTTTGTTTTAATGTTATAATAATTTATGAATTACGAACTTCGGGACGAAGAGGAACACTAAACACATGGCACTAAGGAGTGTAAATAGACTGAACCGAGTTAGGTTTTATCAAGTTCGAGTCTGGTCTGTTAAAAAATTTAAAGTCTAAGTTTGACCTGTAATTTATCGTAGGCTAATTTTTTTTGGCCTGAGTCTGAATTTTTTGAAGGTCTGATTGGTCTATTAACCTACTTAAAAGCCTAGTTCATTTGAACATTTGTGAATAAATCATTCAACTCAACTTTATATAGACTGAACATTTGTAAACAAGTCATTCAACTAAACTTTATATAGACTAACAAATTAAAAGATTAGTGAAATTAAATGTTTGTTTGTTTTTACTTATTTGAGTTTACCTAGTAGCATAAATTTATTTGTTTGAAGGAACTTATGGAAACAACTTATGATATTTTTCATAAGATTTTTTTCATCTTATTTTCACAATTTTTTTAATATAACTAATATTTATTTTTTATTTTAATTTAAACTACAAAATATAATATAATAATAATAAAATTATTTATATTTATTTAAATATATCGGCCTCATAGGCTTAAAAAACTTTTTTATATGGCACGTGGTCTAACCTTTTTAACTAAATAGACTTATAAAAAATAGTCTAGGTCTTTTTTATTTATATAAAAAGGCTGACCTGACCTAGGCCTATGTAGACTGGACTAGGGGTGTTCGCGGTGAGGTTTGGGTGGTTTTGACGAAAAAAATCATCCGAACCGCAAGAGAAAAAATCGTGCGGTTTGGTTTGGTTCGGTTGGTTTTTAAAAAAATCCAAACCAAACTAATGCGGTTTGGTTTGGTTGGTTCGGTTTTTTACAAATATTTTATTGAGGCATACATATACATATAGATGACAACATAACTTTGTATTTAAACATTCATACACTATCAAATAACAACAAAACTCGTCATATTTTGACAACAACTTTCTATTTAATATGTAAAAATTAAATTAGACAAAAGTGAAATAATAAAAATAAAATAATAATATAAAACAATATAAAAATTATTAGAATGAAACAAAAAAATAGAAGAGACGAGAGATTAGTGAAGGTGAAAAAGAAAAAACAAAAGAGTTGAGAGATTAGAAAAGAATATGTGCGATAAAAACGAAATTGAAATAGAGAACATTTGCTTAAAAATGAGAAGGTGAAAAAGAAAGAATATAAGAGAGTAGAGATTATAGATAAATAGGGAAGATATATGTGGCAAAGAAGGCGTGATAATGTTATTAGAGATTTGAGAAGATCGGGACTAAAATCATATGTGTAAGGATGCAAAAATTGTTCGTAATCATAAGGCTAAGGTGTAATAGATTTAAGTTTGGGTTGAATGTAAGTTAAGATAAAGTTAGGTTGTAACATAATGCGGTTTGATTCGGTTTGGTTCGATTTACAAAATTCAAACCGCAAACCGAACCGAACCGTGCGGTTTTGTTAAAAGATAACCCAAACTAATCCGAACCAAATGCGGTTTTTTGCGGTTTCGGTTTGGTTTGGTTTGCGATTTTCTATTGGGTTGTTTTGGTTTTGAACACCCCTAGACTGGGCCGTAAGCTCCTGTTAGTCGGCATTGCCTATTTCCACCCCTAATGGCACGACACAGCACACTATTAAATATGTGATTATAATTAATTTTTATATATCTTTATGTTGTTAAAACAGTTAAAAATGCTCGAATCAAATTTATTGTCTTAAATTCTTATTGATCAACATTGTTACCACGCTTTTTTAATGCGTTTAACATGTGTCCAAAATATGTTTAACGTGTGTGAAATCAAAGAGATTTTTTTTTAAACATTTCTTTGAATTATCTAACAAGTGCCATATGTGTTAAGAATTATTTATTGAACAATAAATAGTATGAACACATGTTAATAAGTAGGGTAGTCATCATCTTACATGTTGGTTTTTATTAGAATAAGTTAGGCTAAACTTTAATTCTAACATAATATCTGAGACTCATTTAAGATTCATTGGACTAACTATCATTTATATTCTTGCTTCAGATGTCTAGTCTTATGTATGAAGAGGTGTGTTAAGAGTTTTACATTGAAAAATAAAATGTTTGACCATTTGGTTATAAGTGTAGACTATTCTCATCTCACATAAAAGTGTGTGTGTCATGCAGGTGTGAGACATTGATTCAAAGATTGTCGATGTTAAGAAAAAAATTATTTCTTTAAGACATTTGTCTGAATTTTATGACACACAAAATATATATATATATATATATATATATATATATATATATATATATATATATATATATATATATATATATATCAAAGTCAAGTGTCACAAGGAGCATCAAACAAAAAAGTATTAACTTCCATAGAAGGCAAAAATACCACAAAGGGCCGCGCAACAGAAAATAAACTAGAGCTCTAATTTCTAGGCCTACCATCAATAGACCAAAAGAATCACTAGTAATAACGAGATCACTAAACCCTCTTGTAGTAGGTTAGAACTCTTGATCTGTTGTTAACTAAGACACGTGATAGGATTCTGAAGCCAGCTGTAGAAGGAAAGTGAGTTCAATGTTCACCTGTTAAGAAACCAAATCCAAGGCAACATATGTTCTTATCCTCCACCACTTATACGTTTCTTGACGATCCAAAAATTTGCTTATAATTATCTTTACGCACTAACCAGATAATCCACACCATTACATGCTAAATCATGACAAAACTTCCCCTACACTTAGCCATCCCCATAGAAAAAATCGAAGAGAAAACCTAGCTCCTTAGGTAGAGCCAAATGAACTCCTAACCACCTAAAAATCCTATACCAAATACTAGAAGTTAGGTTACAAGTAAAACATAAATGAATGGCTAATTTAGGCCAATATCCACAAAAGATACAAGAAATTTCCTCTAGGTCAACAATGACCTTCCGTTTGAACAAGTTTTCCCTGGTTGGAAATTTGTCATGCATAAGTTCTTAAGAATAGACCACCATCTTAGACGGGAGGGCCCAATTGTCCCAAATAAGGGGAATAGTTGAATTCTCCCTAGATAAAAGGGATAACTTGAATTTGGTAAGAAGATTCCACTAAGAACAAACTATCTCTAGTATGTCTCTAAATCCATCTATCACTCTACTCACTAAATTGAAACTCTTGAAGAACCAGGAAGAAATCAGATACCTTAGTTTTATCATAGACGGAAAACGGTCTCCTCCAACCAAGATACCTTAGTTTTACTCTCATATTCTATGGTAGGATCCCACGGATAGCCACTGATAGAAGTTGTTGCATCAATACATGACAATCATGAGATTTTAAACCAATTAACTTGAAATCTTTCATTGATACAAGTTTCTTGATGTTTGATGAGTAACCTTGCGGAACTTTAATACCTTACAAACACTCGCAGAAAATTTTCTTTCCCTTTTTAGATAGAGTGTGATATGCTAAAGGCATATAAGTTCTTTATCCTTTCTCTATTGGAGCCATGTTTTCGTATACTCATCAAACTCTTGCTCTCCATTAAAAGCCTTCTGCAATCTACGATAAGGATGACCGAGTTTTAGAAATTTTCGATGCCCAAGGTAAATGGTCTTTTTTTCAAACTCAAGTTGGTGATAACAAGTATTATCTTCACAAATAGGACATGCTTTATGTCCTTTGACACTATATCCAGCCAAGTTACCATAAGCAGGAAAGTCATTGATTGTGTAAAATAACATTGCACGCATCTTAAACGTTTCCCCAGAATATGCATCATCAACTTCAACGCCTTTATCTCACAAGAGTCGTAAATCATCAATTAATGGACTTCGATAAACATCTGTGTCGTTACCAGGTTGTCGTGGTCCAGAAATCATCATACTTAACAGTATATACTTACGCTTCATGCATAACCAAGGAGATATGTTGTAAATAGTGAGAAGAACAGGCCACGACGGGTTTCATTCTATCGGTGGATAGCCCAAGCCTAAGGTTTCTTGGCTTAACTACAAAATCCAGAAACAACGAATCAATTTTCTTCCACTGCAATGAATCAATTACATGGCGAATGTTTCCATCATGATTCTTTTCATCTGCATGCCATCTAAGATTCTTTACGTCATTCGAATTAGCAAAAAGTATCTTAAATTGTGAAATTATTGGTAAGTACCATAACACTTTAGCAGGAGGATGCTTACTACTAACATTTTCATAGTCATTGTCATCACCATTATTGGCCTTCAGCTTGTAATGTGACACACCACATTTCGGACATTGATACAAGTCTTCATACTCTTTCCTGTATATTATGAAATCATTAGGGCAAGAATGTATTTTGATATACTCCAGACCTATTGGACACAATATCTTCTTGGCCTTATAGCAACGATCCGACAATTTGTTATCTTATGGTAATATTTGCTTTAGCAATTCAAGTAATTGCGTGAAACTTTTATCCGACCATCCATTTTTTGCCTTCAGATTAAACAACTTTAATACCGCCGACAATCGTGTAACATGTGTGCATCCTTTATATAAAGGGGTGTCTTTATCACTACATAAGGTATCATAAATATGAGCATTCTTAAAAGAAGATTCCCCAATATCACAGAACATATCCTCTAGTTGATCTTCCATATATTCATCTTCATCCACTATTTGACTTTGTGGCGCCCGACTTTCCTCTTTATCCACCTCACCATGCCACACCCATATTATATAATTTTGACATATACCATCACAACAAATATGCTGGAATATTTCTTTCTTTGTACCCTTATTGATATTTGTGCAAACAACACAAGGACAATAAAATACATCATTATTGTCGGGAAGATCTTTATCAGCGTATTCAAGGAATTCAAGAACTCCTTTCTCATAAATCGGACCTAATCTATCGACTTTCATCCAACTACGATCCATAATAACTTCTGAAATTTATACACATATAATAATGTGAATGACACACCAAAATCTAAACCTAAAGCATATGAAAAAAGTACTCTCATACTGACTTGAGCATATATACAAAGAAAAAAAGGAACGAAGATGTTGAAGAGTGTCGTACTTCGAAGCTGAAGAATATTATGCACATAAGGAATGAAGATGTTGAAGAGTATCGTACTTCGAAGCTGAAGAGTCAAATGAACGAAGAGCGTGAAGATTTTAGAATATACAACATAAACCAAGAAACAATGAATGAAGATGTTGAAGAGTACCGTACTGGGAAGTTGAAGAAACAAATGAACGAATAGGGTGAAGATTTGAGCTCCAAATGAATGGATACGGAAAGGGTAAACATTACGCCACCTCTTTCGTCCCTGGCTCGCTTTTCCACCTAGAGCGTCATATGAAAGAAATACAAAATAAGTTTTGTTTTAATTTAGCAGTAAACCCTTTAATCGCAGTTGGAAAAATAAAGCGTAGTGGAAACTTAAGTCCTCTAACAACGGTTGGTGTATTAACCGCTGTTAAATCATTTACAATTTATTTTTTAAATAATGAAGATAGGTGACACATGCTTAATGTACTCTAAAAAATGGAAAGAAACAATGTAGTAGTTGGGAATCGAAGCGTGTTATACATCATTTTTTTACTATGGTGTTTAAAATCAACCGTCATTAAATAACTGTTTATAAATCCAGCAACTCACTAGGCGCAAAAATTTTAATCTATCACTACAGTGTATATAAATACGTTGTAAACACGGCGTTGTGGTTTGCGCGTTTTGTAGTATTGTGACTCATTACCCCTTAGAACTTCTTTAACATCCCACCGATTCTTAGCCAAAGGATCTCTCAAGATTAATGTATCTTTGGCATACTGAAGATGTGTAATCTCTAAATTAGAGGAGCCGACTTTAAATATTGAGAAAATACTAAGCTCAATGGTCCTCTTGATCAACCCACTAAGGCCTTTAGCCACTAGGAGGAAAAGGAAAGGTGCGAAAGGGTCTTATTATTTCAAACCCCTCTAGATCTCAATCTATTGAGTTGAGGAACCATTAACCAACACGACCATGTTTCCAGCAAACACACAAGCTCTGATCCAAGATCTCCACTTATTATTAAAGTCAATCTTATAAGCATATAACCCAATAAGTCTCAGATACATGAATCAGACGCTTTATGAAAATCTACTCTAAAGATAATACAAGCCTTTCTAGGGCGTTTAGCCAAGTCAATCACCTCAGTAACTCCATCAAACAACATTCTCCCATTTAAGAAAGATGGCTGATTAGGAGATATTCGCTTGTCTGTTACCATTACTAGTCTCTTAGCCAAAACTTTGACTGCCAACTTATACATGGATATATATACAACCAGAGATATAGTCTGAAAATCTCCCAAGGAACCTAGGTTCTTAACCTTAAGAATAAGTCACAAAAAGGAAGCAAATATATGAGATAAAGATGCAGAAATTATAAAATTCATCTAATGCAATCCTCACATCGTCCCTTAGCATGCTCCAGATCCTTTTAAAAAAAGAAAAGTTAAATCCATCAGGGCCTGGACTCTTATTCTCATCACACTAGGGCACCACCTCACCCAGCACCTCAAGAAGGATAGGAGTTGTCAAGGCCAAATTATCCTCCACGGTTAAGGTCCAAAAAGGCACCCCACTAAACCCGGTCCTAACAATAGACAATTCCTTAAACCTCTTAGAAAAATAATTGACCACTTCTCATTGAATGTCGTCCATTTCCTCAATCTAGACTTTCGCAACCTGAAGTGCTAAAATCAAATTTCTTCTAATCTTACATTTAATGGAAGCGTAAAAAAACATGAAATATAATCCCCTCCTTGAGCTACTGAGCCTTAGCTATTTGGAAAATCTGAGAGTATTTCGTCCTAAGAAATGCCCAAAGATCAGCAATGGCTTTGGATTTTGTTCCCACATCCTTAAAAGAAAGGGCCCTTTGGTCAGCCTACATATCTAGGTTCCCAACAACAACTCTAAAAGATTCAATTCAACAATTCAGATTATCAAACACCTACTTATTCCAACGTTTTAGGGTAGCTTTAAGAGATCTAAGCTTTCCCATAAGGATAAAAGTCTTCCAACCATATAAAGAAGAATCAGACCTGAAATCAAAAACCAACTAAGCAAAGTTATGATGAGACAACCAATGATTATTAAACCTTAAAGGTTTGGGACCCCAAAATTGAATATCATATATAAGAGTTATAGGAAGTGACCAAAGACATCTCTATGGAGCGTATGTTGAGTAGAAGACCCTAACAACTCCACCAACCCTCATAAACCAAGACCCAATCATAGGTCATAGCACATTCTTGACAAGCTTTAACTCGTATTCTACCTCAAGAACAGTTAGTATTGATGCTACTTTGTTAAAACGTTTTATTTTCAAATGATCCAAGAAACACATGCAGTAGCAAATAGCAGTTCAATAAATTGAGCAATGCTTACTTGCAAGGGATTTTTTACCCAAGTGCCACACTTTTGAAAAAAATACAAATCTGCCACCATTTGAAATGAATATACGAATATGCCACACATCATACAAGAGCTCGATCAATCAATGGACGAGCATATAAATGAATTTTTTTTCCTTTAGCCGCTCAACCAACCAATGGTCGAGCATATGCATAATGAAATATTAATCTATAAGCTATCAGTTTGAGTTCTTCATACGCAAAGATGCTCTAAGTTTTAAGAAATATGTTTTTGCAGTGTAACTATTATATTTTGTGTAACATTTTCTTTGGAGGCCATACCCTTTCTACCAACCTTGTGTCGAGCTCTTTATGATTTGTGGCATATTCGTATATTCATTTCAAATGGTGGCAGATTGGTGTATTTTTTTCCAAAAGTGTGGCACTTGGTTAAAAAATCTACTTGCAAGCCTCTAATGATGCATTACAAGGCCAACTTGCTAAGCCATTTTTTCTTTCAATTCAATATAAACATATGATACTCGTTTTTACAGCACATGATGGAAACATATGATACTCGTTTTTATAGCACAAGCGTTTTGAATTATCAAATAACAATTATTTCCACTTAAATTAATTAGTAACCCCAATATCACTGATAGCAAATATTTTATTTGAACATTTTAAAGGGCAACGTGTAAGTTTTCACGACCATAAGCTCCTTCCTTATCTTAGGTACATTGCTCTTGTGAAACATAATGTTGTTTAGATACATACAAAAAACACAAAGGAGACAAAAAGAATCAGCTTCTTACCTATACAATTGAAATTTAGATTCATATACTTCCCCCATTACCCTTAAATAATACTAGCTCCTAAATTCCTTTCCTATATTCCAAACGTACAAGTCACCCATCAAACAAAAATACCAGAGTCTCTATGCTGTAATGTTTTTTCAATTGGACCAACTAGCATATAGATATGTTATAGTATTGACATAGGGTGATTATGGATTCATCATAAGGAGAAACAAGAAAGCATAAACCTGCAATTTTCTGATCAATTGTTTGTGCATGACGACCACAACGTTATGAAATTGTTGGCATAAAATATAACAAAGCAATCGAAAAGGTAGGTAGTGTTAGAAAATTAGTTTAAACTGAATGGAATCGAGGCTAAAATCGTGTACGAAACACTTTTTTTATAGTATTTCAAGCACTCTCAAATTGTCTTAGAGTTTCTATGCAGGAATATCCAGGATAATTCAGCTTTATCGAGTTTGCGCAAGACCGGCGAAAACTCGAATGTAGCGAAGAGTGCTCTGGAATTATTCTAGAGGATTTTCATTTTTTGTTATATGTTTTTTTTAATTCATAATGAATTATTTATAGGTCACATTGGTATTGCTTCACAAGGTAGCGACCCTTGGTGAAACAATGTCTTTTACCAAAAGTCACAATGATTGGCCTATAACAACACACTTCAAAAGTTGCATGGTTTCATTCTACAACTCTTCATGAAGTGTTGCCATTTTTCAAATCCACTTCTCTTGTCATTTTGGAACAACTATCATAATATTAATTACTATTAATAATTTACAACAATCCCCCACTTTTTCTAATAATGACAAGTATAATTTCAGAATATAGAAAGCAAAAGAGTGTTAATACAGTTAGGTATCTTTCGATTTGAATTTAACCTTAGTAAAGACAACGCGAATCCTAATCGGAACGTTAGGTAGCTATGCTTTGAACCGTTATCCCATGTGATCAGACCGACGTTACTATACACACACTCTTTAAAAGTTCTTCGCCTACATATCTCGCCTAGCACTATTTATGTCCATGTGCTTTTCCTGTTTTCATGAATTTTTCATGAGAGAAACTTCAACTCTCACTTTAAGACGACACCATCTTGAAATTCATATATGTGAAGTTCAGTTTGTATCTATTTCTTGAGATACATATCCTCCTCGATATAGAATTTCATTAAGAGTTTCTAAAAAAACTAACCCTCAATTATGTAATACTCAACATTGTCACAAAATGTTGCACAACTTCCAAATTAACGACTTAATGTTACCCATTGAATCTTAGGTTAAGATGTATTAACTTCAGATTGGGTTGCTATCATTGTTGGAACACTTATTCAAGGAATTTCAACCTCACACCTCTTGATGTTGTCCTTTACTAAATCCATGGCCAGTAGTTTAGTAAATGAATCATTTAAATTATAGATCGATCGCATATATGTGAGTGAAATTATTACATCTTTAATCAATTTTCTCACAAAAGAATGTCTAAGGCCTCAGTGCCCAGACTTTTCATTTTACACTTATCTGAATTCTCTTGCTAAATTGGCTTAACTATCATGTTGTGTTAACACCTTTGAAACTTGTCTTTAGCCAATGGAACTTCCAACAGAAGGTCCCTAAACCATTCAACTTCTTTGACCAATGGAAGCGAGATCCACATACTATGGCTCCATGGTCAAGAGAGTGATGCATATTTGTTTCCTGCTCTTCCAAGAAATCTCACCCTTAACTAGTGTAAATATCCACTTAGTTGTAAATATATGATCTCCAACACTCGATATCCAACTCATATTGGTATATCCTTCTAATATGGTATGAAACCTACCATAATGGAGGTCAAGATTTTGGTTTTAAAAGATAATCAAAATCCTTGTGATGACCTTCCAATGCTCACCATTTGGATTGCTAGTAAATCTACTCATTTACTAATTGCAAATGTTATGTCGGATATAGTATATTATACTAGAAGACTAATTTCACTTGTGTATTCTAATATGACCATAACTCTTCCATCATTATTTTGACACTAAGATTAAATTGAATATTCACTTTCTTGAACCGTGACAGTTTGAACTTATCAAGAACTTTCTCAACAAAGTGTATTTGACTAAGTTCACAACCCCCACTATTTTTGCATTACTTTGATCCCCAAAAGAGTGTCAACTAGTCCAAGATCTTTCATCTTTAATGTGTTTGATTATGTTTTTAACCCCCACTATTTCGCTTTACTTTGATCGAAAAGAGTGTCCACTATTTCAAGATTTTTCATCTTGAATGTGGAAGCTAGAAACCTCTTTGTTTCTAAGATTCCAGTCATCTAGTTAATAATGATCAACATGTAATCAACATAGAGACAAAGGAATATCACAATATTCTTACACTGCTTTGTGTAAAAACACTTATCGCAAGAATTAGATGAAGAAGGTTTTTAGATAATCATGCATGATGATGCAAGAAGGTTTTTAGATGAAATGAGAGATACAATTATGAGCAATTTAAAGTAAATAGTATAAATTGCAATGAGTAACTTTAGTTATTTTCACTTCTCTCAAATTTTCTCTTGAATTTATATGTTAAACCTTCTTGGTCAACTTCATCATTGACGTGCATGACACTTTTGATCCTTTCTTTCTTTGATAGTCTTTGTCTTCATCAAAAACTAGATATAAGATGTATTCTTCACAATCTCACCCTTTTTGATGATGACAAACTCTTTGAATTCTTGTTTTGATAAGATTCAAAGTCTCCCCCAAATTTGTATGTCTCCCTTTAATTGGTGAACTTTGCAATGACAGAGTCAAACTTTTTAAGTCATTATTTCGGTACATAGTTTTATCCATACAAGGATTCACTACGCCAAATTTGTCTTTTAGCAGCGCATCTACGAAAGCGCTTTTATGAAAAGCGCTGCTATAGGGTTGCGCTAAAAACAAAACTATAAAACAGGTGAAAAAAACGCTGGTAAAGGGGTGGGGTACGAGAGCGCTTTTTGAAAGCGCTGCTAAAGGGGGGATACGAGAGCGCTTTGTTAAAAGCGCTGGTAAAGGGGGGGGGGGGGTTACGAGAGCGCTTCTTAAAAGCGCTGGTAAAGGGGGGGTACGAGAGCGCTTTCTAAAAGCGCTGGTAAAGGGGGGGGGGGTACGAGGGCGCTTTTCTACAAAGCGCTTTCGTAGGCATTTTAATTAAAATAAAAAAAAGAAACGAACAGATTCAGTATTCTATTTGGGCGTATTTTCACGAAACGAACTCAGCTTCTTCTCCAAATTAACAAAACAAACTCAGAGCTTCTTCTTCAAACCGTTCGCCGTCGCCGTCTCCGTATCCTTCTTCGTCTCTGTTCGCTGCTCCGGTATCCTTCTTCGTCTTTGTCTTCTTCTCTTAACCCTATCTTTGCTTCCGCCACCATCAACCTTACATCTTTCGCCATCTCTCCCTTACTGATTTTAAGGGTTAGCCGTCTTTCCTTAATTGATTATTAGGGTTCGATGTCTCTCATTTCACTGTTGTTGTTCAGACGCACGAAATTCCCAAACCTCACTTGGTTGTAGTTGTTCAGATCTGGCATCTCCATCATAAAAATTAAGGTAAGATTCTTCAATTCAAAAATGGAAAAAATGCCTTTTTTCAATTTGATTCTCAACATTCGGTTTCTCATTTCATGTTTATTTCTCCTACTTTTTACAAATGTGGAACTCAGAAACAAAGGGGAAACCCTTATTCTTATTTCAAGCTTCAGCTTCTCATACTAGGTTCAAAGTTCAGACCATATGATAAGAGGTGTGTGTCCCATTTTCTTTATACTCATTTTTTTAATAGTAATAATAATTATTACTATTGTTTGATTTTATAATTGTATTATTGTTTTTGAAGAAGAGTTATAGTCGATAGTTTGAATTTTATTGGGTTGGAATTGGATTTGATTCTCGTTTTCCTTTTAAGTGGAAATTGATATTGTTTATTATTATATATGTGAAACTGAGATTTGTTAAAGTGGAACAAATCAAAGGGTTTCTTATAGATCTCTAGAGATGACTTAATTGTTTTTTTGGTTTTAGTTCTTGATGAAATATGCCCTTTTATCCCTTAAAAAAAAGCCTCTGGTATTGCTCCATCTATTATGTGGCGACTTCTGTGTTTTTGGTAGCTATGAGCAGAAATAGCACGGAAGCACGATATGGTGCATTAAAATGCAGCCAAAGGGTACTTTGTGAAGCCCTTTTGCGGCTATAGTGATGCAATAGTGTGATTTTAATAACTATGTTTCATATTTTTTTGATAGTCCAGACTAAACTGTATTGTGGCCTCTCAGCTACTTGAACTCGTGATTGAGTATCGGAGCTGAAGTAGAAAATGTCTCTTAAGGTAGTGAGAAAACACACTGATGCATTAATGCTTTCCGGTGAGCAATCTTAACTTCTTTCTTTGTCTATTTTCCATTCTTTCTTGATGTTTAAGCTGTTATTGTAATATACTTTCTTATCAATTGAGATACACATTGAAAGTTCAAAGCTAATTATATGTTGGTTCACTGCTATATAATTATATTTGATAATCACGGTAATTAATGTGTGCTTTAAGAAACTACTATATTGAAAGTTCTTTTGTTAAAATTCAACATTATTGTCTTTTACTTTTATACAATAGTATAAAATTTTGCTTTGTTGTTAAAATTATTCAATAAAGAATCATGGTTCATATTTTAAAAACTATCATTGATTCTTTATGTTGATGAGTGATTGACACACTTCATTCTCGTATAAACTTCAATATGTTTTTATGCTCAAGTTAAGCTAAAATCTCATTTATGTTTTTGGTTTTGTTTCATTTGGTTGTTTAGTGTATCTTATTATGAGTTTAAACTTTGGCAGCCAAGTTATGATATTTTTTGTCATTTAATAATTGACCAAGAATCTTATAGTTTATTCCTCCTGCATGGATGCTTGATTCGGGAATTGCGAGAAAGGTATTGTTTTCTATGCTTTTACTCTTGAAATGTAAAACAATGACTCTACTACCCGTATTGGCTTTGAAAAGGCTTATTAGAACTCTAGTGAAGATGTACATGGTGAAGATTGACAATTGTGCATTGTTGGAAAGTCAATTATGGCCATCGAGGAGTCACGTTCGGCTGGAGAGAACTAGTTTTCTTAGGGAGCAAATCAGTATATATATATATATATATATATATATATATATATATATATATATATATATATTGTATTTTGTGTTTTGAGAATTTGATTGTAAACTTAGCTTCTAGAGCACTTATAAAATTAGTGATGTTTTATTTGTATTTGATAATAAATATATGCAATACTTATAGATTCAATTCATAAAATGTTTCATATTAAATGTATTTTTTTAATTTTTATTTGTTTAATATAATAAATGTATTTCTCAAAATATTTGTGAGAGTTTGAGATATTTCAAAATATTAGAATTTATAAAAATAATAGGTTTACTAAAAACACCTACGAAAGCGCTTTTTAGTAAAAGCGCTGCCAAAGATTAAAAAAAAAGCATAAAAAATAAAAAAAAACGCAACATACGAAAGCGCTTTTGGAAAAACGCTCTTATAGGGGGGGCTACCAGAGCGCTTTTTCCAGAAAAGCGCTCTCATAGGGGGGGATACCAGAGCGCTTTTCTGGAAAAAGCGCTCTTAAAGGGGGGGTCTACCAGAGCGCTTTCAGAAGCGCTTTTGTTACCTACGCCAGCGCTGGCTTTCACAGCGCTTTTAAGCGCTTTTAAAGGCCAAAATAAGCGCTTTCGTAGGCCTTCCGTGTTGTAGTGATTTGACAAACTTGCACACTTTTGTTCATTACCACGAAGCTTATAACTTTCTGGTTTTCCATGTAAATATCCTCATCGAGATATCCATTTAGGAATGTCATTTTGACATCCTTTTGATGAACTATAAGGTCATGCAAGGAAGTCAAAGCAAACAAAATTCTAACTTTCGTTGTGCTTCCTTCTAGTACATATGTGTCAAAATAACCAACACATTCCTTTTGTCTAAACTCTTGGCTATAAATCTAGTACTTGTAATTGTTTAGTGTATCATCTTTATGATACTTCATTCTAAACACTCACTTTCATCCAACCAAGTATGATTTGACATTGTTGAATCCATTTCGTTTTGGATAACTTCATTCCAAGATAAGACTCTTGAAGCTACATCTTTATTGTAAATCTTATGATCATTTTTCACTTGAAGAATAATATGAGTATTACAAACAAAATTCTCACTATTTACTTCTACTAGATAAAAGAAATATGTCAACAATCGATTTTATTCGGTCATAAATCCTTAGCCTTTCAAACTTTTTTCTTATTCTAAGTTCAGGTTGTTTTTCAAGAATCATTGACGAACTTTCGAATTTTATTTTCAACAACCCTTAGAGAAGCCTCCTCACAAGGTTCCTTATTTGTGTGAATCTCAAATTCCTTATCCTCCGCGATAAGATTCTCAATATTCAACTTAGAATTTTATAGTTACATTAGACTCCAAATTCAGAGAAGTTATGAACCATCTTTGAATGATTTTTATATATCTTAAAATAATAAAGTTTTATAGAACACAAATATGTCACATAAAATCCAATCGATATTCAATTGTATAATTTTGAAGTCATAAAGTGTAACGTTTTACTGATAGTTCAATAAATAATTTAAAACTTTTAATCAAATTTAACTACAAGATTTATCTTTAAGATTTAAGGCGTCAATATAAAATTTCATAATGATGCAAAGTTTCATGTCATTCAATATATACAATTGAAAATAAATCAAAAATTAATAGCCTATCTAAAATATGTATGTATGTATATAGAATGCTTTAAATTATATGCATAATTAATGCAATGTTCCATTATATACATTTATATAGTGTGTGCTTTCAGGATTTGATAATTCAATTGAATAGTAGAATAAAATATCATGTTATATAGAAACCACCTATGTATATATATAACAAAATGCTTTATATATAAATCATATACCTTGATGGATCGTGAATTTTGAAAGAGTGCCTTCAAGTCACACGAATTAAAGCAGTGCTTCGATTCAATTTTCTAGAAAGATAACACTGATTTTTTTTCTTCTTGTAATCATGATTTGGATTTGTTCTTCTCCTCTTTTCATTATTCCACTTTATACTTTAAACAAAAACCTCGATTGCCATTATACAAAATACTATAAAATTGTTAGAAAATTAATTTAAACTGAATGAAATCCAGGCTAGAATCGTGTACGGAACACTTTTCTTATAGTATTTCAAGCACTCTCAAATTGTTTTAGAGTTTCTATGCAGGAATACCCAGGATAATTCAGCCTTATCGAGTTTGTGCAAGACCGGCGAAAACTCGAATGTAGCGAAGAGTGCTCTGAAATTATTTTAGAGGATTTTCATTTTTTGTTATTTGTTTTTCTGAATTCATAATGAATTATTTATAGGCCACATTGGTATTGTTTCACAAGATAGAGACCCTTGGTGAAACAATGCCTTTTACCAAAAGTCACAATGATTGACCTATAACAACACACTTCAAAAGTTGCATGGTTTCATTCTACAACTCTTCATGAAGTGATGCCATTTTTCAAATCCATTTCTCTTGTCATTTTGGAACAACTATCATATTATTACTTACTATTAATAATTTACAACAGGTAGACCCACATTTTCACAACATGCACATATAATAATACTTCAACTAATATTTGACTTTCTACACTTTGTTCAAAATTAAGGTTCTCTAACTCTTATAAATAGAGTTAAGAAAAAGTAACTCCCAAACATCTATCCATCAATCCTTATGATATTTCATCTTTACAAGTAAACAACAAAACAAAAAATGGAAACAATTTCTATGTTACCATCTACTCATAAACCATTAAACCATTAAGGACAAATAGTTTACCAACAAGAATTCACCCATCTTTGCAAAGAGTTGAAACATTGTTAAACCATCTTAAACCACAAAATTTTTCTCAATCTCTTTCAAAAACTATCTTTTTTGAAGCAGATACAATCCATAGTGATTTAGTTGTTCTTGCAGAATTATACAGTTGCATTGAAAAACTCTTCCATTCTCAACAAACATAACAAACACTTTTGCATTATCAAAATGGAAAACTAGTGGAAGATTCATTAGGTGGGTCAATTATAACTTTTAGGTGTATGTAGTGTTAGGTTTGGACTCCCTTTCTATGTGGAGAAAAACCTAAATATAATTAGCCAATTTTCTCACCTATTTAAGTGGAGAGGATTATCATACCCTAATTTTTGACCTTAAGATTGCTTAATCATTTGCATTCCAATCATTTATCAAGATCACAATCTTGAGATTCAACTTTTACCTTTGTGCTCACCTCACCTTTAGGGGAATCACCAAACACCCATGTTTGTTTAAAGTTGTGAATATTTCTTTGTTATGTTATACTAACCAAAATACAAAAAGATGTATTTTTCTTTTAAATCTTTGTGCATTGTAGGTGATTGAATCAAATGCATCCATATCTCTCCTAAAACTAGGGTTTTGAGGATCGACCCTTAATCAATTGACTATTCATGGAAGCTAAATGGATGAAACTTCAAGAGATATATTCTTATTGTCAAAGTTCATATTTTAAGCATCTCTCAACTTCATTTTATCAAATTCATCTCAAGATTATGTGGCTCGATTCATCAAGAAACTTCATAGGTTCATGTGTTTCTTTCCATGCCTTCTTCACAAGTTTATGGCACATCATGACTTCAAACCTTTTATTCTGGCATCTGTACAGGAAATCCACCAGATTCTCATCCTCTGTGGGATAGGCAGTTTTCATTTGGTCTTCCTTGCATTGGCTAGTCTCTTCGACTTCCTCGCTTAGGGAGACCATGTTCACGTCCATACCGAGACCATCAGTGATCCTGATTTGTTGGAGTCTAACTTTGAGGCGTTCAGTAGCTTCCACCATGTTAACTTCACCCGACTCAATGTAATGAGCATCATCAATCTGGAGAGAGTCAATATCGATCCTCATTTTGGACTTTTCCTTTTCACCGAACTTCAACCTCGCATCCTTTATAGCATTCTGAACCAAATCTTTGAAAAGAAAACATTGAGAAGTTTTGTGGCCCAAAAAGTTGTGACACTTGCAAAAACCATTTGTTTTCCTTTGTTTAAGAGGAGACATCTTATCACCAGAAGGTACTATCAACTGGCCATCTTTAACTAATAAATCAAAAATTTGGTCACACTTGGTAACGTCGAAAGTATAAGTTTTCTTAAGAAACCGATCACCCTTTTCTGGTTCGACTGGGTTTTTTCCATTCGAAGGTGTCAAGACTTTACAAGAATAAGGTGGTCATTGTTTCAGTTCAGCGAGATCAATTTCCCTTTCGTCGAAATCTGAAGGATCATTGTAGATCTCTTAATCTCCTTCGTCGAATTCGACATAGGCTATTCTTTCCTTTCTATTATTCTTATTTTCCCTAGCTTTTTCACTCTTTAGGTGTTATATCTGTCGAACCTTATCAGCCAACTGGGCCATGTCTCTTAAGTGTTAAGTATCTAACTTCTTCCTAATGGAATAGTCAAGGCCCTAATGGCCATTTTGACCAACTCATGCCCAGGCACTTGCGTAAAGCATCTAGGCTTGAGCAAACGAAACCTATTCAAGTAATCATCTATTGGCTTAGTGAATTTTTGTTTGACACATGCTAATTCCTTCAAACTGATTTTCGTCTGTCCCATGTAAATTGCTCATGGAACATTCTTTCCAATTGAGCCCAAATATGTATTGAACTCGCTAGCAATGTGGTAAATCATGTAAAGGCATTTTGCGTAAGAGAACTTGGAAAGTATTTTATTTTAAGGCTATCGTTATTGAAAATTTCTCCTGCCTATATTAGGTATCTGGCTAAATGTTCGATAGTGGACTTGATAGTGTCCCTAGAAAACTTAGTAAACTTGGGGACTTTCCACCTAAGGGGTACATCTGATTTCAAGATATACTCATTTAATAGCGAAGTGTAACTTAGCCTATGAAGGCCAACATTGACCCTATTTCGTTCCATGATTCTTTCGACCATGGCTTCCAGATTATTATCTGATGCAATGTCATCACGTCGAATCTGATGTATGACTTCATTAACATGTTGGTTTCTATTCACCATTACTATCCTAGTTTCCCTTTCCATTGGAATATGTGGTTCATGTCTAAGAGTTTCAACCCTAAGTTGTTCGACTGCCACTCCCTAATTTGCCACATTCGCCTTGGTATATTTCTTTGATTTTGTTGGACTTGGTTAATAGTTGGGTCTTCTTCGAGGGTTACCCCTTGATTTTCTCTTACACATTCCCTTTGAGGATGTGGTGGGGGTTGTGGTAACCCAATAAACTCAACAATGCACGTCATTTACACTGCCATTTGTTGATTTGCTTGAGTGGTGTTTTCGATTAAAGGGCTGAATATTGTATTCGTTGTTTCGGGAAGCATTTGGACCATGTCATGGTTACCTCCGTCCATTTGTTGCCTTATTACTGCTGTAGAACTATTGGTCAAGTTTGACATTTGGGAATAAAATCCCATCCCTAAGGGCTAACTAATTTGACCCAAATTGTTAACAGCGGGCCCAAAACCATGTAATGGTGAGGTTACGTTCATTATTGGCATTGAAAACTTTGATGTGGCGTTGTGCAAACCAGCCATAAATGAAGTTGCACTACGCCGTACAAGGGCTTTCACAGCGCTTTTTTTGGCCTTTAACAGCGCTTTAAAGCGCTGCCAAAGCCAGCGCTGGCGTAGGCTACGAAAGCGCTTTTAAAAGCGCTCTGGTAGACCCCCCCTTTAAGAGCGCTTTCCTGGAAAAAGCGCTCTTGTAGGACCCCCTATAAGAGCGCTTTCCTGGAAAAAGCGCTCTGGTAGACCCCCCTTTAAGAGCGCTTCTTAGTAAAAGCGCTGGCAAAGACCAGTAAAAAAGCAAAAAAAATTAAAAAATTACGCAGCATACAAAAGCGCTTTTGGAAAAGCGCTCTGGTAGGCCCCCCTATGAGAGCGCTTTTTCCAGAAAAAGCGCTCTCATAGGGGGGCCTACCAGAGCGCTTTTCCAAAAGCGCTTTTGTATGCTGCGTAATTTTTTAATTTTTTTTGCTTTTTTACTGGTCTTTGCCAGCGCTTTTACTAAGAAGCGCTCTAGTATGTGGACCTTTAAGAGCGCTTTTTAGAAGCGCTGTAGTTGCTAAATGAGGTATTTTTATGTGCAGCCTATAATTTAATCCTCCCAGTCGACCTGTAATGTTTTCGACCTGTAATATTTTCGACCTGTAATATATTTTCGACCTGTAATATATTTTCGACTATATTATTTCAGCCATCAGTAAGACAATATATATACTAATATATACCATTATAATATCCAAAATTATATATATACATCATTACAAAATTATATATATACATCATTACAAAATCAACAATATTATAGTTCAAATCTGCATGAAAAATAGCTTAATATAAAATTGACACAATTCCTCTTTGATTTCTTCTAACTTTAGCTTCGAGTACCCAGCAGCACGGAATTCGTCAAGGTACTATAAAACAAAAACATAATATGAATAATATATTTAGGTAAATGTAATAAATTATATGAAATTATCTTAAGTTATAACTTTATACCGTGGGAGGAATCTCTAATTGATTCGCCTGAATGATTTCTTTCATAAACCTCAATACAAAGTATCCGCAGTCTGAACTGTTACGCTGTAGCGGACACTACATAGAAAAACAAATAAGATTCTATATAAGTTGTCTTGTTTTACCAAGTAGCATAAATATTATAAGCAAATTTGTGAAAAGTAATGTACCTGCACTTCGATCCAGGTGATGTTGTTTGATTTAGTCCGGGATACCTGTGCGTCCCGTTGACTACGGAATACTTGTATTGATCTAATTAACAAATATATAAAAGCATATGTTTAGATCAATCCCACAAATAAGTAAATATATAAATATACACGAATATATATTTAGAACGATCCCACTTACAAATCAACGATTTCCTTCATGGCCGGATAATTGGTCCATTCACCCTTTACCGAATTCAGATAATACACGACTTCCCTTATCGGGTTGATAGCAAGCAGCAACCAGTGTGCTCTATAAATTAAAACAATAGGTTATATGAAAATATTGCTATACACTAAAGAAACAGAGATTAGATGAATAAAGAATGAGAAACTAACCCTACTGGTCGGGTATTATACGCCCAAAGATGCAGACATTCTGTATTGCCGGTGGACATGAATCTATCGACTAAGCGCTGTCTAACAGATTCCGGATCCGAAACAATTTCCATTCCGCTGCAATGGGCGGAAGACACGAACCGGAATCTGTTAGACAATGCAGTCCCGCGCAACACTCTGTCATACAACAACCTTAAATAAAAACATAATAAACATTAGATTCTTTTCATTGAAAAGTGTAAATAAATTATATTGTGGGACTAATTAAATAATATATCGGATGAGTGAATATTACCGGATGTATGAATGCATATTACTGACGCCTAGTTGATCTTGGTTAAAAATCTCTTGCAAGTCATCAATTGTAATATGTGACTTGAACTCAATACCGAAGACACTTTCATCCATATCGATTTCCCGTAAAGCACCATCCTTCATATCGGACATATCAACCATTGTTGCGAGTGTCGCCCGGTATCGAGGCACAAAAGCACCGCCTTTTCTTGCCGCTTGCTTCGGAGGACCACTGGGTGGTACACTACGAACCTGCTGCGTCACTTGTTGTGACTCCCGAGCGGATGCCTAAAAATCATATAAGTTAGGTAAAATATAAAATCATGCATATTTTGATTCAGATTATATATTAACACTTTAAATGTACCACTTTTAGCGATGCAACAGACTCCTCCTCCTGTAAAATCCCTTTACCCTTAATTGCGGGTTTTATAGGAGCAGTCTAAAAATAAAATGTAAAACATAATTAATAAACGGTTTAGAATTGACATTCGAAAACTAAATGATTCATAATCGTTTTCAATTTACCTCATCACTAATGGTAATGAGCTCCGAGGGCCATGCAACAAACGATCCTATTGCATCTCGCAGCAATGTCGTCTCTGAGACCATGTCAGGTACCGGTAGAATCGCATCACGATCTAATACAACATCCACCGATACTTTCAGGTGTCCATCCGGGAGCGGTCTGTGGTGAAGTAAATCTCCCGAAGTGTTGTGCACTTTTCCCTTGCCAACTAGTCGATAATTCGGTTCCGATAAGTATAGTTGGCAAGATGAAATGCCCTAAACCAAAAGTAAATATAAAGTCATTATCATTAATAAAATAGAACAATTTAAAAGGAAAAAAAATTATAATTACCTCGGGAAATTTCCTTTGATAGTTGATACTAGCCTTATCACTAGTTTCTTTCACCGATGAAGTGTTGCACTTTTCTCTCATATACACTTCTTTATCTCTTTGCAATTCAGAGACTTGTGCTTGCAATTCCGCCAACTTTTGCAACACTTCTTCATTTGAAGGATTTCTTCTCCTAGGACTCTTGTAAAAAGAGGTTGGAGTCACACCATGACCCTTACCCCTCACCCGACCGGGATACTCGGGAGCATCTAGTACTCTACTAAGTACGCTCTCCTCACCGGTGGATGCCGATTGCGACAAGGTCTCCTGTAATTCATTTACATTTAAATAATTATTAGTGGAGATAAAAAGTCATTTATATATTAAAAAACATTTGATTTAATTAAAGACACAGTATTATACTTACACATTCAGTATAAACTCTCTGAACATCGGGATCGACAGCGTGATTCTTGCCCACACGAGCTTCCTTCCACAACACATGTACAGGAAGTGAAGCTTCCTCACTTTTACTCTCCTCCAACTATGCATTGACACAAACGATAAAATCGTCAATTAAAACATGCACATGTAGACAATTAATTAAATCGAATTTCTATTTACTTACAATTTTATCCTCTAAGCGTGCATATCCCAAACGCCCTTTTTTGTATGGATACGCGGGTTTGGATGCTCTCTCCCTATTCGTGGCACTCTTTTTCTGAAAAGCTTCATCTCTTTGCTTTACAAACTCAGCCCAATCTGCTTCATCAATGAAGGTCGCATACTTTGTTGGCCGTCCCGGTGCATCTTTAAGAAATTTTCCATCTTTATCCTTAAGATAGGTGTTTGTCAAAAAACTTTTCCACCCTCTATATCTCTTGCCGGCCAAACTAAGTATGTAGCTTTTACGTTCATCTGGTATCTCAAAAGTCCTCTGCAAAAAAACGTACGCATAGTGTGTTAGTATAAATAATTTAAACAATTTATCGTCAAGATAATAACAACAATTAACCATATATGATATATACCTGAAGCTCTTCCCAAATCGCTTGTTTTTTCTCCTCCAATTCTAAATTTTTCGTTTTCGATTTCCAGGTAGCTATGGAGACCGGAATATGCATACGGACAAGTGTACCAATATAACTTGTCAACTTTGCAGAATTAGGACCAATTGGTTGTTTATCAGAATTCCATTCCAATCGGTATACTAATCCTTGGTCTCTATGTCGTATGATACTCCTCATAATAGTGATGCCTCGTGCAACCTCTTTTGCTTCAGTATCAGGTGGAGCATTTGTATCCGAAGCAACTCTTTCTTGTGAGTTTTCTTGTAAGTTTTCAGGTGGGTTTTCAGGTGGAGCATCTCTATCTGAAGCCATTGAACCTGTATCAAACAAACTAAAGCACATTAGTACACTATTAATAAGCTAACAATCTATACAAGTCAAATGGAAGTCAAACCATGCATGTACAAGTAAATCGGAAACGAAATCGGTACAAATCAAAATAAGCGTAAAAAAGAAAGTTATCGGAATTGAACGAAATTTACATGGCTATGGTAAAACGTCGCCACGGACTCAAAAACAAAGTCGGTTTTCCGAAATTCAGACCCTAAGCCCGACTTTTGATTACGGGCAGAAGCAAAACCGATAAAAAAATAGTCCCGAAATGTAAAGATAAGTGCATGAGCAGCTCCGGAATCGTCAAAATAGTATAGTTACATGTAAAGAAGTCAACAAGCGGATACATGGTTCAAAAGTTATGTACAAAACGAGAATATGCACCAAATTGAATAAAACAAATTAGTCGGACTATGTATACTATTACCTTTATCACTAACGTCTCTTTCTTTTCTTGGTAGGTTTGTGTACTACGCGTCTCTTAACAATGCGGACGGTTGGATTGATCCAAATACCCTCATTATGATCATTTCTAATACAAGATTCATTCTCATTTTGATCGTTTCTTGTACAAGATTCAATGCCAACACCAATATCACCTTGATCTTCAATTTTTTCATCAACTATTTTGTTAGATAAAAGCACTATAGACCATTTCGTACTTGTCGGATCATTGACATAGAACACTTGTTTAGCTTGAGAGGCTAGAATGAAAGGCTCATCTTTGTACCCTACCCTATTGAGATCCACTTGCAAAAATCCTGACTTATCCATTCGTACGCCACTATTATTTTCAACCCACTTGCAACCAAATACAGGAATCTGAAACTTCGCGTAATCAAACACCAAAATGCGCTCGATAACCCCAAAATATGACAAATTTGCAAATTTCGGATTTAAGTCATTCGCACTTGATATGTGCATAGCTTCAGCTACCAAGGTAACACCACTATTTTGCATAGTACTTTTATCATCCTGTTCTTTGGTATAAAATGTGTATCCATTAATTGCGTATGCGCTATAAGAAAGTACAATTACAGATGGACCATAGGCTAAACATCTCAACCTTTCTGTTACTGAAGCAGGATCTGAACGATACTTTGAATAAATATGATCTCTAAACCACGGTATGAAACTTCGATTGTGCTCTCGTACTATCCAGTTCTCATTTCTATTTGGATTTAAATCTCGGAGAACAACTTTGTGCATTTCAACAAATGGCTCAACCTCAATCTCATTGTGCAGAACATACAAGTGCACTTGATCCCGTTCGACCATTGATACTGTCACAACTTTATTTCCAATTAGCCTTTTTCCTTCTTTTTTTTCGACAATATGAGATTTGGGGAGTCCAATTGATTGAACATTTGACAGATATTCAGTACAAAACTCAACCGCTTCTTCAGCAACGTATCGCTCGGCAATACAACCCTCCGGTCGACTTCTGTTTTTCACGTACCCTTTTAATATTTTCATATAACGTTCAGCAGGGTACATCCATCTCATATAAGCTGGTCCGCACAGTTGTGTCTCTTTCACAAGATGAACGACTAGATGAACCATTATGTCAAAAAACGAGGGAGGAAAATACATTTCAAGATCACATAAAGTAACAACTATCTCATTTTGCAATGTTGGTAAGATCGCGGGATCGACCACCTTACTGCAAATAGACCTGAAGAAGAAACACAGCTTAGTTATTGCGCTTCTTACTTTTTCTGGCAGAATAGAACGTATACCTATTGGTAAAAAATGTTCCATTATAACATGGCAATCATGCGTCTTCAAACTCTTTAACTTGAGGTCTTTCATGGACACAAGTCTTCTAATATCTGAAGAGTAGCCTTCTGGAACTTTTACTTCACTGAGGAACTTACACAATGTTTTCTTCTCCTTTCTAGATAGAGTGTAAACAGCAGGTGGCAGATATGTTCGTCTTCCTTTCGTCACGGGCCCCAATTCAGTTCTCATCCCCATGTTTACCATGTCATTCCTTATGTTAACGCCATCCTTAGACTTTCCTTGTATATTGAGTAGCGTACCTATAACGCTGTCAAATACATTTTTTTCAATATGCATAACATCCAGGAAATGTCTTACGTACAACGACTTCCAATATGGAAGTTCAAAGAAAATTGACTTCTTCTTCCACCCACCCTTGACAATTGAATGTGCAAAAGGCTTGCCAAACTGAGTGCTCACATCTTTCACCTTTTCAAAAATTTGATCACCTGACAAAAAAGGCGGGGCTGTACGATGTTCGGCCTCTCCATTGAATGCTTTTCTCCACCCACGGTAGTGATGATTAGAATTTAAGAATCTACGATGGCCGAGAAAGACATTCTTCTGACAAAGCGCCAATCGTGTCGTATCGGTTTCATCTTCACAAACAGGACACGCCTTTTGACCCTTGTTGCTGTACCCGGATAGATTTCCGTATGCTGGAAAATCATTAATTGTTCCAAACAACATCGCCCTCAAGTTGAAACTTTCTTTCCTATACCCATCGTAAACCTCCACACCTCTCTCCCACAAAAACTTTAAATCTTCGATTAAGGGTGCCAAGTATACGTCTATGTCATTCCCTGGTTGTTTAGGCCCAGAAATTAGCATAGATAACATCATGTACTTACGCTTCATACATAGCCACGGAGGTAAGTTATAAATCATAAGAATCACAGGCCATGTGCTATGCGAGATACTTTGAATACCATGCGGGTTCATTCCATCAGTAGACAATGACAACCGAAGGTTTCTTGCTTCTTTTCCAAATTCAGGATATTCAGTATCAACTTTACTCCATTGTGGTGAGTCTGCCGGATGTCGCAACTTTCCATCAATAATTCTTTCATCTGCATGCCAAGTCAAGTGTCTTGAATCGGTCTCACTACGATACATGCGTCTAAATCTCGGAATTATAGGAAAATACCATAAGACTTTAGCAGGAGACAACTTTTTCTTATATCGAGGGGCACCACATTTAGGACACTCATTCAACGCTGCATACTCGTTTCGAAACAAAACGCAATCGTTTGGACATGCGTGTATCTTATCATAGCTCATTCCAATAGAAGACAACATCTTTTTGGCTTCGTACGTTCGATTGGGAAGAACATTATCCTCTGGTAGCATATCTTTCATAAGGGCTAATAACTCTGTGAAACTTTTATCCGACCATCCATTGTCCGCCTTTAAGTTGTACAACTTTAACACCGCAGACAATCTTGTGAATTTTGAACAACCATCATACAACGGTTTCTCTGCATCGCTTACCAACCTCTCAAACATTTTGGGACAATCCGCTAGATCTTCTTCCAGCGCTTCTGCAATCTCTTCGACTCGATCACAATCGTATGTGTCTGTGCAATCGTCGTTTGAAGCATACTTCCTATTACACCTCGACCCAGCATTCCCGGTACTTTTCTCACCATGCATTGTCCAACATGTATAACTTCTATCAATTCCAAACCGTAGTAAATGAGATCCCAACTGATTCCCGTCAACCTTACCCCCGGCATAACAGCAACCCAAGCAAGGACACGGCATTCGAAGCGGGTCTTTGGAGTTCGCAACCGCAAACTCAACAAATTCCCATACCCCTTTCTCGTACTCTTTCGACAATCGGTTTGAATTCATCCATGTCTTATCCATGTCTTAATTAAGCTAAACAACAACGGTCAAACTTCCACTCTTCACAAGTAACCCCTATGGCGAATTCAATTCACAAAGTTAGTAAGTACCTCCTATATTAACTCTCTAAACACATAAAACTAATGTGTTTCTGTCAAAACGCAAAGTATAAACGGAATGAATCCGAAGCAATAAAACGTAACATATATAATCACACAATTTCAGACAAATTCATCATAATACCAGTAATTTGAGAAAGAAATTTACCTCGGATGTTACCGAACTCAAGAAAACGCCAAACGTCGAACTAGGCTGGGAAACGATCAAACTTTCACTATACACAAGTTACCCCTATAGCAAATTCACAAAGTTAGTAACCACCAAGACAAAATCGATTGAACAAAGGAAATCAACAATAGTTTGATGTGTGTACATACTCCTAAATATGTAGTACCAGAGTCAATGATACGAGCTCCAAAGAGATCCAAAGTTATCAATCCAGTCAGACCTATACAAGAAATTCAATTCAATGTATGATTATAATAAGAATGGGTGAATAGCTCATGATGCAGTTAATTAAATACACCACTACTAACACTACTAACACAAGACACACGATGCAGTTAATTAAATACACCACTACTAACACGAAGCTATAAAACTTTTTGCTCAAAAGCAAACCTTATGAATCATCCTTGTCTATATACATTAACTCACTCTTGTTTCATTCTTTACCTTCTCTCTTCCTCATTAATTCAACTCTCATAAGGTATATATTATTACTATTATTATATATTATTTATTATTTAATTTCTCTATGTGCTGTCATTCTCATACTTTACAGTACTTGGCATCCTTGAACAAGCCAATTTATTGTACAATATATATATACCATCACTCTCAATCTCATACACACACAACATATATATCATAGAGTTATTATATATAAATAAAAGTATATAATATATATTTTAAAGTAGAAACCAGAGACAAAGATTTGAAGATGGCACAAAGATTTGGTTAACTCAATTCTAATAGAAAAGTCTCATTCTAATACATTAATAAGCTACACTTGTGATACTATTGTTTGATGAAATGCCAAAATTTTGTGATACTCATGGTGCAAGTTTAGCCGTACTATGTTACTATTGTTTGATGAAATGCCAAAATTTTGTGATAAACAGTGGCAAGTCTATTTTGTATTCAGTAACTTCAGAATTTTATCAACACTACAGCCAAAAAACCATGGATTTTTGAATCATGAAAAGCGGAAGTAAATCAACTTAGAATTTAAAAATACCTACTAAGGATTGTGGCATTTCATCAATTATCAACTCAAATCATTTCTTTCAGGCATTTCATCAAACAAGTTGCAGGCAGAAGTTCAATCTTTGATACCAAATAAAATTTTCACTGAAAATTAAACCTAAAACTCACCGGCGGTGGATAAAACGAGTGACGGAGGAGAAGCCGACGGAGGGACGCCGACGGTGGTTGCCGATGGTGGTGGACGGAAGGGTTTCGCGTGCAGTGAGGGTTTGTGGATGAAGAACAGTGGTGGACGGAAGGGTTCTGCAGAAAACGAAAGAGAGAAATGAGAAACAGTAACGCGTGTTTTGGTTTTTAATTTTTAGTAATAAAGGCTACTAAAGCGCTTCTGAAAAGCGCTCTCATAGCCTGGTCTATACCAGCGCTTTTGACAAAAAGCGCTCTCATTAAACACCCCTACCAGAGCGCTTTTGAAAAGCGCTTTCGTTCCCCCCACGTTCCCCCCACCTACCAGAGCGCTTTTGTAAAGCGCTTTCGTACCCCCCACCTACCAGAGCGCTTTTGAAAAGCGCTCTCACAACCCCCCCCTACCAGAGCGCTTCTTAAAAGCGCTTTCATACCCCCCCACTATTAGAGCGCTTTTTTAGCGTGTTTTTTAATTTTGTCTTTAGCGAAGCCTATGCCAGCGCTTTTCCTAAAAGCGCTTTCGTAGGGGTGCTGCTAAAAGCCAAATTTGGCGTAGTGTTGGCATGTCATAAGGGTGGTCACTAGTGGACCTTGTGGCCCTATATAAGTCAAAATAGGTCTAGTGTGGGCATTCGACTATACTTGCGTCGAATTCCCCGTGGATGGTATAACATCAGACATAGACACTGAAACCGTAGTTCCCCCTGTCGAAGAGACTGAGGGTGGTATTTCATAATTGTTTGGTGAGTTTTGATTACTTGGCTAACTTTGATTTGCCATTTTCCTAACCTATCTCCTCTTAGGTATTTCTCCGTTATTTATGGCTAATTTATCACTTCTTAATCTCATGCAATGAAGTCTAATCAGAGAAATAATGAAGAACTTTGTAAAAAAAAATCTCACAAGAACAAATATTCTAATCAAAAGCACTGTCCCACTAAGCATGCCAATTTTTTTACCTTGAAAATTAGTAAACAACCTCTAGTGTCTAATGAAATTGTTAACTTGCAGAATCAACCATTGAATCCTAGGACATGTGCTTTTGTTTAGATTCTATTTCTTTGAATGTTGAATACTTCGACAATGTTCATGACTTAAAGATTTGTTTGTTTCGAAAAATGTTATAACTTACAAAAATATAAAGGGAATGCAGAAAGAGTGTGTTCTAAAATAAAAAAACAATGAAAGGTAAATGTTAAAAAATGTAAATGAACAGTAAATTGAAATAAAAATAATGGTGTTTTTATACGCACATTATCAACAACTCTTTTCTCAATTCACACGATACTTTGAGTATTATGAGTATTTGTACAACAAAATGAATACATGAAATCTTAATGCTAAGATTCCTATATATACTAAATCGAAATAACCGTTATCAACGGTCTTTCTCCTATAACATAACACGTTTCGCTCGACATGTCTTCCATTCGCCCTGAAGCTCCACTTGTCTTTTGAAACTGGATAAGGACAAAAAACAATTATTCCTTATTCAAATTCAAACTACTCATCAAATGTACTATCAGCATTGTTGTTCGTCAAATTTGTTACTTAAACATAAAAAATATTTCTAAGTCCCATCCAATATCTTCCTCTCACATGAGAACGACTTCAACTACACTTTTCCAACATATTTTTCTTGTCGAAAACTCATAATATCTTTAAAGATATATCCTTTTAACTTCATCATATCAACTTAAATTTGGCGTCGAAAACTTCCAACTAACTTTAACATAATTAGTAACCGCAAATATTACGAGGAATGATAGCAAATATTTTATTTTTTTAAAGGGCAACGTGTAAGTTTTCACGACCATAAGTTCCTAATCTTAAGCTTAATTAGGTACATTGCTCTTGTGAAACATAATGTTGTTTAGCTGCATGCAAAATAAATAACACAAAGGAGACAAAAAGAATCAGTTTCTTATCTATACAATTAAAATTTAGATTCCTATACTTCCCCCTTTACCCATAAATCATACTACCTCTTTAATTCCTAACACAAGTCACCCACCCAACAAAAACACCAGAGCTTCTATGCTGTAATGTTTTTCATTCCAAAGTAGATCCAAACATATTAATATTGATAATAACCTTTTGTCTCCTAAATTTAACAAACTCACTGCCACACATTAATACACATGGTTTCCATTATTCACTTACTACCAAAAATGATGAATTATAGCAAGTTGAATAATCATCACTCAAATGTCCCCCAATAACACCTTGCCTAGATTTCTGCCTCATGTTGTCCTGTATCAATTGTTTGTGCACGACCATAAATTCCTCAAACCTCAACTTAGACAATCCTACCGCCATAGGATTAATCAAATTACAATGTTATGGAATTGTTGGCCTAAAATATAACAAACCAATCGAGAATTTAGGGAGACCCACATTGTCATCACATGCACATATAATACTCAAAATCAAATTATTGGCTTTGTTCACCTTCAAATTCTAATTCTCTTATACCATATTCCTATATAAATAGATGGAAGAAACACTAATTCACAAACAACCATCCATTAATCCTTGTGTTAGTTCATCTTTCTGTGTAAACAAAAAAAAAATGGAAACAATTTCTATGTTACCATCTACTCATCAACCTGTAAGGTCAATTAGTTTACCTACTAGAATTCACCCATCTTCACAAAGAATTGATGCATTATTAAACCATTTTAAACCACAAATCTCTTCTCAATCTGTTTCAAGAATATTTTCTTTTGAAGCGGATACAATTCAGAGTGATTTAGTTGTTCTCGCAGAGTTATACAATTGCATGGAGGAACTCTTTCATTCTCAACAAACGCAACAAGCTCTTTTGCACTATCAGAATGGAAAACTAGTGGAAGATTCATTAGGTGGCTCAGTCACACTTTTAGATGCATGTAGTTCATCAAGGGAGTTACTCTTGAATCTTAAACAACATGTTCACACAATTCAATCTGCTATACGTAGAAGAAGAGGAAATTCATCATCAAGCGTTGAAAGAAGCATTGATGAATATGATTGCTTTAGAAAGAAAGCGAAGAAGGAAATTTCAAAGCAGCTTTGTGAAATGAAGAGAATGGAAAACAAAGTTAAGGTTTTTTCTTTAATGGGTCAAGATCAAAATATGATATTTTTAGCAGGAGTTTTAAGAGAAACAAGTATGATTACAATATCAATATTTCGTTCTCTTTTGTTATTCATATCAACACCAATAATTAGAACAACAAAAGGATCATCCTTGATCTCAAAGCTTAATCCAACAAGATTGTTTTCTTCCGAGAAGGAGCAGAAGAACACTGATTTCGCAGGCTTCTTAAGTGTGTTGGAGAAATTGAACGATAATGTTTGTGATCTTGAAGGTGGATTGGATTGCATATTTAGATGTTTAGTAAGAAATAGAGTTTCTTTTCTTAATATGCTTGCTCATTAATTAGAAGAATGATGAGTAAACTATAAATCAGTATCCAAGTTTGTAACTATTAACAAGACTATCAGACTGATAATGTAATCCGAATTTTATAGGATTAGCTCTATACAGATTTGTATATGTTTGAATGATTGCATCAACATGATTCAGATTAATGCATAATCTTATAAATTTTTCCATATTCTTTGTTTTTTTTTTTTTTCATTCTTAATTCGTTTGAACTTATGAAGGCAAGAATCAATAAATTAGCCACATCAATTACATGCAAAGATATCTTTAAAAAAAAATTAAAGCTCTTTTCTCAAGCTATTTTTACTCTATATATGATAGTATAGAATTCTAAAAGCTCAAAATTTATGAAAGACCAAGTTGGCCGCTATATGTAAAACATTTAGATTGTCACAATAAGAAAGATGCATGTTAAGAGTAGAGCTGTGTGTCAAATAAGCCCAATTTTATAAAACCCTTATTTTTTGGTCCGACTAAAGCCTAACTTTATTAAACCCTTTGCTAATGAGAAATTTTTAGGCCCATAGTTTTAGGCCCCTTAGAGCATACACATCGGTGGTAGCATTGTGTTTTTAAGCCACCATGTGTCAGAAAATATTAATATTTAAAATAAATTGGACCAAATTTCTAAACCACCGTTGCCAAAGAAAACTACCGTAGCTTAAAATAATTGTGAGACAAGTGGGACCCAATTTAGAATTTTAAGTGAGTGGTATGGATGTTTGGAAAATTTAGTGAAGTGGTAAAAGTATAAAAAAATATAATAAATTAAGTAGGGTCCACTTATACCACTAACTTGGGTAGCATGGATGTAGATGCTCTTAGTTAATGTGTTGTTTTTGAACCCAACTGAGGGCGCTTTATTTTGTTTCAAAAATTTCACTTTTGCAGTAACTTTTCACCAATTCCTCCGTTTTTCATTGAGAAAACTCCACCCCACACAAAGAAACTCCACCTCTGTTAGTGAGACAAATTCAAAGTATGATTTATCAATAGAGATTTTGTTATTTTCTTTCTGATGTAACTGTAATATATAAAAAAATGTTGCTTAATCTTAAGTAATAATAAAAATTTAGAATTCTATATATGCTCATATTCATGCGTTTTCTTATTTATTTTTTTCGTACATTTAGTTTGAAAAATGTATGAGAAGTCGCTGGGACATTTAAGTGTTTCTAGAAAAGCTCTATATCCATGAATTTAATGGGTGAATTGTATTATACTATAGAAAATAAAAGAGATTATTTATATGAATAGAAGTATTTCATTCATAAAGCATTAATTGACCTAAATATATAGAGTATCTTCCGTATAAAGAGATGATTTATATGAATAAAAGTAATCCATATAATTTGTAAAAAAGTTATTTTTTATTTTTTAGATATTTTTTATTCATTTTTTTTTTGAAAATATTATTTTTCGAAATTATTTTTTTCTAAAAATCTATATTAATTTGTGATTTGGGCCCAAGGTCCCCTTTTAAATTTTAGGGGCTCAAATTTTTTGGCCCCCTAAATTGACACCTCTAGTTAAGAGTCTCATATCAAACAATATATGGTTTAAACATGTCTTTATAAGTGGGAACAATCCTCATCATAAGTGTAAGGTTTAAAGTAGTTCAAGATGGACATTGATAAATGACACTTACAAGATGAAAAAATAGAAAGAGATCTGAATGATGAAATGATATAAGAAGAGCCTTAGAGAGAACAACTTCACAATTGAATTGATGAACTGGATAAGTAATCAAGATGATGGATGTTTCAACCCTGTAGATCTTCTCAATGAACATTATGACATTGATGAAGGAGTTGTTTTTGATTCAGGGAAGAAGGACCATAACTATGTGATTATACAGAATTGTCAAGATTGGTGTGAGATAAAGAGGAGTTGGGAGAGCGTAGTATAGGAAGAGTGATAGTGGATATACCAAAGACACAATTTTGATGTGTTGGTGTATTAATGTTAGATAAATATGGAATTCAAATTCTCTGACTTTCCATTCTCCAACTTTCCCTAATCTTAGACATTTCTTATGGAAAGAGAAATGAAACAGAGACGAAAAATAGATTAAAAAGAATAGGTGGAGAGTCTCTTCTTAGAGAGGATTATAAAGAAAGTCACGGTGTAGTTCCTTCTTCAAAGTAAATGGATCATCTTCTAGAAGAGGTAATAGAAAATGTGGTTATATGTGTTGTTCCGGATAATTTCTGATAAGGGTTTTGATAATGACAACTGTATAAAGAAAAAGAAAAGATAAGTTCAATATCACCATTTAAGAAGTAATCTCAAAGCAAAGTATTCAAGTTTCCCTCTAGGAAGGTAAAAAGAATCAAATCTATCAATCAAAAGGAAGTGAAGATGTGAAAGCTCGCCTCATCCTACCCTTAGTGTATTTATCTTGTAATTGATCAATTGAATGTAAATTAAACAAGAGCAAATCTTGTAGTACTAAAGTGATGCGAGTGCGCGCGCGCACATACACACACACACACACTAAAACCATTTGAAAGTCTCCATCTTTTTATTTTTCAAAACTTGTTAAAGCAATCATGGCAAGTACTTGATTAATTAAGAATAATTGTGATCAATTAGGAAAGCTAAAATGAATATTTAATCGATGAGACACTGAATCTAATCTATTAAGATGCATGTTAGCCTCTAATGTCTAGAAAGCATTCTAGTCGATAAAGTTTACCTCTAAATTGTTTTATTTCGATTTTGAAAAAAGGGAAAGCTTTGAAGTCATTTAGGTTCAGGAAATTCCTCTTAAAAGAATCTAAATAGATCATGTTTGTAGCTCTTCCATGATTAATCATTACCCTCTTAATCTCTGATTCATCACATGTTACGGTGAATATCATGGGGTGTTCGTTGTGCAGGGTTAATGCATGCAGCGTCCTTCTTAGAAAAGACAACCTCAAATTTGGGGCTTTCAATCCTCCCGCATTAGAACATGTGGATGAGTCTTCAATAGTTAATTTTTGGCAAATGTATCTTCTAGGAGCAGAACTGGTCTCTCCACCCCTAGTGAATCATTATGTGATAGTATCAAGGGTGTGGCATACATCTCTATTGTTGCTCCCCTTACTCGGTTCATTTCCCTTTTTTGACCCAGGACTCCTAGAAGCATCTTGTCTCTGAGAATTAGATTTTCCTAGCCTTTGAGCGAAGTCGCCCGTGAAATACTTATTTAGGTGACCCTCTTGTATTAGGCGCTCTATCTCCTTCTTGAGTTGACAGGAGTCTTTAGTATGGTTCCTCTTGACTTTGTGGAACTTGCACCACCTACTAGGCTCAGGCCCCATGACATCTGACTTTGGAGTTGTCGGTTAAGGGATGTCGTGCATGTGGAGGAATTCTCGCCATATTTGCTCACATGGAGAGTAAGTTGCGTAAAGCTCTCTGTGGGTTTTATGCTTCACTTAAACGTTTTGCTTTCTCTAATTGGAGAGGTGTATGTGAGCTATTAGTAATAGAGGTACGATCTTTCCTATCACTAGAATTTTTTTCAACATTATTTCCTCGCCCTTTATATAACATTTCACATACCTCACCACCTTATCCATGGAAGATGAGGGCCTTAGGTAAGTAATTCATTAAAATGTCTAACCTTGAGGCCATTTTGAAATTCCCACAATTATTTCTTATTTTGGATGAATGACCTTGATCATTGCCTCATTGAAGCGGGTGAGGTACTCCCTCAACGAATTGGAAGGACCCTAAAGAATATTGAAAAGGCTAGTGGCTGCTTGCTGCAAATTGATGGACTAGTTTCTTCACCAAACTATGATAATTGGCTACGGAGATTCGAGGCAGACCCATATACCACCTTGGGGCTACATATTTAAAGGTTCTAGAGAAGATCTTGCATTTCGGGATCCCAATCGATAGTCATTTATGTGCTGATGGAGGTGACATGTTCATACGGGTCGCCGCGTCCATCAAACTTAGCCAACGGATGCTGCTTAAAATTCTCGGGAATAGGCACCTCTCGTATCTCATTTGAGAGGGGTTAGGGGTACAATATCTCCACCTCTTCTTTATGGTCAATCTTCTACTGGAAGTGATGGATATGGGGGACGTTATCCTCCAAAGTTTGGTTTTAGAGAGGTAGGTCATCCAACGCACCATGCATATATGCCATGGTGCTTTCCTCACCGTCACATCCAAATGATGAACACTCGAATTAATAAACGAGTGGTCAGGAAGCTGTTTGGGCGTTGCGTTACGCTTATCCCCTTTTACGTTGCCCCTTGTGGGACCTTGGGAAATATACCAATAAAAAGTCCCTCAAGTTTGAGAGCTTGAAAATGACAAAGTGATTTAGTATTGCTTTCCTCTCCTTATATGGATTAGGCAGACATAGGGCGAGTCCCTCGCGGGTAAGGTGAGTCTCTCATGCATGGGGAAAGTCCCTCAAGCTGAGGTGGGACCCATGAATATAACTTCGAATATACCCAAGGTGTAAATGAGGTGAATTATCATACGTCAATAAGCTGAGACTTTAGTTGATAATTGATAGAAATCTCAAAACTTTAGTTACGGGAAAGCATGTGTTGCATTGAATGCGATCGGTGATGGTTTTTCCTCGGGAAGCCAATTTAGATCTTACTTCTTACGCATGTCTCTTAGGTAGGGAATCTTTTTGTTTTATTTTAACTATTGAGGTGCCCAATAGGAGGCGGTAGATTACCCATACAACTAGACTTCCCTCAACTATAAAAATACTTCCATTCTCCTCGAATCTTTTTTGCATTCTTTCATTCCAAGATTCCATCCATTTACTTAAGTGTTCTTATAGGGGGAAGAGTGCACTTATTTCACAAGTGCTTGAGTGTTTTTACAAGTATGATTCTATTCTTATGCTTACAAAGCCTTTCTTTGGACATTATTTCACCAAGAGCAAAATATATGTTAGCAATGTCACGATGTTAGACATTAAAATCCTAGATAGTTTCATCCTCCCGCTTCTTTGGGTTTTTGAATTTTATGGTAAGAAGTTAAAGTCTTGACATACGAATTTTGAACATACCTTCTTGAGCAACTTCAAGAGTTTCCCAAGTATTTTTAGCACTTGTGCAAGTATTAATGATCCTGAAGATATTTTTATAAACTTTAGTATAGATGTCATTAAGAGCACGAGAGTTTCTAAGGGCATCTTTGTCTTCAGTAACTGACCAATCCTTTTCAAGTTTTACAATTTCAGTGTTGTCTTCAATTGTGATCTTTGGTGGAGTCCATCTTTTATGACTGTTTTCTAGGTTTTGTTGTCCATTGGATTAAGAAAAACAACCATGCGAACCTTCCAATAGTCATAGTTCGTTCCATCAAGAATTGGTGGACAATTGACATATCCTTATTCTTTGACATTGTCCATATTGAATAGAATTTATACAAAACCCTAGAGCTTACTCAACCAGAATGGTGTGCCTATTGTGATGCCAATTGAAATTATATTCGACCAGTGACAAGTTGTCACACACAATATTGAGACAATGTGTGAGACATTAATAATTAAATGAAGTAAAGAAAAAACAACAAATCAAAAGGCACAAATAATTGTTAACCTATTTCGGTGCAACATCACCTACATTTGGAGTTCACCATCCCAGTGAAAGGAAATTCACTAAATCAGAAGTCAATTGTACACAGCGGCTCATATGAACTCTCTTAGTTCAATGCCCTTTTTCTAATACTACTTGTGAATATCATTCCAGACTGCTCTCGTATCTGAGCGCTCTCACTTTCACTCAAACACTCTATCATGTGTTTGCAAGAAAACATATATAAGTGGAGTGATTTAAATCAACATTACATACCAAATACTCTTTTCTTTTAAAATTAGAAAGACTTCCAAGAATAGAGTATTACAATAACAAAACAAAAACTTAATAGAAAGAGAATACGACGCACTAAAAGTTTCAATTGGTGAGTCTTCAAACATGAGAATCGTCTCTTTATATAACAACCAAAACCTAACCGAAAAGTCCAGTAGGATTTTGATAAAAACCAACGAAATCCGAAATCCACAAGATCAATCTTCTTCATTAAAGCCAAATTTAAATCTTTTATAAAATCAAATCCAATTAAATCTTTTTCAAACAGATTTAAGATTTAACATAATATTTACCAGATTGATTATGACTAAAAACTTTTCCAAATAGTGAACTTTTAATCAAACCTCTTATTAAACTAAAAAAGTAACAAATATGAAATTAAGTGTTAGAAGCGGTATTCAAACAAACAAAACAGCGCGTCCAATATTCAAACAGAGATAGAATGTCTCACACTAAGTCAAAACATCTAACTTAAAAAGTTTTCTGAAAAAAAAAAGCCAATCAACTATATAATAACATTCTCAAATCCTTATTGATCAACATTACTTCGACACAATTTTAACCTTTTTAAATGTGTTTAACACGTGTCTAAAATATGTATAACGTGTGTCAAAGAAAAGAAAAAAATAATCTGTTAAATATTTGTGTGAATTATATATCTAACATGCCTCATATGCGTTAAGAGTCATACATTGGACAATAAATGGTCGGACATGTGTTTATAAGTGGAGACAATCGTCATCTTACAAACTGATTTTGTATGGATGAGTTAAGACAAACTCTAATTCGAGCATGATATTACAACTTCGTCTAATATTCGTTGAATCACTTACCATTTATGTTCATACTTCATATGTCTAGTCTTATGCATGATCGAGTGTATTAATTAAGAGTCTCATGCAAGATAATAAATTGCCTAACAATGTGGTTATAAGTGCAGTATCCACACCAAACCTTTATTCAAAGAGTGTTAAAGCACTTGGCTAAATTTTTTAACACGTGTCATATGAATATTTAAAGGTAATAATAACCCATTGTTGACAAGCTATAACTCCTCTTTTACTTCAACAACAGTTACCATTGATGCTATATTGCTATTAGTACATCGTTAATACGGTTTATTTTCTAATGAAAACACATGCAGTAGCAGTGCAATAAATTGAGTAACGCTTACTTGCAAGTCTGTGAGGATGCATAATGCATTACGTGGCCAACTTGCTTAGCGAGTTTTTTTTTTTTTTTTTCAATCCATTATAAGCATGGTGAATATGATACTCATTTTTACAACACATGGAAACTATAATGCTGTCTCCTTTATAAATTAATTACAAGTTACATATATAGCACGAGTACTTGAATTATCAAATAACAATTATTTCAACTTAAAATAATTAGTAAACCTTAATATTATGTGGAATGATAGCAAATATTTTATTTGAACATTTTAAAATGCAACGTGTAAGTTTTCACGACCATAAGTCTCTAATCTAAAGGTTAATTAGGTACATTGCTCATGTTAAACATAATGTTGTTTAGATGCATGGAAAAGGATAATAGAAGCAGACAAAAAGAATCAGCTTCTTACCTAGACAATTAAATTTTGATTCCTATACTCCCCCCCTTTACTCTTAAATCATACTAGCTCCTAAATTCCTCTACTATATTCCTAACACAAGTCACCCACCCAACAAAAATACCAGAGCTTCTATGCTGTAATGTTTTTCATTATTATTCTAAGAATATCAATTGCCTCCTATGTCTCCTAAAATTGGCAAACTCACTGCCACACGGTACATATGGTTTCCATTATTCATTTACCAAAAATGATAAATTATAGCAATTTGAACAAACATGACTCAAATGTCCCCCCATCACACCTTAATGCAACGTAGCCTAGATTCCTGCCTTATAATGCGAACTTTTGGCTACAACTCACAATATTGTCTATACTAGCCACCATTATTTAAATTCATCCTCCTTCATATGCTTTGAAGAAACAAGTAATCATCATTGTCTGAAAAATCATAAAAACTTAAATTATTATGGAATATGAATTGAATCCTTATTAACTAGATTAACGTAATCTGAGAGGGTTGGCCAAGTGAGAGGGTGCTTGGGTCTCAAGGGTATGTTCTCCTTAAGATCCTGAGTTCGAAGGAGCATAGGACCAACTTTCGGAGGCTATGTGGGGCAGTAATGCTCTCGGGTGGATTAGTCGGTATGGAAAGATTGAGACCACTCTATAAAAATATTAACTTATCATTAGGAGAAACAAGGAATCATAAATCTACAATGTTTGTGAATTTATGTGGTTGAAGCTATGAAGCTGATAATCCTGTTGACAACCATTCTAAATATTTTAATTACGGCAGCACTAATGATTGTTGAAGTCAATGATAATAAACTTTCAACTTTTTGATGATGGTGATTAATTTGAAGAAGCCTCGTCAAGGCTTGATCTGTTGATCAAGAGACCGCCGACTTCATTAGAAGATATTTTTTAAACGACATAATCAATTAGATCCTAAGCCTAATCCATTAGAATAAGTAAAATCGATTATATAATCTTTTATGACAGTATATTAATGACTGGTAACGACCTTCTATTCAAATCTTTCATTTTGGGCACAAGTAATCGACTATTTATGGTGTCTAATTAATCAGACTTGAGACCTATATTGATAAGGTGAGTTAATTAGCCCATGGATCATTTCATTTTTGAGCCAATTTTCTTTTTATATAAAAAGGACGCCTCTTTTTTTCATTTCACACCAGAATTCGAGATTTTTCTAATTCTAATCATTTTATCTCTCTTCTCTCTCTCTCTCTCTCTCCCCCCCTCTCTCTCTCTCTCCTTCTCTAAATATTTTCTTTTCACCAAAATTTCCTTAGTGTCTTGTGAGTAGAAACTGCTTGTGAGAAAGAAGTTGTACTGGTATCATGTCATTGTTGTTACTCTCAAGAGTGCAATATTCATGAGAAATCGAGTTTGGTTCTTGAGATAAACCAGTCTTAAAATATCTATTTGAATCTCGAACTTATTTTAGAAATGTTCTTTTTGGTTATTGTGATCAGGCGGTAAAATCTATAATTGGTTAGTTCAGCCTGTGGAAAAAATTTCTTTTGGTTAAGGATAAACCATTGTAAAATTTCATGATTTGTTTGTATGAAATTTTCGTGGACATAACCTGTAAAAGCTAAGTTTAATAGTCAAATTTCAAAAAGATCTCTTTCGAACAGTAGTAGGCCAATGTTCGGTCAAAATTGGGTAAATTATTGGTACCATATATCTTTCTAACCTTTATCTTTTACTTTTGGTAATTTATTATTACTACCTTTATTTTCCGCTTCTTTTCATTATGATTTTGATAATAACACGATTTTTCTTTTAGATAACAAAAACTTAAATTTTATCGCGAAATTCAAATACTACAATTCACCCATCCCCCTCTTGTGTTTGAAGTCACTTGTCCAGTAAGTTTCATCGAAGTCTAACTCCTGTTAAAGACTAATTGTCCTAGGAGAAAAAAAACGAATTCAAGCTACTCACTAAACAAAGCCACATCCTTTAATGGAGAAGGTTATTGTTTATAAAAAGAGAAAATGAAAATTTTCATAGAAGAGATGGATCGTGGTATTTGGAAGGTTGTGAACGAAAGTTCATTTGTTCCAACACATGATGCTGATGGTGTTGTAGTGAACAAACCTAAAAAGGATTAAACCAAACATGATAAATAAAATGTGCATAACGGTTTGAAAGCAAAAACTGCCATCACACTGCTCTTGGTCTTGATGCATTTTAGCGAGTTTCTCACTACGATACTGCAAAAGAAATATGCGATATCCTCCAAATTAACCATGAAGAAACTATTAAGATAAAGAGGGCGAGTTTGAGAATATTAACCCATGAGTATGAACTTCTTGGGATGAAACTCACATAGAACATTAATCAAATTTAATTATGATTCACACATATCACGAGTCATATGAGAAATTTGGAAAAAACATTTTCAAATGAGAAATTAGTTGTAGAATTTCTTAGATGCTTAAACTGCAGTTGGAAACCTAAAGTCATTGCGGTTTGAGAATCTAGGGATCTAGCAATTATGGAGACACGCATTGTGTTTGGAAAATTACAAGAACACAAGATGGAACTAAAGAGGCTTTCCATAGACGAGAAAGGAGAAAAGAAAAGAAAAAGCCTTGCACTCAGGACTAAAGACTCTGAATATGATGGTGACATGTCTCTTATGGTAAAGAACTTCAAAATATTCCTAAAATATGAGAAAAAACAAAATCGAGTAACAATAAAATGATTAGGAAAAAACTTCATTTATCCCCACTGGCTACTTTTGTGGAACGAAATGGCACATTAGGCCAAATTGTCCTTTAATTAAAAAGGAAAATCAAAATAAATCTAAGAAGCCTTAGAAACAGGGCAAGAAAGTTTACATCGCAGGAGAAGATATCAATATAGAATCCTCATATGATGAATAAGAAGCCAATATTTATCTCAAGGAAAATCATCAAGATGGTGAGGGAACCTCTTATTTTTCATATCATGATTTTTTTCGTATTTATAAGAAGCTAACAAAAGAAACAAGAAAACTGGAACAAATTGTCTATATATCCAAGGATACTATTCCTTATCCTGAATCTTAAGATAAAAACCTTTAAAAAATATAAATTCATAGAGAAAGATAAAATGACTAAGTTTAAAACTCTTCCACATCAAACAAAATGGATGAAAAATGTGATACTTTGAAAAATGAAATTTGTGATCTTTAAAAGACATTTGTCAAGTTCACCAAAGGAAGAGGTAACTTGAATCTTCTGTTGGGAAATCAAAGAGCTTCCTACAGCAAAGTCGATATTGGCTATGTGAACAATAATAGTAAAAACCTTAGTAATAATTATAATTTTAACTTTATATCTCATTGCAAAACCTTATAATGTAACTACTGTAATAAATTAGATCATATTGCCATGTTATGTTTTATTATGAAAAGTCGTGAGAGAAAAGAAGGACATCCTTCTTCATACTCATATAATAAACTTTATGAGAGAAAAATAAAGAATTCATCTGGTTCATTAAATGTTTATGTCTCTAGTATAAAGTCAAATGAAATATTGTTTATGAAACTAAGAATAGAGGATCCAATATGATATGGGTACTTAAAGTTAAGAACTAAGTTTTTATTGCAGGAGTGCTTTACTGTCTCGAATGCTAAATGGTACCTTGATAGTGGTTGCTCAAAACATAAAACTAATGACAATACCAAAATAGTAAATTTTTATTGCATGAGTGATTTACAGTCTCGGATGCTAAATGGTACCTTGATAACGGCTCCTTAAAACATAAGGACTGATCCCATGAAATGAGGTTTTATTATGGAGATAAATAATAAGGTAGGAAAATTAAGGTTTCGGTACTGTTGATAAGTCCCTAAGTCCAATTATTAAGGAAGTTATTTTGGTTAAAGGGATAAAGCATAATTTATTTAGCATAAGTAAATTATGTGATAAAGGTAACAATGTAATCTTTTATTAATTCTTCTGGTTGCAGGGTTATAAAATCAAAATCAAAATAAACTCTATTCACGAGCTCTAGAAGGGGAAATACTTGCACAGTGAATTTAAATAAAATTCCTTCAGATTATGCATGTCTCCTGAGTAACAAGGATGAATCTTGGCTATGTCATTAGAGAATAGCTTGTATTAACATGCATTACTATAAAAAAAATATATACAACAATGCTCACTTTACCACAATCCTTTGAAGGACCGAGGTAATATCTCTAAATTCAGACGCCATATTTTTTTTAATTTTAAATAGTTAACATATTAACATGATTGTTTAGAATAACTATGGTGATATCATTAACCTTTCATAGGTTTGAATCTCTACGCAAGCAAATTCATGATTTCTTCAGTATTCTAGTTGTGCCTTTCATTTTTATTAATTTTTAAATAAAAAAATAAAATTGATATCACTATGGTTGTTTAATCCAACCGTTATTATAAAGTTTTCAATTTTTTTAAAAAAATCAACTGCTTAAAATCTGGTGCTTTTTTATAAAATTTCATTAAGTAAACCATATATCCCCACGGTTGGTTTAGATGACAATGGTGATATGATTTATTCATTTAAATAAAACACAACTAGTATGTTTCTTCAGTAGCTATTATTTTATTTCCATTTGAGAAACAACTTTTAGTCAAGAGCATCTTCATCATTCATTAATGAAACCTAACCCTTCTCCACCAAAATCATCTCCATCTTCAAAGTTTAACCAACTGCATTCATCATTAATTAACGAAACATAATCCTTTTCAACCAACATCATATTCATCTTCATTGTTAAACAAATTGTATCTTCATCGTTCTTGGTCTACATGTCGTCGAAGAAGAAGACAAAAAATCTGACAACATTTAGTTATCCTTTTTACTTATTCATCATGTTTCTTGTAGGTAAACGTTTTTCCCCATGCATCTACAGTAAACTTCAGTTTCTATTGTGTTGATGTTGATGTTTATCTTATTGATGTTGAAATAGTATACATGCTTGTGCGTTTTACCTTATGACAATGTAAAGGGTCGGTCCCGACATTTTAGAGGCCCTGGGCAAATAATAAAAATTGAGTTATAATAAAAAATTAAACAATCAATCATGAATTATTTTTTTTTTGCCGTCGCTCCTGAGTCAGAGGTCTGACGATGAAGAGTTAAAAGGGAGATAGATGTTTGAAAAAGTGTAAACATATTAAGAAAGGTGATGTGAATTTTATATTATCACCGATGCAATCAAATCATGTCAATGTAATGAGTTAGAGAGTATTGTACAAAATCAATTGTTGAATATCCATTTTCATAAATAATAATGAATTATATTTAATCATAAAATAATAAATTATATGATTGTATGATGACTTTTTGAATATTTAATTATAAAATATTAAAATTTATACAAAAAATTTGAAATAACATAAAAATTATAAACAACATTAAAACTAAAAAGTAGTTTTAATTATTTTGATTGAGTTTCAAAACTTTAAGACATAATAGTAAAAACCTCAAAGTTTTATTAGAATTAATATACAAACATAAGTGAAACTAAACTAATTTTAAAAAAGTTATAAAATTGTATAAATACTATATCATATTAGATTAACTCTAATCAAATTGTTATTAAAAAATTTAATTTAATAAGAAATAATACTGATTTTCTCAAGTTTTAATTTATAATTATAAAATATAATCCAATAATATATTTCCCAAGTTTTAATTTATAATTATAAAATGTAATTGAATGAAAAAAATTTTATATAATAATAATAGACATAAACAATTATGTATTACTAGCCGTCTACCCGTGCGATGCACGGTAAAATTTTATATATATATATATATATATATATATATATATATATATATATATATATATATATATATATTAAAAAATATGATTTAAGTATTTTCTAAAAAGTATATATTTTACTAAAAAAAACAATTTAATAGTTTGAATTAAATGAAAAATAAAATATATACTTATTTATAAGATAATTAAAAAATGTAAATTGTATATAAAAAAAGTTCATATATTAATTAATTTTTAGAAATCAACTTATTATCTTACATATGTAAATAATAAAAATCAAAATTAAGCTATAATAATTAGAAAAACTATGATAAACAAAATAAAAAAAGAATAATAAAAAAATGAAAAGAAATTTTGGATTAGTTGGATAACTAAAGACGTATTGTAATAGAAGGTGGATTTCCTTATTTTTCATGTGTGAGAGTTTCGTTCTATTTGTTTTAATGGATTATGATAGTATATTTTATTTTAAATAGTTTAAATTAAATGAAAAAATAAAATCCATATTTATAAGATAATTAAAAAAATGAAAATTGTATGTAAATAAAAATTCATATACTAAACAATTTTTAGAAGTCAAGTTATTATCTTACATACGTAAGTAAATTTTGGATTAGTGAGATAGCTAGAGACATTGCATTGTGATAGAAGGTGGATTATGATAATTTTTTTGTCTTAATGAATTATGATAATTATTTTAATTAATTAATTGTTTATTTATTTATCTTTTTTATATAAATTTAGAAAATTTTTGAATTAGGAAATAGAAATATAAAATAGATCAAAAATTAAAAAAATAAAATAAAAACCATATATTAAAAAATAAAAAATGTTTCTAAGTTACTTTCTCATACAACTCGACTTCTTCAATATTAATAAAAACATTAATAAACAACAGTAAAATATTAATAAGATATTAATTAAAAAAAATAAAACTATGAAAAGAACACTACAAAATAAAACATAACCAAAATTAGACAATAAATTAGAAAATAATATTAAAGTAAGAAATAAGAATAGAAATCATTAATTTAGAATAATTTGTAAAGATCAATAAGATCATTTACAACCTATTTGATAAAATACAAAAAAAAAAATAATAATAAAACCGTAGTAAATATTAGAAAACAATAATAAAACTAAGAGAACCCAACAAAATAAAACATAACCAAAAATTTTAAAAAATTATTAAAATTAGAAAGAAAAATAAAAATCATTAATTTAAATTAATTTGTAAAGTTCATTTACAACCTATTAGATTAACCAAATATATCAACTAATAAAACAAAATATTTTTGAAAATTTGTGATAAGTCTATACCTAGAAAGTGAATTAGCTAGCGACCATCAATAAAATTAGAAGAAAGTAAAATAATATAATGTTAAATAATAATTAAAAAGTAATAATAAAATAAATAAAGAGTAAAATTCTCTTTACATGACAAAAAATATATTTTAATTCATCTTGAAACTCATTCTATTTCACAACTTGATTTATTAAAAAAGAACCTTTACTAAGAAAATGTATTTTAGAATGATTCAAAATCACCTGCAAATAAACACAACTAAAATTAGTAAAAAAAGTAAAATTAAAAATAAAATAAAATAAAATAATATTTAAACAAATAAAAGTAAGTAAATAATAGAAATATAAAATAGAGAATACAAAATTACCTTAATATAAAGTGAAACAAATAAAAATAAATAAATAATAACAGTTACCTTAATACAAACTGAAATCTAGTCACCTAAACAAAAGAAAAAATGAAGTAAAATGAAGTGAGGTTGAGATTATCATAATCTAAACAACTGTAATGGAATAAACATACACATTCATATTCATATAAAGAATGACAAATTGTATCTATAAGTGTTGAAAGACATAATAAATATGCAGTTGTATTAGCAGAATGTGTTGATAGTCTTTGTTTAGTAGAAGATTACTTAGATTTCACCAAATTTGTATCTTTAAAAAAAATATGAAATAAGATATGATGTGGTCTACGTAAATAAGTAGAAGAAGTTTTGAAATAGAATTAAAAGACATGAGTGTGTAGAAGGAAGAGTTCTGGAAATTGATACATAAATTTAAATCCATCATAGCTCATTTGAATGATAATGCATCCGAACATGTGAGTAATGCATCCCCACGTTCTATATACATTGTTATGACATGGGAGATGGAGAGAAGTGGTTCTTTTGTTAGTGGGTTATGATATGGTTATGTTTAATATGTTTAATGTTTTAATGGGTTTATTTAAATTCAGTTATTAATTAATTAATAAGTAAAATTAATAAAATGAAATTATTTCAATTCAATATTTAATGTGAGGGTTAATTTAAGGTGATGGTTAGTTGAAAAGTGAGAGTTAATATTTTATATATTAATAATTAATTTAATAATTAATAGAAACATTGGTGAATGGGGCAAAAAGAAGAGAGTAAATGAATAGTTTTTTTTTTGTTTTTTGTTAATTTTAATATTTTTAGTTAATTAATCTATTATAGATTTTGGCGGGAAATTTTTTGGGGAAGAAGTTGTAGGATTATAATTTAGTATGATTTTTTATTATATAAATTTAATAATAAAATATTTTATTATATAATGGACCTTTTTAAAAATAAACTAAATTAAGTATTTCTATAATTTGTTTTAGTTATATTAATACATAGTTGGCTTTTTAGTAAAACAAACAAAATAAAATTGTACAAACTGCACTATTACAAAATAATAAAATTGTAAAAAATACACATCCAAGAATCGATATTTATATTTAATATTTCTTATAATTTGTTAACTCTTTTTTGATTTTGAGGCCCCCAATTTTTTGAGGCCATGGGCCTGTTTGCCCTGGCCCAAGTCCGGCCCTGACAATGTACATAGACTTTATGAGTAAGCTTTCTATGTTGTTCTATGATATTGGTGAAATGCAACATTAATATCTGCATTCTTTGTTGAAACTTAATATTGATGCAATTTGAGATTGTTTATTGGGTAATACAACTAATCTCACTTTGTTAACTCAAACATGATCTATGATGAGAGTAATATGCAGTAATATTAATAACTGAGTAGAATTTCATATTACTGATCAAGGATGCTACATAAAAATATGTCAATCAAGTCTAACCCCAACAAAGTTTTCTCATTATAGAAACACCGAACAATTATTTTCTGTTATTTTACTTTTCAAGTATTCAGACAAGCAAACTTCTTATAAACAAAACTTAAAGTAATATAACCATTCAACAATATTTGAAACGCAACGAGTTTTCATGGAGATGGTAAATATGCATTTGTTATCTGAACTACAACAAACAACAAGAATATTAAACCATTTACTTAACACAACAACAACTAATGCTACTACGTTACATGCCTGGAGAAAGTATTTACGTACCAAAAATGTTATGAAGAAGACAAGGAAATGAGTTTCGTTTGAGCTTCAATTGAGCTTCCTTACTTCGAGTTTCATTTGTGATTCATAAGTCTGTTTTATTTCTTTCCTTAGTTTGTTTGAGTTGGAGAAGAGATTATGGAGTTTTGAAGCTCGTTAATGAAAGAAATAATTTTTACGAGAATCATTTATGGAATGTTTTTGAGTTTGGTTGAGTGTAGAAATAGAATGTTGTTAATGGAAGATGACGTTTGGAGGTATAAGATGAAGATCTCCTCGAGCTTTTTGCAAAAATGGATGATAATTTGTGAATGCTATAGTCAATGAATGTTCTGAAAAATATGCTTGGCTGGGTTTTCCTATCGATCGGATAACCCAATCGAAAGAATAGATCATTTATTTTCAATTAAAAAATAGTTTTAGTATCAGTTAGCATGACCAAATGAGGGAATAAATATATATTTTCCTATTGGTTGGCATGACCAATTGAAGTAATAAATTTTTTTTTTTAATTTAAAAATTAAAAAAATTAAAATGTGTCAATTAAAAAAATAAAATTAAGGTATAATGAGATCAAATTCGTACAAGAAAATAAAGATGAATAAGTCTTGATAATCGTACCCTCAAATAAATATGAGGAGAAAGACAAATCAATTGTATTTTTATGTTTGAGTGATTAACACTGAAGACATTTTGCTAATGAATGTTATTAGAATGACAATAAGGAAACTTAAGGTAATGAGATCAAATTCGCACAAGAAAATAAAGATGAATAAGTCTTGATAATCGTACCCTCGAATGAATGTGAGGAGATAGACAAATTAATTGTTTTTTTTTGTGTAAGCAAGAATATATTAATATAGAGAACTAAGGGTTCTCAAAACCTGAATATACAAGAACGGGAAAAACCCGCCAAAACAGAGAAATTACAAACCAATTAGAATTACGAAAGATATAACAAAGGACCTTTGTTAAATTCGTAAAAACTACAAATGGGATGAGTAATTTCTCCTATAAAATATCATTTCCAAATCAAAGATTTTATACCCCAAACTGTGTTATTCACATTCCAAACATCATTTCTAAAGCATATACCATTCCTAGTTAACCATAGGAACTAAGTAGTAGTTAACCAAACCACTCCGATTTTTCCTTCTTTCACCTTATTTTCTTTACAAAAAAGGGACCAACCCATGAAACTTGATAAAAAAATCCTCTTCTATCTCACCTTCCTCCTTTCCAATCCAAATAAAAACCTCCCTCCACACCATCTTCACCATGTTACACTTGAAGAAAGAATGTTCCCTACTTTCCGGATCAATACCGTAAAAAAGACATTTAGTATTTTCCAAAGACAAAACTATTTTCCTATGAACTAGTAAATCCTTTGTTGGGAGCCTATTAACAAAAAAGACTCCAATCAAAGACTTTAATTTTGAAAGGGACTTCCATCTTCCAAATCAAGGCTAAAGCAAAATCATTTTTATTTTGAGGGTCGTACGGTATATTTATACCGGCATAATATGTAACACCCTTCTAAACTCCGCGGCAATTAAATAAATATTTCAGAGTAACATGAAAACAAGGGTGCCACAACTCAATTTAAAAACCAACATCATATGTCGTTGTCATGCATTCACTGAGGAAATTCATCATAATACATAATAACTCATGTTAACACAGCGGAAAATCAGTCATACGGATAAGTTCAACATCTTTGAAAACTATATCCCTCAAAACTCAAACTAAAACAAAAAGAGTCATAAAAACATAAACTCAAAACTCGCGTTCCTCAGTGTTACAACATTAGAGCATGACACTTGACGCTAAACTAAACGCACTGACTCATGAGCTAATCCTCACCAAGTCGAAAGCCGCTATCCTCAATCTGAAAATGACAACATATAAGGGTGAGTCTCATCACAATTAGCAAATATTATTGCATCATAAACAACAACATATCATAATTATATCATTCACCCAATCGTTTCATATTCAAACAATTCATCATCACACAATCACACATCGTCAACCATAACATCAAAACACATTTATTCATGTTATGAAAATCATGCATATGTATGAAACTGATACTATGCATGCGGTACCAACGTCAACAATGGGGATAACCCACCGACCGATCCAACATCATCAAGATACGGCCCTGCCAGCACAAATTCCACACAATGGGAATTATGCCCTTCACTGATCCAACACATCATCTGGATACATCCCTCAACAAATGATTATGAATAAATGAAAACATAAATAAAACATACTTATACCATCGTCAAATCTATGAGTAACATCATCTCATACTCAAACCATCGTCATCATCATCATCATCATCATCAAAGCATGTTTATATATATTAACATCATTCAAATACAATCATATCATCAATCAACACAAAGGTTATTTCATCAAGTTCATCATACTCAAAACGGCACTCAAAACAGGCCAACAGTTCAAAATTTACGCATCATCAAACTTTCAAAAATCACAAAACTGCAAAATTCTGCACTCACGCTGGTCATACGCGTACCAACAGAGACTGATTTCCACACAAAACGCGCCATACGCGTATCACATCATCATACGTGTATCACCACCTTCTCATACGCGTATCATACGCGTACCAGTAGAAGGGCGTATTTTGGACGGGACAGGGCATGTACTATACGCGTACGACCCCTGGGAAGTTCCTCATACGCGTATCATACGCAAAACGCCAGAGACTTTCCAAAACCTGCAATCGTACCAGCTCGGCTTCCTCGCGCTTTACACCATTACAGCCTGCGATTTTGGATCTAAAACATAATTTTTGCACTCTTTAACATATAGGATTCATCTATCTTCAATAGTCTATCACCCTATATCAATTTAACTCATTACAATCCTATTTTCTACTAAATTAGTTAGGGATTTACATTCATAGATTCAGTTCCATGGATGAATACAGCAACACAATCAAACAAACACCATATTCATACCATAACATCAATTTACATACAATCATGCACAAAATTCAGTATAGATAATCATCAATCATATGATCTATTCAAAATCATCCTAATCCCAATCTAACATACAATCAATTGACCTAAACAATATCCCTAATCAACATTATCATCTAAAATACGATAAGAGATGCTAACCGGAGAATCCCCCCTTACCTTAGCCAAAAGTTCTTAATTGGTCTCTCCCTCTTCCGTTCCTCTTTCACGTTCTTCGAGTTCCTAATTCCTCAGTTCTTCTTTTCACGTTCTATCTTCTTTTCCAATTTCCTTCTTATTTTATGAAAAATAACATTTTAATTAGTAAAGGGCTTTACTAACTTAACACCTCCTTCTTACTAACATCACACCTAGCCCAATGTCATAAACCATTCTTTTCCAATTTTATTTTCATAAAACCAAAGTAATTCTAATTATTAATTCAATTTTCAATTAAATTAAAAATTAAAATATACGGGTGTTACATAATGCCTATAACAAGAAGCCACCGTAAAAGAACCATCCTTCGTAATATCCCAAAAAATGCCATCCTTCTCACCTAAAAGCACCCCACACCCGTCAATGAAAGTACTGAAAGCGATAAAATCCGATCTAGATAATGGATCGGTAAGATGATAAAAATTTATACCATAATTCCCCACTACCAAACACCATTCTCCCAACCGCCCATACCCGCCACCGACACCTTCTTCAAACTAGAAACCAAATATAAATTCGGAAATTTTTCTCAAAGAAACGTCATCGCTCCATCTCGCCTCCCAAAACGGAATCGTGTAACCATTACCAACCTTAAATCGGCAATGCGACACCAAAGGGTTGATATTCACATTCTTCTCAACCGACAATAAATCCTTCCACCAAATAGAAGAAGAAGAAGAAGAAGAAGTAGATGAAGAGGAGATATGTAACACCCTTCTAAACCCCGCGGCAATTAAATAAATAATCAGAGTAACATGAAACAAGGGTGCCACAATTCAATTTAAAACACAAAATAACGTACTTCATTGTCATGCATTCACTAAGGAACATTCATCAATAGTTCACAACATCTCATGTCAACACATCGGAAAATTAATTAGACAAATAGGCACAACATCTTTGATAGCATGTCCCATAAAATAACTCAAAAACAAGCAATTAAAGTTATAAACTTATAAACTCAAAAACTTGCGTTCCCCAGTGTTACAATATAAGAGCATGACACTTGACGCTATACTAAACACACTGACTTATGAGCTAATCCTCACCAAGTCAAAAGCCGCTATCCTCAATCTGAAAATGACAACATGTAAGGGCGAGTCTCATTCACAATTAGTAAATATTATGCATTCATAAGCAACATAACATCATAGCATACCATTCACCCAAATTGCATTATATTCAGATTTCCATACAATCATCAAGCAACCATACCAACAATTACATCACCAAAATATAACACTAAAACTCATTCAATCATGTTATATCAATATGCATATGGACCAACTGACACTATGTATGTGGTACCAATAAACCGTGGACTTAATCCACCCGACCGATCTAAACATCACCTAAATACGGCCCTACCGACACAAATTCCACACAATGGGAATTATGTCCACCACTAATCCATACGTCACCAGGATTCAGTTATTAAATGATGTATGAATGAATGTACACACATATGACATACTTACACATCACCGATCCGATGAAATACATCGTCTCACAAACTCACCATTATCACCACCACCAAGTATGCCCATGTTCCGCAATCATTCAATCATATCACTCATTCATTAATTAAACATAGCGAATCACAATTCATTCATCACCACAACATTACTTTGTCTTATCCGCAAATCACATATTTGCACAATGTTTCATTTCACCAAAGCAATTAAATCGAGTTTTAGAAATAAAGTCGGCCACTGCCCATACTTCTATTTTATATTATAAAACATTTAATTATCTTTGCAATACCCAAATCGGCACATAAAAAGAGTACACGGATCAAAAGATACGCAATTTCGTAGTTTGGAAAAATTTCTACACAGCAGGGTCCGCTCAGCAGCCCGCTAGCGACTCGTGACAGAAGCAAACTACGTGGGGACCTCCGCTTAGCGGCTCAAACAATTTCTGGAAAATAAACAGCATCCGCTTAGCAGACGTGCGATTATGCAGAATTTTCATCTCTGCAACAGACCTGCGATCTCACCCATTCTCCACCCAAAATTCATTCCAAACATCACATAAAGGTATAAAAACAACGCAGACATTATCACACATCATCAAACACCATGAAAACACATTTTTCCATTCATAATTTCATGCAATATCATCAATTCCCCCAAACTATTTCATTCTCAAACCTAACAATCCCAATCCCAATACAACCAATTGAATCAAATAATATCTTAATCAGTCCTATTACCTATAATCACATAATAGATACTAAAAGGAGGAGTCCCCCCTTACCTTCGATCGGAGTTCTTGAAGGTTCTCTTCTTCCTCTTCTTCTTCTCTTCTCTTCTCTTTCACATGTTCCTCTTTTTCTCCCAATTGACTCTTTTCTTATTTTATGAAAAATAAAATAAAATAAACACAACTTAGTAAAAGGCCTAACCAAATAGCACCCCTCTTTTACTAACATCACACCTTAAGCCTAATAGCTCTTATTCCATAATTTTCCAGTTAAATCCAAATTAAAATACCAAAATTCCAAATAATTAATTTAAATCCAAATTAAATTAATAAACGGAAAATATGGGGTGTTACAACTCTCCCCCACTAAAAGAGTTTTCGTCCTCGAAAACATACCTCAAGTGAAGAGCTCGGGATAGGAGTCCTTCATCTGACTCTCCAGTTCCCATGTAACATTCCCACCTGCTGCTCCTCCCCAAGCTACCCGACCAAAGCCATCTCCTTGCCACGCAACAACTTCAACTTTCGGTCTTCAATCCTCATAGGCAACGCCTCAATTGTCAAATTATCTCTCACTTGCACATTTTCCACTTGGATCACATGAGACGGATCCGCAATGTATTTCCGCAACTGAGACACATGAAATACATCATGCAAATTCGCAAGTGTCGGTGGTAACGCAATACGATAAGCCATTTCCCTACTCTTTTCGTAATCTGAAACGGACCAATAAAATGCAGCGTCAACTTCCTTGACTTCAGCGCTCGACCAATACCAGTCGCCCGGAATCATCATCAGTCCTATAATCATCAGAGCAAACAAAATCCGAAGATTCTGAACTAGGGAATTGAGTTCAAGAGGTACTTGAAATATGTCGACACTTCGCCAAAGATTCATCTTTGATCACCAACGAATACTGCTTTCCATCTACGAGGAAGTTCGCTGATTCTTGGACCTTATCTCGAACGTTCTTACTGATTTGAATTCTTGCCATCTCCATAGATTTGCCATCCGTGGTGTTAGCATCAAGACAAATCAATTGTATTTTTATGTTGGGTGATTAACACTCATCAAAATGAGGACATTTTGCTAATGAATATTATTAGAATGACAATAAGAGTACTCAATGTAACGAGATCATATTTGCACAAGAAAATAAAGGTGATTAAATCTTCCTAATCATACCCTCAAATGAATATGAGGACAAGACAAATCAATTATATTTTTATGTTAGGTGATTAACACTCATATGTTTATTTTGATTTTTTTGTCAAATAGTCTAATGATTGAAATTCACATTTTAAATATGAATAATTGAAGTTTGTAAGTTCGAACTCACTCCCATGTACCTGCACAAGTACTGTTTCACAAAATTTATAATAATCTGTGAGGCAAAATGCATGAAGTAGTAAACAGGAAGAGGAATGTTAGAGGAATGTTATTTGTACACTAATTATTACATTTTACACCGTAGTTATGTACGTTTTTGTTTCTCCATAATGTTTAATAATTATTTTGTATTTTTTCTGACTCAAACCAAATAGGAAATCTTTTGTCAAAAAAAAAAAAAAACCAAATAGGAAATCTAAATTGTTGCAACTTTCAACATCCGCAATAGTCGAAATGATGAAATGCTTAAAATAACAACAATTTAAAACCCTGCTTTTCTTCACAAATTATTTAATGAGAATCCAAAATCCCAAGGAGTGATGAAATATAGCTAACACAAGAAACCAAAATAGAGTCTAGTAATTTTATGAGAATTTCATTGTATTACTATTGAATTCTATACATTAAAAGTCATCAAGGTAAAATATTCACTGCTCAACTAATCCATACTAAAACGGTTGGATTGCCTAGCAAATTTTAGAAAAATAATTGTCAATAAATAGTTTCATTGAGAGATTATGTTCAAGAGGGAAGATCTTGTTTTAATCAAACGTCTAAATAAGTTCTCCAATCCAATCTCAATGCTTTCAATTGCATTCTCCAAAACCTCTAATCTTTCATGTGCAGTCTTCAACTTTTCACCATCATTAGCTTCATGTATAAGGGTGCTTAGCAGCTTCCACACACTGCAACTCATTGCCATTCTCAGAGTTATCTTCACAAGTTATAACACCCTTATGAATCAATTTTGCTACCAACAACCATTTTGTAGCCTTTGATTTTGACGAAGACACACTCAAAAATGACAAAATGAACTGAAAAACAGACAAATTCATTGTAATAACTTCCCTAAGAACTCTAATAACAGAAGAAAGGTGATGATCAAGTTCCAAATTTGGAGACATCCCAAGTTTGGTATCCATGTGCTTCAAAAATGTGATCAACTTGTTGACATTTTTCCTCATCTTTTTTGTGAAGAATTTGTATTCTGCCACACTTGTTTCAACACATGAATCTCCTTTTCTTCTCCTAAGAGAAGAATGAAGAGCTTGAACATTTTCCTTGATTTGCAACATGGTGTCCCTTGTGATGCCACATACATCCAAAATTCTCATAGAACTATCCAACACTTCTTCAACGAACTTCTCACCTCTATGACTAGAAATGAGTTGTTGAGTTGATGGCATGTTGAGAAGATGTTCCAATGAAATATACAAATCTTCAAGTAAGGAAAGACCATTATGAATAGAGGCTGATGTAGATGTACAAGTGGATGTGGATGTTACTTCCCAAGCTTTGAGCTTGTTCAAATCCTCAGTTACTCTAATGGTGCTAGGATGAGATCTAGAAGGCAAACTAATTGAACGAACATGGTACTTGTTTGCCATTGTACTTAATCTTTTTTTGTTTCTCTCAAATAGTTGAAGTTCAACTTTGTGATGCTCTTACCAAGTTATTGATTCTTTCTTTATATAGGGGTCATTCTTCACACTCATTCCTAGAACTTTAGATTCAAAATAAATTCGTAAAAGGACGCACAAGTCAGTGATGACCGTGTGGGGCATGTGATAATGGCATGGGGGCATCCTTCAATTTCGGTTAAATTGTCGCATCAATGCCTAACATTGGGCGGTATTAAAGAGATGGAATCAATTATTGAGTTTGGTTTTGAACAAATACAAGAATCAGTTTGTTAAATGTGAGATGTTATTTAGGCTTTATATGAAGGTAAAATATAAAGTTATCATCCTCTTCAATTCAAATATAAAATTAGTGTACATGAGTTGATTGTTTCAATATGAAGGTGTTTTGGACTGCAAAAACAGATTAAAGAAAGATTTGAGATCAACTTTCTGTTTCAATTTCATGGAACGATGACCGTCTTCAGTTAGTAATAGTATAAGTTTAATATTATGTGCACGAGTGGCATAAGTACGTGATACGAGCTTAACGGTCTAAGGTGATGAGATTTCACAACTTTATCCCTTTCTCATTTGACTTCAAATCCGTTTGAGCAACACACATTTGTGGGATAGACACTACTTCTTCACCTAAAACCTTAAAATGATTGGTGAGTCAGTTCTCCCACTTATATATGCTCAACTCACCATACATTTCTAATGTGGGACTATTATCCACGCTCGCATTTGCATTATTCTCAACAAACTTGAGATAAATTCTCCCATAGCAATTGTAAATTGAAACAAACTTAGATAAATTCTCCGATAGCAATTGTAAATTGAAACATTTAAAGAAATTTAATCACGGTTAAACTTTAACTAGAGTACAGATTTCTTGAATGAACAATTTCGTACTTATAGCGTGTGGCCTTTCAAATCAGCCTAAGAGCCCACAAATTCATGTGCGTCGTGTCTCTTATACACCCACGTCACCCAGCACAAGATACGCGTCCTCAAAGAAGGGTATAGACACATGCCACCCGTGCACATAAATCGTTAAATACTCATTCGACCATCCTTTTGGAAATAGATATATCTAACTTATCTATAACTCAAATTATTCTGATTCTCTCTTAATATATAAAACCAAAATCACTATATGATTTCATATTAAATACTACTCAATGTTGGGCATAGATGCGACCATTTAACCGAAACTGAAGGGTAACCCATGCCACTAGCACATGCCCCACGCGTTGATCACTGACTGGTGCTTCCTTTTACCTTTATTGTGAATCTAAATTAGTTCTAGAAATGTGATCAAAAAAAAAAAATTAGTTCTAGAAATGAATGTGAATAATAACCCAACCCCAATGCAAAGAAAGAATCAAGAATTTGGCAAAATGTAACATATCATGTTTTCGGGAAATGCAGTGTGGTGGAGACGTAGTGTGTCATGCATTTTTGCAGAAATGTATTACTCAAATACTTATAAAATGTGATTAAATGGTTAAATGGTATAAAGTTGATGTTTTATTTTTCTTATAATTTGTTATAAGAAAAAATGAGTGTTTTTTTTCCTTATAATTAATATAGAGGGAATATTTTATAATTTTTGTAACATCTTTTACAATATTGTGGATCGGACAATTGTCCTATTTTCCGTAGTAGATGTATTTTATCAATATGCGCAAACAAATTATGTTTATACTCGTTTTTATTTTTTTTTATTGTTAATGTGGTCTTGCTAACACTATTTGGTATATTAAATTTTGCTATAGGATATTTATTTTGTTTGTCATTGTTATTTTCCTCACACATCATTATTCTTAGAGTATTTGACCTTTGAATTATATCAATCTCACAACAACTTAATTCCATTTTGAGGCATAACTTTATAAGTGATCATTATGAGTTCTAAATAGGGCATCAAGAAATTTTCTTGAGACAACAATTTTAGGTTTAGGAAGTGAATATGCGAGGAATTTTATTTCAACAACGTATTTGAAAGGTGAGATATTGATACCTACAAACCTAGTTTTGCTAGAGAAGATCAAGTTGGTGGATAAGAGGAAAATATGTCATTATCCACTCATTCATATATAAAAAGTTCTAAGTAAGATTGCAAGGGAGAAGACCACATATGAGTGTGGGTCATGTTTGAATCATTGTATATGACAAAGTTCTGGCTCATAGATATTTGTTTGAAATAACAACTCTACTAATTTCAAATGGTGGGGAACAAATCCATTATAGAGAAATTGACATAATTTAACAAGTTTAATGGTGACTTGCAAAATATTGAGGTAAAGCTTGATAATGAGGACAATGTTTTACTCTTGTTTATCTCATTACCCAAATCTTTTGAACATTTCAAGTATGTCATTCTTAATATTAAGTAAGACTGTATCACCTAAGTGTAGGTTCAACTGACTAAATGAACCAAGGAGTAAACTAGGATGAAAGATTTGGAGATTGATGATAGTAGGAAACCTTGTGTATTTCAAAAGGCTGAAGTGTGAGTAGAGGAAACCAAAAGGGAAGAAAGTCCAAGTCTAAGGATTTTCACAAGTTGAACTTAAAATTATTTGTTTGTCCTAAGAGGGGGAGCAATGGTACTTATGTCCGGATTATGGTTTCCTTAGTTATGGAGGGTTATGCAAGTGTAAGTAGACTAGTTGTAACAAGTTTAGAGACAGCAAAGAATTAGATCATGAATTCATAAGGCTTTCGCATTTGCCCAAAGAAATAATACTTAGAGAGTTTAGAGCTGAAAGATAATGGAGTTATTTGAATCAATAATAATATGGCTTGCAAATTTCATGGTATTGGTAAGGTTAAACTTGAAATGTTTGGTAAACGTGATTTCTTTCTACACAATGTGAAATGTGTTCATGAGCTTAATAAAAATTTATTGTTCATAAGTATGTTTGATGATTTAGGCTATTTCAATAAAATTTAATATGAAGTGATGTAAATTTTGCATAGTGCATTTATTATTGAAAATGATCTAAAATGTGTGAGCTATATACTTTAGATGGTTCCTTTGTTAGTGGTTATGCATCATTTACCATTCAAGAGTTTCATGATAAAACAAAGCTATGGAATTTGAGATTAGGGTATGGTAGTGAAATAGGATTGATTGATTGGATAATAAGGTTTTCTATGAAGTGAGAAGATGAATAAATTGTAAGTTTATGATCATTGAAAACTAGGTAGAGTGACATGCATAATTTAAAAGACTCTTTGAGTATGCTCACTTGAATTTATGAGGTTTGTCTTATATTTCCTCACTATTAACGATGATTTTTTTAGACGAGTATGAGTATATATTTTGAAAAATAAAGTGAAACCTTTGAAAAGTTTAAAGAATGACATACTTTTTAAAGAAATTAGTTTAGAGTTGAATTAAATATGTTGTGAATTGAAAAATGGCTTGGAGTTTGTTTCATAGCAGTTTAATGAGTTTTGCACAAAAATAACGTAATAAGAGAGATAGAACAGATGTCGGAACACAAATGACATATTTGAATGCATGAATATGACCTTTTTAGAGAAGATAGGTTTAATAGAGAGTTTTTGCAGGTTCATTATTGATAAAATAGCTTAATTGATCAACATTTATCCACTTATAGGAATCGACTTCAATACATATTTGGAAGTTTGTAGTGAGAAATGATTATACTGCTCTAATTTGAAGTTTTTTAGAGCTTTGACGTTAAGCATATCAAGAAAGAAAAGGTTGATGATGTGGTTAAAGAAAAGGTAGATGATATGGTTGTGAAGTGTTTCTTCATTGGTTATTTTAAATGTGTGAAGGGTTACAAGCTATAGAAGATGGAACCTGAATGATTAAAATTTATCATAGGCAAGAATGTCACTTTTGATGAGACTCATATGGGGATGAAGTGCAAAGACCTGAAAATAAAATTATCGAAAACTATGGTGGAGAATATGTAGTTTAAGGTGGAGGTTCCAACTAGGGAAACTAGAGATGAGGAGGAATTTGAGACTCTCAATTCTAGTTCTTGTGAGCTATTCCAAAATATTAGTTGGTATGTTATAGGTAAAGGAAGGAGTTTGTACCACCTCATAAACACAATTATGCTGACTTGATTTGTTATTCATTTAAAGTGGCTGAAGGGTTGGAAAAATCAAAACCAAAGACCTTCAAGAAAGAATTATATAGAAAATATACTTAAAGATGGTTGGAGGAGGTTAATGACAAGATGTCTTCACTAATTAAGAATCATACTCACGAGCCTGTAAGTCTATCTAAGAAACAAATGATGGTTGGATGCATGTGAATCTTTGAGAGAAGAAAGATGTTCTTGAGACTGAAGAACCAAGATTTAAGAAAATACTTGTAGTAAAGAGGTTTACTCAGGTTAAGGGGATTGATTACAATGATATTTGTACATCTATGGCAAAACATTATTTTAAAAGGATAATTATGGCAATTGTGAATCAATATGGACATAAAAACAACTTTCTTACATGGAAATCTTGAAGAGACAATCTACATTGAACAAACTCAAGGCATTTTAAAGGATAAGTCTAAGGTATGTCTTCTGAAGAAATATTTATATGTGTTGAAATCAAGCACAGGGAAATAGTATTGTCAGTTTGATAAACTTCTTCTAAAAACATGGATTTTTGAGAAGTAGTTATGTCATTTGTGTATAAATATTGAAAAGGAATGAGAAATTCATTATGCACCATCATCTATATGTTGGTGACATAATTATGGTAATCTTCACCTTCATTCTCTAACAATATCCTTAAATCGAAGAAGAAAAGATGATGATGATGATGATGATGATGATGATGATGAATAATACTCCTTATGCAAGTGAGGTTGGAAACCAGACTTTTAGTAAACTAGACTTAGCATATGCAATTAACATAATACGTCATTTTATGGTCAATCATATGGTTAAGTTCATTGGCAAGCTTTGAAGTGGGTGTTTATATATTTAAATGGTTCCTTAAAAGGTATTTTGAAATACACAAAGGAGGCTCATGAGGAAGACAACTTAGAGTTTTGTGGATACAGACTATATGTAAAATATGGACGGCGGAAAATTTCTTTTGGGCTTCATGTTTACATTGTCTAGAATATCTATAAGCTAGAAGACAAATCAATAGTCGGCATTTGCGTTATATACTAGTCAACCATAATATATTTCCCTCATTAAAGGGGGTATAGAAAGCCATATGTTTGAGTGGAATGATTTGGGAGTGAAAAGTTTGGAATTTATATGATTCTCACCAATAATTTTAAAAACTTATTAGCTTACTTACACATGTACATGTAAAATCCCTAATTTATGTTTATACTAAAAATTATCCTGTAAAAGTGAATTGATCTTGATTTATAACTATTTTAATTTATTTAGTTTAATGGATGCAAAGGAAAGAGAAATGATCAAATTTCTCTCGATCTCCAATTTAATGCAAAGAATTGAACTTGCTAAATAAAGAAAACTCAATGGTCGAGCCAAATGTTGTCCAAAAATTTTAGATTGGTTAAAGTGGTTATTGCTTTGCTAAGAAAGATAGAAAAGCTTATTTTGTTGGACGACCCAAATTTCGCCCATTGATAGAAAACGTATTTAACAACAAGAACTTGTTGACAATTAGAATACTATCAGTCATTTAACGACCCTCTACGAAAGCAAATTGCGATCTTGATATTGTTTTGTAAGCCACTTTCTTCAAACTATTTGTAATAAGCTTAACTAACACTTTGTACATGCATTAAATTAAAGATGATATTATTTTGTGAGCCACTTTCTTCAATCTATTTCTAATAAACTTAGCTAACACTTTATACATGCATTCAGTTAAAGATAGTGGTCGATAACCATCTAGACTTGCTTTAAAGAATTAAAGATGGTGGTCGATAATCACCTAGACTTGCTTTAAAGAATTAAAAGAAGAAAAAAAAAAAAAGCAAAGCAAAGATATTTTATGTAATTATTAAGGCAATTTTAAAAGCAAAATAAAGGAGAATGAAGATGTATCACTTATGCCGCTCGTGCACATAATATTAAACTTGAAATTGGATCCAGCACATAATATTAAACTTGAAATTGGATATAGGTTGTCTTTGTCTATAACTTAAATTATTGTTGATCTCAAATCTGTTGAATAATCTTTCTTTATTCCGTTTCTTGCAGTCCAAGCACCTTCTTGATACAGTCAAATAATGTACACCAATTTTATATTTGAATTGAAGAGGTTATGTGGCATGAAAAGGAGACAAACTATGTGATGACTAATGAAACTCTTTGTTTACCAATACACGGAGAACAAGCCAGGTATACATTAAGCCTCAAACCCATTTTATAATTATTGTTTACTACTTTGTCCAATTTTGAATATGTAAAATATAAGATATTAACAAATATAGTTAAAGATATTAATAACTCCTTTTACTAATATAGAATTATCGAAATATTTAAAGTGTCTTGTGTACCGAATGTTAAACTGTCAAGTGTCAAGACTTCTAATTTAAAATTTAATTTGTTCAACCGATTAAATTTATAGTTGAACAATTTATTAAAGTGATTAATTAATTTTATACATAATTTAAACTTCATACACAATCATAAATTCATAATTTAATTAAGCATATTTTTCAAAATTAATTAAAAACTTAATACAACAAGAACATAACACAACATTAATAAAACACTTAATTTTAAACATAATTAAAAACAAAATAAATATGAAAAAACATTATATCTAAAATAAGCAAAATTATATATATATATATATATATATATTAATAAAATTTAAATAGTTTTGAATATCTTATCAATCAAACATGATTGAATAAAAAAATAAATTGAACAATATTTCTAATTTAAGGGAAAAAATAAATTTAAATTAAACACAATAGAGTATAAAAAATAAAATAGAATAAAATATTTTTTTTAGAAGAATAATTGTTTTAAGTTTTAATGTAAAGAAAATATTTTTTTTCAAAAAACAAATTGACCAATTACATGCTTTTTTTTTTACCATATAATTTCAGAAAATCGACTCAAACTCTTTGGTTCATACAGTTTTGAATAATCCAATCTAATTTTTTGAGTTTTACAAATGATTTGGCCAACTAACAATTTTACAAGATTAACCAAACCAAATTCTAACTCTTACAAAGTTCAATTTTTTGAAATGTTAGTTAAAAGATATAAGATTGAAATAAACATTAATAGTTTTTTTAATTCATCGTGACATTCTATTTATAGAATGCATTTTTAAATATTTAATTAATAAATAAAAAATTCTAAATTGAATAAAAAATATGTTAAAAGTAAAAAAAATAATAGCAAAGAATAATCGCATTAAGGCTCTGTTTGGTAAGATATATTTTCGAGCTTATAGCTTATGTCTTATGTCTTATAAGCTCATATGATAATTTAGATCCGTTTGGTAACGGTCTTTTCATCACGAGCTTATAGCTTATTTTACTAGCTTATAGCTTATTTTCCAGACGCTATTTCAAATAGCGTTTTAGCTTATGGCTTATAGCTTATTACTTTTTCTTCCTTTTTTATCCTTATTATTTCAATTAAAATCCATTTTTAACCCTTATAATTTATTTTAATTTAAAATAAAATAATTATATATTAAATATCTTTTATGTCATTTTACATTTATAAGTTAATTGAACCGCTAATTTTACCAAACACTTCAATGAGCTTATAAGCTATCAGTCTCAGTCATCTGCTATAAGCTATAAGTCATCAGTCTTCAGCCATCAGTCATAAGCTATAAGCTATCAGCTAGCTTATCAGTCAACCGCTATTTTTACCAAACAGAGCCTAAATAAAATTATTTGTCATTATGTAGCATTGTTAATTTTTTTTTGAAAAATATTTTTTTTTGTCTATTATGATTCTGTTTTACTATAAAATTAGTATTTGCTATTCCGTGTAGAGAATACAATATTTAAAAATAAAAATAAAAACTAAATTTTTAATATCTATTTAAAACCAAAAATCAATAAATGTAAACAAATACCATAATCAATAATTGATTCCATCTCTTTAATACCGCCCAATGTTAGGCATTGATGCGACAATTTAACCGAAATTGAAGGATGCCCCCATGCCATTATCACATGCCCCACACGGTCATCACTGACTTGTGCGTCCTTTTACGAATTTATTTTGAATCTAAAGTTCTAGGAATGAGTGTGAAGAATGACCCCTATATAAAGAAAGAATCAATAACTTGGTAAGAGCATCACAAAGTTGAACTTCAACTATTTGAGAGAAACAAAAAAAGATTAAGTACAATGGCAAACAAGTACCATGTTCGTTCAATTAGTTTGCCTTCTAGATCTCATCCTAGCACCATTAGAGTAACTGAGGATTTGAACAAGCTCAAAGCTTGGGAAGTAACATCCACATCCACTTGTACATCTACATCAGCCTCTATTCATAATGGTCTTTCCTTACTTGAAGATTTGTATATTTCATTGGAACATCTTCTCAACATGCCATCAACTCAACAACTCATTTCTAGTCATAGAGGTGAGAAGTTCGTTGAAGAAGTGTTGGATAGTTCTATGAGAATTTTGGATGTATGTGGCATCACAAGGGACACCATGTTGCAAATCAAGGAAAATGTTCAAGCTCTTCATTCTTCTCTTAGGAGAAGAAAAGGAGATTCATGTGTTGAAACAAGTGTGGCAGAATACAAATTCTTCACAAAAAAGATGAGGAAAAATGTCAACAAGTTGATCACATCTTTGAAGCACATGGATACCAAACTTGGGATGTCTCCAAATTTGGAACTTGATCATCACCTTTCTTCTGTTATTAGAGTTCTTAGGGAAGTTATTACAATGAATTTGTCTGTTTTTCAGTTCATTTTGTCATTTTTAAGTGTGTCTTCGTCAAAGTCAAAGGCTACAAAATGGTTGTTGGTAGCAAAATTGATTCACAAGGGTGTTATAACATGTGAAGACAACTCAGAGAATGGGAATGAGTTGCAGTGTGTGGAAGCTGCTTTAAGCACACTTATAAGTGAAGCCAATAATGGTGAAAAGTTGAAGGCTGCACATGAAAGATTAGAGGGTTTGGAGAATGCTATTGAAAGCATTGAGATTGGATTGGAGAACTTATTTAGACGTTTGATTAAAACAAGATCTTCCCTCTTGAATATAATTTCTCAATGAAACTATTTAGTGACAATTATTTTTCTAAAATTTGCTATGCAATCCAACCGTTTTAGTATGGATTAGTTGAGCAGTGAATATTTTAGCTCGATGATTGTTAATGTATAAAATTTAATAGTAATACCATGAAATGCTAAGGAAAAGATTAGCATTTGAGTGTCTTGTATATATATTTTGTTGCTCTTTGTGATTTTGGATTCTCATAAATAAATAAATAATTGTTAAGAAAATCAAGGTTTTAAACATCGGTAGTGTTAAGGATTTTCACAATTTCGATTGTTAGGGATGTTGTATTAGTCATTCCTTTTCTTCAATCAACCGCTCTCACTCTCCTTTTGTCAACCTAGTCTTTTCCTGTTGTTCTCAATTGCCTTATCTTAAGAAAGGTCAAATAACTAGGAACAGATAATTAGTTTTTCATTAATTTGTAAACGGATTCAGTGTTGCAAATCTTCTACCTCCGTCTAATATGACTCAAGGCTTCGTCGTGCCTTGGAAAGACCAGTTTGTAGGTCAACAACTATAATGATTTTTTGTATCCTTATCAGCAATAATGGTCATAATACTTTTAACTCGAGCAACTTGGACATTAACCTCTCGTTGGACATTGGCAAAGTAAGTTCGAAGACGTTTTTTTGTTGAAGGGAAATCCATGTCCGCAATAAACATAACACAAATGAAAGCTAACATATTATGATAAGGAACACATTCCACCATCTCCGCCTAATAACATAATGGCTTAAGATCAACCATTCTTTTGACATTAATCTTTAGAACGATAACACGAAGAGCCCCAATGGGTTGAAGGGAGGGAGGCAACCCCAAGAACAAAGATTACTCCTATTTTGAAAGGGATTGGTAGTTCTTTCAAGAGAAAAGCCAAATTTATAAGTGTTCCTCTTTTAGGAAATAAGGTCCCAGGCAAGTGGATTCACACTCTGATCGTGATTAATGACCCTCTAGGCTTTATTTGGGAGTTTAGAGTGAAAAGAATAGAAGGATTTATGTGGAGAGGGTTTTGGAGATTCATTTTTATTCAAAAACCAAAACCCTCCTAATTTTAAATAATTAAAAAATTGTATTGTAAGAGGAGTTTGGAAGGTCTTGAAAGGCTTAAAAAAATTGCTCAAATATAATTTATGTTGTTATAGTATTAAAAAAATTTAAAATATGATAATTGTAGTGTTATATTTGTGAGAGTCCCAAATAGGAGCGACGTCATGAGGCATTGTCCGGGCGCCACCTTTATGAAGTATGGAGTCTCGCCTTTAGAACAAATGACATGTTTAACATTGTTATCTTCCCACTAGTTATACGAGAACGAGTCATACCACATCTCCCTTGAAAATAGGTGGTCAACAGTCTCCCCCAGTCAAGGGGGAGTGGTTACCAATTCTTAGGATTTATTAAACCTTAGGCCCAAAAGCCTTTATAGATACCTCTCCACTAATAGGAGAAAGACATAGTCTCTCACCTCACATGAGTTGGTCTCTCTTACCACCATAAACATGATCAACCAGGACCTCTCGCCACCGTATGAAAGCCTTAACCATCCTCATTTACTAAGGCTTCTAAGTATCCTCTACCCGTGTAGAGATACCACACACACCTCTATTTTTTTACCAGTATGGTAATGATAAGCATTTTTTATTATTCCATACAAAAACTTTTTTTAAAAAAATGTCAAAGATTTTCTCTATATTTTATTTTTTTTAAATTATTTATCGAAACCCTCCCTTCCCTTCCCCTCCAAACTCCCAAACAAAATCATAAGGTATTTCATGGCTTAAAAGACGTTATAGTAGAAATCGAAGGAACATGAAATGATAGTTCTTGTGAACTAGAGCCAACTTTATTATACTAAAACTTTTTTAAAATTTTCGGCAAAGACATGGCAGTTGCAAAACAACATTACATGTTAGTAAAGAGTAAGACAAAGACAAAGACAATAGCGATTTATAAACAAAATAGAACATGAATGGAGTGTGCTTCTTCAAAATTCGTAGTCTTGAGTAGACTCCAAGTGTCTTTCTTATATTTCCACTTCACCCGTCTCTTTATCATCACAATAAGGTTTATCAAATGAATGTAGGAATCTCTAGTCATGCTTGCATAATCCATATTATTCTTGAAAAATTGATTTCCTCATAAATCATTTCTCTTCAGTTCGACCTAAAGTTGTTCCCTAACCAACACCGTTGAAACTTTCTTCTACACAAATTAGACACAGTTCCTTTGGTGTCTTATACTATCGTCCAAACAAAGACCATTTGACAGACTAAAAGATAGACACGTTAGTAGTTTATTCCCTATTTTTCCTTTAACATAAAGTAGATATTTTGAATTAGGAAAAACTCACTGAATTGGTCCACTCTTATTTCCATTCAACCCATGATATCTGTAACTGCTCCAAGAGTGTTACACGCTAAAAAGACCTTGTGATGGGCAAGACTATATATTGAGAACAGATTTACTTATTTCATGGTTACTAAAACTTATTTCCTCTCTTCATAAATTACAACATAGAGTTTGAGTCCGTAAATGTTTGAAATAGTAAAACAGAACGATTGTTGCAACAAGAAGCTCTATTTCAAAACAACAATGGTGGAATGTTAGTCTTTCAATTTGCTTTTACTAATTTAAATGTGTTGTTTATGATGTATAACATGTTAAAATCAATTAGTATTTCTATCATTTGATATCAAAGTGTTAGTTTATACCTCTGCCTTACTAAATCATTTCAAGTTTCTTTTGAAAATTTTTAATTTCTTGGGTATTTTGATTTTAAGCCTTTTAATCGAAAATAACATCATAAACATATTGGAACCGATTTATATGTTGTTTTTGGGAAATTAACTATAGTCTTTGATGTTTAAATTGGCCTAAAATTATTTGGTTTTGATGTTGGTTTTTGCGAGTATGAACCGGGTCAAAGTAATCCGGCTGAAAGTTGAAGACGATGACAATTTTTTGTAATTTAAGTAAAAATGAAAAATTAGGCTCATTAGACTTGTACCCGTTACCACCTTGATACATCCTTAAGCTTTTATCGTTGCACTACAACTCTTATATTTATTATTGACTTTCCTTTAAATTTAATTGTATGTTTATTTGCAAATCCTGTTTCGTTATTTTTTAATGTGTTTATATACTGTAACATGTGGTATGTTTAATAAATTTATACGTATTAAAATTATTTTTCTAACAGCTTAATGATGCAATATTATGTTAAATAATTTATAAGTACATATTAAAATTATTTTTCTAACAACTTAATGTGAGTATGTATGAATAATTTATGTTATTATACATGAAATATTGTTACTGATCTTGCATTACTTAGGTTATTAATGCGAATGTTTAACTCTATACTATAAATTCATAATGTTGAATGATTATTATAATTTTGATTGTTTAACGAATAGGCAGAACATCTTTAAATAATTAAAGTTATAAATTAGGATTTAAAATCACATTAAACACATTAAACACATTAAACAGATTAAACACATTATCCATAATGAATCATACATGGTATAATCAAATCTACCTATATAGACATCGATACTAATCGTCAAGATTAAGTTGGGATTGTCGCTGGACTTAGTAGAGAGAATCATGGTTCGATCCCCCGCAACTACGATTGAGAGGGGAGTAAAACCACTTAATGTCATAACTAACCTACGAACCGAATTATATCGATTGTGATAAAACAATACAAAAAAATCTAACCGGACTATACCGGGTGATAAAACAAAACAAAAAAATCTACCCATATAAGAATTTAATTGTATCTTTGTGTTTAATTAGGATAAAATATCACATTATATTTCTTGATATCACATTATTTTTAATTAAAAATAAAAAACCAATAAAAATGTTATATATATATATATATATATATATATATATATATATATATATATATATATATATATATATATATATATATGTCGTATCATATGAGATTGTCATTTTTATATGAGAACATGAGAATGAATCTGAACCATTAAACGTTAATTAAATCTGACGGCTGATATTAATAGTTCTCATTTCTCATAATAGTATCAGTTCTCACTGTATACGCTCCCTATATATATATATATATATATATATATATATATATATATATATATATATATATATATATATATATATATATATATATATATATATATATATATATATATGATGACGTATCATATGAGAATGACATTTTTATATGAAAATATGAGAATAAATCTGAACCATTAGATTTTAAAATAAATGGTGGAGATTAGGAAGAAATATTTTTTTATCTCTCTTCCATTATTAAAATAAATGATTGATGAGAAAAAAATATCAATATATAATCACCACTATTTATTTTAAAATTTAATGGTTCAGATTCATTCTCATGTTCTCATATAAAAATGGCATTCTCATATGATACGGCATATATATATATATATATATATATATATATATATATATATATATATATATATATATATATATATATATATATATATATATATATATATATATATATATATATATATATATATATATATATATATATATATCTTCCATTATTAAAATAAATGATTGATGAGAAAAAAAATATCGATATATAATCTCCACCATTTATTTTAAAATTTAATGGTTCAGATTCATTCTCATGTTCTCATATAAAAATGACAATCTCATATGATACGACATATATATGGGAGCGTATACAGTGAGAACTGATACTATTATGAGAAATGAGAACTATTAATATCAGCCGTCAGATTTAATTAACGTTTAAGATTTATTGATTTCATATTAAGAATACCTTATTGAATTTTTATCCATTATGATCAATATTTAAAAATTCCATAAATAAAATATTTTTTCAAAAATATTTTTATTTTTTTAATTATTATAATATTCTCAAAATGAGATAATCATTATAAGAATTATTATGCTTAATATTCAAATGTAATCACAATAATTTTTTTATTTTCACTATTATTCTAACTCCATTTTAATTTTGAATGAAATATATTTATTTTATTTATAATTAAAAAAAACTTATTCTTCATAATTGATATTGATTTGTTAACTATTTCATTTTGAATAATACTATGAATATAAAATTTAATTTATACTTTAGAATTCATATAATTTTATTCTTCACAAAATTATAAATATAACTTATTATTAATTTGGCACTTATATTTTCCTTTAATTAAAAAAATTTAAGAATGTAAGTTTATTACTTATATTTTGATTCGGATGATTTAATTTTTTCTTTTGAATTCTATACGGGAGAAAATGAAATTTATTACTTATATTTTAATTTTATTTTTAATATTTTTATTTGATAAAAAATATTGAAGAAAACGAAATTATTACTTATATTTTAATTTGGTTGATTTTTTTATTTTAAAGTTCGGAATATTTTGTTTTTGCAATTTATTATTGCAATTATTTTAAATTAAAACACATTTTTGATTTATCAAATATATTTTAATTTGATTAAAAGTATTAAGAATCTAAAATTATTAGATATATATATAGATTTGGTTGAATTATTAATTTGTAAGCACGGTAATTTTTTTTTGAAATTTTAACGATCATCAATATTTAAAATAAATTATATTATTGTGTTAAAATTTTAATAATTAAAGCAAGAAATAAATTTCGGAAATAATATATTTTTGATGAAAAATTTAAATTCTGAGCATAACAGATAAAAAGACAATACTGTACTACTTGTATGGAACTAATAAATATTATGAGTGATAAATATGATTAAAATATTATTTATTCATTCATAAGATTAAAATATATTTATCACCAATATTTTAATTTTATTTGATAAAAAAAAGCACATAAATTATAATCTTATTTATCACTCATAAGATTTATTAATTCCAAGTAATAATAGTATTAGTAAAAAAATTGCGACAACATTTAAATATTAAGCATAATAATTCTAAAAAAGATTCTCTTATTTTGATAATATTTTAATAATTAAAAAATAAAAATATTCTTTTTAAAAGATATTTTATTTATGGAATTTTAAAATATCGATCATAATTAATAAAAATTCAGTAAGGTGTTCTTAATATGGAATCAATAAATCTTAAACATTAATTAAATCTGACGGTTGATATCAATAGTTCTCATTTCTCATAAAAGATATCAGTTCTTACCGGATACGCTCCCTATATATATATATATATATATATATATATATATATATATATATATATATATATATATATATATATATATATATTATATATATATATATATATATATATATATATATATAAGTTTTATATTTTAGGAAGCAATGTCTGTTGACAATTTACATATAATGATTAAATAAAAACTAAAAATTTTGAACGTAGAAAAAGGCATAGAATTAAACCCTTTAATAACTACAACAACATATTAAAAACTGTATTTTTATTTCTTTATTTTTCTTTAACGTTTACTTTCATTTATAAAACAAACGCATTAAATAACAATAATTTGTATTAATACAAATTTATTAGTTTTAAATTTGATATGACAAAACAAATTTTAAAAAAATCAATTATAATTAAATTTTATTATTTTCACTTTTTTCGCAACACAACAACATAAAAAAATTCGATTACAATTAGGTCTTTTATTTTGCAATGAATGCATGATTTGTGTTTTGGAATTGAGGATATATAAGTGTGTGCAGTAGATGATGTGAGGGAGGATAGGTTGATTTGGCAAGAAGAGCAAAATGGTGAGTATAGTGTGAAATCGGGTTAAAAGCTTTGGAAAGGGGTTCAAAGTAGCAACCGGTATTATGACGTTGGGGGTAATTGGAAAAACATTTGGAGTATTTATGCTCCACCTAGAGCTAAACATCTCTTATGGAGGATTTGTAGGGCTGCCTCCCGACGCGATCACAACTACAACAACGACATGTTCAATGTCTGTCTGTGTGCCCTTGGTGTGATTTAGAGGTCGAAGATGAGTGGCATGCTTTTTTCGGATGCATTTCCATCATTCATAGTTGGCGGACAACAGGTTTGTTATCTATTATAGATCCTCGGTTGCATACCTTCCATGATGCTAAGTCCCTTTTTTTATGTTTGTAGTCGCGAGGATCGTAGAGATGCGGGTCATTTTGCAGTTTTGCTTGAGACTCTTTGGAGAAGTAGAAATAATGTGGTACGGGAAGATACCTGGGATGATGCTTTGAAGATCGGGTTACAAGCTTATCATAATTGGTATGACTGGTTTTTAGCTAGAGATGATCATAATCTGGTAGTAGTTAATAATCATTCAGCTTGCTGGATTCCTCCTTCGGGTAACCAACTGAAATGTAATGTTGACGCAGGTTTCAATAATGTGTGTGGAACAACAAATAGAGGGTGGTGTTTTAGGGAGCATTTGGGAAGATTTATTTCAGCATGAGTGTCTTAGGATGTGGGTCTTCTATCTGTCATCGAAGCTGAAGCTACCGCCTTAAAGAAAGCAATTCAGAATGCAATATCTCTCCAGTTATCCCACATCATTTTTGAAAGTGATTGTCAATATGTTACTAAGGCTATTCATGTGCCTCATGTTGGTAATTCGGAATTTATTGTTATTATTAAGACTATTTAGAATATGTTACTTATGTTTCCGAACTTTGATGTAAAGTTCATTAAGCGCTAAGCGAATTCGGTTGCCCATACGTTAGCTAAGGCGGCCAATTCTTGGTCTAGACACAGTCTCTTGAGTAATTTACCTCCTTGTATTGAATTTGGTTTGAGTAATGATATCAGTTAAGTTTGTTCTTGTCAAAAAAAAGTGTGTGCAGTATATTTTGAGAATCATAAAACTAATTATAGAATATATTTATTAACTAATTATTATTAACAACGCATTTATCTCAAAAAATACACATTTATCCAAATTAAAACTCATGTAAGTTCTTGATGACAATCCCTAGGTCAGAGTCATTTTCTTGCGCCCTTGGAAAGTTGCTGCTGGCATTGTTCCAACTATATAAGTGCTATGAATTTCAAGAACTCCACAAATTGACCATAATTATTTAATCTAAACAAAAAACATCATATGGTTCAAAATAAAATGTTATAAAAAAGATGAGATCTTTAACGTTAACATATTCAAACTTGACAAAGGCTTAACAAGTGAGCTTGATTTTTCGAGTAATATAATATATGTACACATAGAAAGATGTACTTGTCAATAAATTTCAACATCAATAATATTTTTACATAGCTTGGTTAAACCAAAACTATACTTTAGCTGTCACAAACACAATTAGATAATAGAAACTCCTACAAAAGTGATAATAATATCTCATAGACGCGAAATGAAAGAAAGAAAAGTTAATTGAAAACGGGTAAAAAAAGAGTAGCAATGAGGTGCAAAAGTTTTAAGATACATTGAATGAAATTGTCGAAAAACCTGGATCGCGATGTTCAATATCCTATAAGATTGCATCATTTTATTATAATTAGTAAAATACATGGATAAATCTTCATCAAATCGTCAAAAATATAAATCGTAAATTTACCTTCCATGAAGAACTATAAGACAAACCTTATAAGTTATGATATTGTTGGTGAGAATCCTCTGCAATATTTTATCAAACAGATGGTATGCTTATACATACATGAAATAAAGCAACATGGAATCTGAATAAAAAACATAATGCAACAAATCATAAATCACACTGGAAATAAAATCAAAGGAAGAAGAAAAATATCTTCCTTCATAGAAACAAACCCAAAGCAAACTTTCCTCTCCTAAACACAACAGTAACTCATTATTATAAAGATAAGTGAAAACAGATCTCTCTTCGGCAACAACTGCCAATAATGCTCACCTCCCTACCTTCAATAATAATCTGGATTATTAAGCTTGAAGAGAAATGCACGTTGTGCATGCCATAACTGTGTTTCCTACAAATGAACCAGCAGAATGTTACTCAGCAATAATAATGAAAATGGACACTACGGCTTATAACAGAGTAAAGAAACCAACATTCAACATAAATATCAAAAGCATCTTCAGGAGAACTTAACCTAGAATTTCCAAATACAATCTAAAATCAGGACTCATTTTTTGGTAGCAACATCATTCTTTCACCCCATCATGAAATAATGTTAGGGAAAAGAAGTAAAGTTATAATCAATTGCAAAATAAGATAATAAGATAAACATTAAATTTGGTACATATATTATTACTAAAATTCAACATTAGTAAACAAAAATGAATTTTCAACGATTAAGACCTTAAATTAAATAATTATACATAAACAAACAAAACTAATTTAATACCTTCCCAGACGGTGAACACACAATCTGTACCATATTCATTCACCAATTTTTAACACTATCATGTATATGTCACATAACAAAATATCCAAACTTGTATTAAGAATCATTTTCACCAACATTGTTACTGGAACAGGTGACCTGTGATGTCGTGATGCTACAAAAAAACAATTTCTTTCAAATATTGGAGATTGAAGGATGGAGATGACGATCAGTCAAGAGAGATACTAAACGTGAACGCGAATATGGAGATGACGATGTCGTGAACGCGAATCTTAGTATATGGAGTTCCAAGTATAGATGGCAATTTTACTCATCCCTAATGGGTACCCTAAAAAATATCCACAATGGGTATGGTAAAAACCCGTAAAAATAGGTACGGGCACGGGCTTGAGTAATTACCCAATAAAGTAAGCGCGTATGGACACAGGTACATGTACCTTAGTATCCAACCCGCCCCATACCCGCACAATATATATTTATATTTTTTAAATTTTATTATTATGTACACATGTTAATTTATCAATTTTATTAAATTGATCACTATTAAACTTGTACACGTTTTAATATAAATGTTTATTTGTTTCTTAAAACAACAATAACATCCTTGAAATTTTTTAATGTTGTTGAAAAGATTTAAATAACATGATAAATTATGATTGATCGACTATTTTTATTAGAAATGCAGGTAAACAGGGTTGGATATGGGTACTTAGGTACCCATAGGGTACGAGTACGGATACAAACGTTGATGCCCAAACGGGTATGGGCTCGGGAAATGCAGGTATGGAGACGAGTACTATAGTATCCTGCCCAAATCCTACTCATTGTCATTCCTGATTCCAATTGGTGTGATCGATTGCGAAAAATGAAAACGACTTACCAGAAACATAAAAATGGAAATAACGGATTTAAAAGAAAAGTTGTACAATGTTTTGCAAAGGATATGAAGAATGAAAAATAAAGTTTTTCAATTTTTCTCACGCTTCTGATAATATAAAAATGAAAAAAATATACATCTTTTTTATTTATTTACTTTGAAATTTAGAGTTGTATTGAAAACACATTAATTTTAATATATTTAGTATAGGTAGCCGTAGTCATAATAATAATAATAATAATAATAATAATAATAATAATAATAATAATAATAATAATGATGATGATGGTTAAAGTAATTATTAAAATATTCAAAACATTCAAATTAGTTTGAGATCTGAAAGTTAATGAGACGATAATTACCATTTAAAATATAAAATTAGACTTCTAATATATTTTTAGTTGGTAATAATGTAATAATTGTAGTAATTAATTTTTATATATTAAAAAATATGATGTAATTGTTGCCGGCAAAAGTGATTTGGAAATCTTGAGGAACATTGTGAGTACACGTGTCGACATGTCCATGGATTTATTCAAGAACGTGGCTACCAAGTAAGCTTAAAAGCCAAATAAAGATTTTGAAAGCACAGATAAATGTATATTCAATCCAAGAAAAGGATTTTTCCTTGACCAATGTGATCATCACATGTTTATATACTTTTCTTTTCAACAAAGCAAACAATTACTCAATATTAACCTCATCAAATTTAAAATATATTTTGTGAACACATAAACACTTTATCAATATCTTAAGAGAGATATAGTTGATTGGTGATAATGTAATTGAAAGAGTATTTTTAAAATTGGGGGGTCTAAATATTGTAGTTGTAGTTTTTTCTTCGTCCATTTGGCAAAACGATGTTGTATATTAAATTGTAAATGAGATTATCCGAAGGGTTGAAATTAACTGGTTTTTTAATAAGTAATTTTAAAACCACAAAAAACATAAATGTGGGCAAAAAATATAGCCAAAATCATTGAAAAAGTCATTCTCAACAAGTTATTGGAAGTCTTTTTATTGCATAAAGTGGAGCCATATCATTATGACATAGAGAATCATGGAAACATATTTGAATTAACCAAATCATGACCGTAAGAACAAAACAAAAAATTTAATGGAAAAGAAAAATTAATATGCTGACTTAAGACTATTACAAATCATATATGTAAAATGTGATGAGCAAATCAGATTATTGTGAACAGTGTTTTAAAAACCGGACCAGTCATTAAACTAGTGAGAGTACTGGGTCACTGGTTCATTGGTTGAATCATTTGGTCACTGGTCGAACCGCATGACTAAATCGGATTAAACCAAATAACTCGGTTGAATAAACCGGTCTATATTACAATACTATATATTTATTAAACGGATCGAATCGGATGACTTGGTCTCTAAAAAATATCACAACACCTACAAAATTTTACAATTTTAAAATATCATAATTTCACATGTTTATTTTTTACATTCAAATTCTAAATATAATGATCAACCAAATAATACAAAGTATAAATATAAATAAAGTTTAAACCAAGTCTAATTGCAAAAAGGAAAAAAGTTGTTCCAAATAAGATTTGAATAAAGTCTAATTATATTTTAATTATATTTTTTATAAAAAATCATGAAAACGGCGTCGTTTTGTGCGGAAAAAAAATGCATTTGAACCACCGATTTTCTAAAATTGTCGGTTCATCGGTTTTTCTGGTTTTGGCCGGTTCTCACCGGATCAATAGCATATCTTGTCCAGCAATCAGATCAGACTAGTGACCCCTCCGATTCCCGATCTGACCGGTCCGACCGGCCGGTTCGGTCCGGTTTTTAAAAAACTGATTGTGAGAGTGGATTTTCTACCTTTTAATTATATGATTTGTTGGATCAATTTAAATATTCATTTCATGCTAGTACAATATCATATTATTTATTTAAAAAAACAAAACAAAATGTTTGAATATAAAAAATTATAACATTGTTCTTTTTTTCAGCTTCTTTATCGTCGGCATTTCAGTTTTTATTTCCATCACCAACACAATGGAACTTAGTCATCATAGTTATTTTTTTTATTGTCATCACCATCATCGTTGAGTTTCGTTATGATGGGTTATCTTCTTTGTTGTTCAGTTTCGTCGTCGATGTCAAACTTCATGATTATTACATCTTTGATCGCTGTTGTTAGAATTTTGGGTCACAAATATAATATTACATGTGTTAGTGTCATTATTTAATTTGGAAAAATTATAGTGGTCTAATTAACATTAAGCCTATAATTGAGAACATATATGTCATGAAAGCTTATTGTATGGATACCATAAGTCAATATTCTAATTTGATGAGGGGTCGAATTAGAATATTGAAAATATAGTAACCCTAAGAGAGTTATATATACTCCTCATTTGTATAATACGATCAATACAGTTTACCAAGTGTTCTCTCTCCATCCCCATCAGAAGTGACTCAAGAAACTCCAAGGCACTCTATAAAGTCGAAGATCACATACCCGCAAACCTTCAACGATTCCAATGGCAAATTCATGTACGCTTCCTCTTTCATTCTCATATTGTATTCGAGATTGTGTTCTAAAGATATGAGTTCATAAGATATGAACTCCAAGAGATTAGATCATGATTATGTTCTTGCTTTCTATATGGGTAGAGATACATTCGGTAATGAACAAATTTCACAAGTAGTATCAGAGTCACTCATGCTTGTTTCAATTTGATTTTGGGATTTTTTGAAATAAGGATTTTAAAATTAGGATTTACTTTGATCTTCTAATTTGTGTAAAAACTAATGTTTATATGATGGAATTCATATCTTTTGTCTTAATTGATGATGTATTCATGAAATTCGTGTTGGATGTTTAATCAAACTCAGCAAATTTTGAATTTTTTCAGATCTATCGTTGTTTTCTGTGAAAATCGCAGTCTAGGAATGGATGACGGCCGTCACCCTTGGTGACGGGCTAACCGTCACAGTTTGAAGCTCGTTGAAAGGCACAAATTTTACTGACGACCGTCAGCAATGGTTAACGGGCACCCCTTTTCAGATGACGACCGTCATTGTCGAGTGACGGACAGTCGCTATGGGTCCTTAGCGGGTGACAACCATCATGGCCTGTGACGCCCAGACCGTCACCCTAACTACTTTAATGTCGTTTTTGAAAAATAATGGTTTTTTTGTAAAATTAATAACTGTATTTTTTTTTGCTTCGCATGACAAAGTAGACACAGATTGGAACACGAGCATGTCGTATTGATTTTCATGGTCGTGCCCCTTAGTTGTTTAATCCACCAACTTTGATACAATTTTGTCAAAGTTTTGGCTATGGTTTGTAAATTTATACAAAGTTTAACATTTTTAGTGAGTCTATTAAAATAAAATGTCACCAAAGTGACCTCCTTTTGGGGAGATTTCTTATAATAAATGTTAAATGTTTTTCTTTTGTTTGTGTGTTTTATCCGTGTAAGTATCAATTAGCTCAATGGACAGTTGATGTTTGGCCGGATATCATACACACAAATGATGGTAAACATGTGATAATTATAAGGTTTCACTTGTGAATAATAAATCAATCTAGAGAGAGATTTATTATTTAACATATTTTATTATCAATGTTTGACTGTTACAACAAGAGTACCACATTAATATTAGTATCCAAATACTTGATATTAATGGTGCACTAGGTAGGGCTTATTTTCGTGTTTGCTATCAAGGGCTTGAGTCACGGACATGTCCTCGAGGACCTCCTCGCCCTTTCACTTGTCTTGCGGTGGAAGGGTGGATTTGATGAAGTCGAATTCACTATTTTCCCATGCTTTTCATGTAAGATGGCTTAGGCGGCCGAAAGAATTACTCAGCCCGACACGAATGGTGTTGAAAACGCCAACACAGGTGAGGGCTTGGATTGGGTTGCACCCGAACCCATGATAATTAAGTCTCGGTTCGTCGATGATCCCTCAAACGTATTCAACGTTGTTAAGGACTTGGAAGATGGGGCCCAGTCTCCTACGGGGTGCTTAAGCCGCATAAAGACATGAGGATCTCCTCATCTTTCCCAGGCGTGCAGTTCCCCGTGTTCGATTTTGCCTTCAAGGAGGCGGGGATGCGTATGTCCTTCACTGATTTTCAGGCGGGGTTTTTCAAATGGCTAAACTTGGCGCCCTCTCAACTTCACCCAAACGCGCTGGCGTTTACCCGGCCGTTTGAGCTTGTTTGCCAACATCTTAAGATTGTCGCCAGCCTGCCCTTGTTCTTCCATATTTTTTATCTTCAACGCCAAACTATCGAGGGTCTTCAGGCCTAGGTTTCCTTCAAGCAGTCCCAGTCCGGGAGACTCCTTCAACCGTACTTAGAATTTGTTTGAACCTTTAAGGATATGTATTATGTCGTGCAACTTATCTCTAACGCGGATGTGGATTTTTTGTACCACCAGTCGAATGATGTGGTGGATGGTGTAACGCCCCGATTTTCGATATTTATTTTATTACGTAGTTGTTTGGTGTGTTTGGTGTTTAAACTGATATTTTAATTATTATTATATTAGTTTAGTAATTATTTATAAGTAGTAAAATGATTAATTAGTTATTTGGGTCAAGTAGTGGTTAGTAATTGGGAGGGTGTGTAGTAAGCCCAGTAGCAAATTAAGGATTAGTGAAGGATTAATAAAAATAAAGAAAATTAGAAGGAATAGTTTCTTTTGGCAAAAATTGTGAAGAACGTAGAAATAGAGAAAGAGGCTAGGGCAAGAGAGAAAGGAGACTTCCACCATTGTTGAAGGATCAAAGCTCAATCCTAAGGTAAGGGGGGAGAATGGGTTCTTTAAATGGTGATAACAACATGAGAGGGTAGTAAGGGTTCCTTTCCCTCTTTAGGATTCATAATTTATATGTCTGATTCCCTCTTTGATGTGTGAATTGATTTGATTTGTATGATGTTCTTCATGACTAATGAGTATTGTATGATTGTGGACGAAATTCTGTTTGGATTGATGAATTATGATGTGGTGTTGGGTGTTGGTTGAGTTGTTGTTGTGCTCATAAGAGGAACTGAATCTGAATGTGAAACTGTCCAATTTGATGAGTAGGAATTGAGTTGTCATCATGTTAAAACTGATGTAGTATAATAGGTTAGTGAATCTAGATGAAGGGAGTGAGTTAATGGGTGAAAATATGATATTTTGGACCTGAAATCGCAGACTGGAAGTGATGAAAACGAGTGAGAACGAACTGGTGCGAGTGCAGACTTTGACAGACAGTTTTCCTGTCAGTTTGCGTATGATACGCATATGGGTTGGGAACATACGCGTATGAGGGACACACCCAGGGGGCTATACGCGTATGATACGCAGCCCTGTCCCAGCATAGCACAACTTCTGGTGAAACGCGTATGGAAGGGAGGCCATACGCGTATGGAAGAGTGATACGCGTATGGGAGAATTTTTAGTGCAAAACTGATCCTGATGGTACGCGTATGAGACGCGTATGGGGAAGGGGCATACGCGTATGGGATAGCTATACGCGTATGGTTACGCTAGTGTGCAGAATTTTCCATTTTTGTGATTTTCTTCTAATCCTTGAGTGAGATGAATACCTTTATGAGTTCCTTGAATGGTAGGGCTTAGGTAAACGTAGAGAGACTGTAAAAGTTATGCTTGGGACCTAGAATAATGTGATAAGTTTGTGTTGATTGTTGTGAATGTAACTTCAAGAAAATGAAATTATAGTTGCATGTTGTTGAGTTGGTTGATAGCCTAAATGGCAATGAGTTGAGGGCTGAAGCCTTGTGTTGTTGGGTTGTGTTGATTGGATGTCCATATTGCATACATATGTCGTTGAGGGCTTATGCTCTGTTGTTGGCCTGTATTGGCGTTGTTGAAGGCTTATGCCTTGTTATTGCCTCTAAAATAATGGCAATTGTTGGGGGCTTATGCTCTATTGGTACCACATGCATGTAGAGTTGATAGTTGCATTTTCATTCATCTGATTGACTGTAAATGTTGTGTAACGATGTTGTGGTGTAATTGATGGAGTGAAAATCTATTTATGATTGTGTTTATGCGTGGTGTAGATACTACTCCTTAACCATGTGATATTTCACCGTGTATTTATTGAATGTAATTCTCACCCCTTTTCTGTTGTTGTGTCTGTGCTTCTTCGGGAGTACAGATAACCAGGTACCAGAGTAGTGCTTGGATTGTCGAGTGTTACCTGATCGAGTCTTAGGAGTCGCTCTGATACGTAACACGGGAATGTTGGGATACGCTGTGCTTTGTTTTCTTTTCAGTAAAATGTTAAATTGTTATGTATCTTGATTTTGACATTATTGTTGGACCACCTGTTTAGTGGATATGATTTATTTGTTGAGACCATGGTGCCATGAAAATTAATAAGCTGTTTTAAATTCCGCTGCAGTATTGAATATTCTATTTTAATGAGGAACAATAAAATAAAATGATGTTTTAGTGAATTGTTTAGAAGATGTGACATCCTACTCGCATTACTCTGATTATTTATGTATTTATAATTCGTTATTTTCGATATGGGAAAGTGGGGTGTTACAATTGGTATCAGAACAGGTCGGTCTGTCCGACCAAGTAGTTGAGTCGCTAACAAATCGAGTATGGTTAAAACTCGTCATCTAACAATGTTTCTATTGTAGTGTTTAGTTAAAATGGCTGGGAGAAACGATGTTGTGATTGCTACTGCTTTGGAGGCTATGGCTCAAGCTCTGGAACATCAACCTAATGCTGGTGAGAATGCTGGGTCTCGTAGTTTGGCTACCTTCCAGAGGGAGAACCCGCCAGTCTTCAAAGGCAAGCATGACCCTGATGGAGCCTTAGAGTGGTTGAAAGAGATCGAGAGGATCTTTCGTGTAATGGATTGTACTCAGGCACAGAAAGTTCGCTATGGGACGCATATGCTAGCAGTCGAAGCTGACGACTGGTGGCTAGCAACACGTCAGAGACTAGAAGCTGTAGGTGAAGAGATCACTTGGGATGTGTTCCGAAGAGAATTTCTGAGAAAGTATTATCCGGAGAGCGTCCGTGGTAAGAAGGAAATTGAGTTCCATGAATTGAAATAAGGGAACATGTCAGTGACTGACTATGCTGCTAAGTTCACTGAATTGGCCAAATTTTATCCGTACTATGATGGAGAGGGCGCAGAGTTTTCCAAATGCGTTAAGTTTGAAAATGGGTTACGCTCTGAGATCAATAAGGCTATAGGGTATCAGCAGATCCGCGTTTTCCCTAACTTGATAGACAGCTGCAGAATCTTTGAGGAAGATAATGCTGCTCACTATAAGATTGTCAGTGATAGAAGAGGCAGGCAGAATCAGCAACGTGGCAAGCCTTATGACACTCCAGCTGGCAAGGGCAAACAGAGAGCTGCTCCGGGCCAGAGAACAAGTGGGGGAGGTGCTCCTGCCCCGATTGTGTGTTTTAAATGTGGCAAGGCTGGTCACAAAAGTACTTACTGCACTGATGACGTTAAGAAGTGTTTCCGTTGTGGCAAGACTGGTCATATGATATCTGAATATAGACATAAAGAAGTGGTTTGTTTTAATTACGGTGAAGAAGACACATTGGAAGTCAATGTCAGAAACCCAAGAAGGCACAAGCTGGTGGTAAGGTGTTCGCATTGGCTGGTACTCAGACAAGCACTGAGGACAGACTCATTAGAGGCACTTGCTTCATCAATAGTATGCCTTTAATTACTATTATTGATACTGGTGCTACTCATTGTTTTATCGCTGCTGAATGTGTTGAAAGATTGGGTCTTATGCTATCTTCGATGAATGGCGAGATGGTAGTTGAGGTTCCCGCTAAAGGATCTGTGACTACATCTCTTGTTTGTTTGAATTGTCCGCTGTCGATCTTCGGCAGGGACTTTGCTGTTGATTTAGTATGTTTACCGTTAGCCGGGCTAAACGTAATTTTGGGAATGAACTGGTTAGAATATAACTATGCTCACATCAATTGTTATAACAAGACTGTGAGATTTTCAACTGCCGAAGAAGAAGAAGCTGGCTTAGTGTCGTCTAAGCAGGTACGACAATTGCTGAAGGAAGAAGTAGAGATGTTCTCGTTGATGGCAACATTGTCAATCGAGAATCAGAACACCATCGATGAGTTACCGGTGGTAAGAGAATTCCCTGAAGTTTTTCCCGATGAGATTCCTGATGTGCCGCCAGAAAGAGGAATTGAGTTTACGATTGATCTTGTACCTGGTACCAGACCTGTTTCTATGGCACCGTACAGGATGTCCGCATCTGAGTTGACAGAATTAAAGAAGCAATTAGAAGACTTACTGGAGAAGAAGTTTGTCAGACCAAGTGTATCGCCGTGGGGAGCTCCGGTGCTGTTAGTGAAGAAAAAGGATGGAAGCATGAGGCTTTGCGTAGATTATAGACAGCTGAATAAAGTAACCATTAAGAACAAATACCCGCTACCGAGAATAGATGATTTGATGGACCAATTGGTGGGTGCGAGTGTTTTTAGCAAGATCGATCTGAGGTCGGGTTACCATCAGATTAAGGTTAAAGATGAAGATGTTCAGAAGACAGCATTCGGGACAAGATATGGACATTATGAATATTCAGTGATGCCATTTGGTGTTACGAATGCGCCAGGAGTATTCATGGAGTATATGAACCGTATTTTCCATGAGTATTTAGACCAGTTTGTCGTGGTGTTCATAGACGACATTTTGATATATTCTAAATCAGAGCAAGAACATTCCGATCATTTGAAGACAGTATTGCAAGTGCTGAAAGAAAGGAAATTGTATGCGAAGTTATCCAAGTGTGAATTTTGGTTGAAAGAAGTTAGTTTTCTGGGACATGTCATATCTGGTAGTGGCATTGCTGTAGATCCATCTAAGGTAGATGTTGTGTTACAATGGGAGACTCCAAAATCAGCTACTGAGATCAGAAGTTTTTTGGGCTTAGCCGGTTACTATAGACGGTTTATTGAAGGATTTTCCAAGTTGGCACTTCCGTTAACTAAGTTCACATGTAAGGGTAAAGTGTTCATATGGGATGCACAATGTGAAGAAAGTTTTGTGGAATTGAAGAAGAGATTGACGACAGCTCCGGTTTTGACATTACCAAACCCAGGAGAACCTTTTGTAGTTTATTGCGACGCTTCTTTGATGGGTTTAGGTGGTGTACTTATGCAGAACGGTAAGGTAATTGCTTATGCGTCGAGGCAACTGAGAATTCATGAAAAGAACTACCCTACACATGATTTGGAACTCGCTGCTGTTGTTTTCGTACTAAAGATTTGGAGACATCATCTCTATGGTTCTAGATTTGAAGTCTATAGTGACCATAAGAGTCTGAAATACCTGTTTGACCAGAAGGAGCTGAACATGAGACAACGAAGATGGTTAGAATTATTGAAAGATTATGATTTCGGATTGAATTATCATCCCGGTAAGGCAAATGTTGTGGCTGATGCCTTAAGCCGGAAAACCTTGCACATGTCGGCTATGATGGTTAAAGAATTAGAACTGATCGAACAATTTCGAGATATGAGCTTGATTTGTGAAGTGACCCCGCAGAGTGTTAAGTTGGGAATGCTCAAAATTGATAATGACTTTCTGAACAGTATCAAAGAGGCTCAGAAATTGGATGTGAAAATGGTGGACATTATAGTTGGTTGTGGCAAATCCGAGAAGAGTGATTTTAAGGTGGACGCGCAAGGAGTGTTGAGATTGCGGAATCGAATCTGTATCCCTGATGACAATGATATGAAAAGGATGATTTTAGAAGAAGGTCATCGAAGTAACTTGAGTATTCACCCTGGAGCTACTAAAATGTATCAAGACTTGAAGAAGATATTTTGGTGGCCGAGGATGAAAGAAGATGTGGCACGGTTTGTATATGCTTGTTTAACTTGTCAAAAATCGAAGATTGAACACCAGAAGCCTGCAGGGTTGATGCAACCGTTAGAAATTCCAGAATGGAAGTGGGATAGAATTTCGATGGATTTTGTAACAGGGTTGCCTAATACTGCAAGTGGACACGATTCAATATGGGTGATTGTTGATAGGCTTACAAAATCAGCCCATTTCATACCTATTAACATCACGTATCCGGGGGCGAAGTTAGCCGAAATCTACGTCCGAGTGATTGTGAAGTTGCATGGTATTCCCTTGTGCATTGTGTCGGATAGAGATCCGAGATTCACTTCTGATTTTTGGAAGAGCTTGCAAGAAAGTTTGGGTTCTAAGTTGAGGTTGAGTTCGGCGTATCATCCTCAGACGGATGGTCAAACTGAAAGGACTATTCAGTCTCTAGAGGATCTGTTGAGAGCGTGTGTTCTCGAACAAGGAGGCTCGTGGAGCGCTCATCTTCCATTGATCGAGTTTACTTATAATAACAGTCATCATTCTAGTATCGGGATGGCACCTTTTGAAGCGTTGTATGGTCGAAGGTGTAGAACTCCGCTATGTTGGCACGAATCTGGCGAAGGTGTAGTACTTGGACCGGAAATTGTACGAGAAACCACAGAGAAGGTAAAGATGATTCGGGAAAAGATGAAGGCTTCACAGAGTAGACAGAAGAGTTATCATGATAAGCGAAGGAAGGAGTTAGAATTTGAATCAGGTGACCATGTGTTTCTAAGAGTCACGCTTGTGACTGGTGTTGGTCGTGCCCTGAAGTCAAAGAAGCTGACTCCACGATTTATCGGTCCTTATCAGATTTCAGAGAGGGTTGGTACTGTCTCTTATAGGGTGGCGTTGCCGCCTAACCTTTCAAATCTGCATGATGTGTTTCATGTGTCGTAACTTCGGAAGTATGTCCCGGACCCATCTCACGTGATTCACATGGATGATGTGCAAGTGAGAGAGAATCTTACAGTAGAGACGATGCCGATTCGGATCACGGATCGTGAGGTAAAGTCCCTTAGAGGTAAAGATATCCCGTTGGTGAAAGTAGTATGGACGGGGACTACCGGAGAAAGCATGACGTGGGAAATGGAGAGCAAGATGCGGGACTCCTATCCCGAGTTGTTTGAACGAGGTAAGATTTTCGAGGACAAAAATAACGTCAGTGGGGGAGAGTTGTAACGCCCCGATTTTCGATATTTATTTTATTACGTAGTTGTTTGGTGTGTTTGGTGCTTAAACTGATATTTTAATTATTATTATATTAGTTTAGTAATTATTTATAAGTAGTAAAATGATTAATTAGTTATTTGGGTCAAGTAGTGGTTAGTAATTGGGAGGGTGTGTAGTAAGCCCAGTAGCAAATTAAGGATTAGTGAAGGATTAATAAAAATAAAGAAAATTAGAAGGAATAGTTTCTTTTGGCAAAAATTGTGAAGAACGTAGAAACAGAGAAAGAGGCTAGGGCAAGAGAGAAAGGAGACTTCCACCATTGTTGAAGGATCAAAGCTCAATCCTAAGGTAAGGGGGGAGAATGGGTTCTTTAAATGGTGATAACAACATGAGAGGGTAGTGAGGGTTCATTTCCCTCTTTAGGATTCATAATTTATATGTCTGATTCCTTCTTTGATGTGTGAATTGATTTGATTTGTATGATGTTCTTCATGACTAATGAGTATTGTATGATTGTGGACGAAATTTTGTTTGGATTGATGAATTATGATGTGGTGTTGGGTGTTGGTTGAGTTGTTGTTGTGCTCATAAGAGGAGCTGAATCTGAATGTGAAACTGTCCAATTTGATGAGTAGGAATTGAGTTGTCATCATGTTAAAACTGATGTAGTATAATAGGTTAGTGAATCTAGATGAAGGGAGTGAGTTAATGGGTGAAAATATGATGTTTTGGACCTGAAATCGCAGACTAGAAGTGATGAAAACGAGTGAGAACGAACTGGTGCGAGTGCAGACTTTGACAGATAGTTTTCCTGTCAGTTTGCGTATGATACGCGTATGGGTTGGGACCATACGCGTATGAGGGATACACCCAGGGGGCTATACGCGTATGATACGCAGCCCTGTCCCAGCATAGCACAACTTCTGGTGAAACGCGTATGGTACGCGTATGGAAGGGAGGTCATACGCGTATGGAAGAGTGATACGCGTATGGGAGAATTTTTAGTGCAAAACTGGTCCTGATGGTACGCGTATGAGACGCGTATGGGGAAGGGGCATACACGTATGGGATAGCTATACGCGTATGGTTACGCTAGTGTGCAGAATTTTCCATTTTTGTGATTTTCTTCTAATCCTTGAGTGAGATGAATACCTTTATGAGTTCCTTGAATGGTAGGGCTTAGGTAAACGTAGAGAGACTGTAAAAGTTATGCTTGGGACCTAGAATAATGTGATAAGTTTGTGTTGATTGTTGTGAATGTAACTTCAAGAAAATGAAATTATAGTTGCATGTTGTTGAGTTGGTTGATAGCCTAAATGGCAATGAGTTGAGGGCTGAAGCCTTGTGTTGTTGGGTTGTGTTGATTGGATGTCCATATTGCATACATATGTCGTTGAGGGCTTATGCTCTGTTGTTGGCCTGTATTGGCGTTGTTGAAGGCTTATGCCTTGTTATTGCCTCTAAAATAATGGCAATTGTTGGGGGCTTATGCTCTGTTGGTACCACATGCATGTAGAGTTGATAGTTGCATTTTCATTCATCTGATTGACTGTAAATGTTGTGTAACGATGTTGTGGTGTAATTGATGGAGTGAGAATCTGTTTATGATTGTGTTTGTGCGTGGTGTAGATACTACTCCTTAACCATGTGAAATTTCACCGTGTATTTATTGAATGTAATTCTCACCCCTTTTCTGTTGTTGTGTTTGTGCTTCTTCGGGAGTACAGATAACCAGGTACCAGAGTAGTGCTTGGATTGTCGAGTGTTACCTGATCGAGTCTTAGGAGTCGCTCTGATACGTAACACGGGAATGTTGGGATACGCTGTGCTTTGTTTTCTTTTCAGTAAAATGTTAAATTGTTACGTATCTTGATTTTGACATTATTGTTGGACCACCTGTTTAGTGGATATGATTTATTTGTTGAGGCCGTGGTGCCATGAAAATTAATAAGCTGTTTTAAATTCCGCTGCAGTATTGAATATTCTATTTTAATGAGGAACAATAAAATAAAATGATGTTTTAGTGAATTGTTTAGAAGATGTGACATCCTACTCGCATTACTCTGATTATTTATGTATTTATAATTCGTTATTTTCGATATGGGAAAGTGGGGTGTTACAGATGGTCGTGAATACTTAAGGCTTACTCCGAAATTTCCCCTTGAGTGGAAGCTAAAACATTATGAGCAAGGGACCGGTCATAACATATTAGGGCACGAGGAGTTGGACACTCAAGAAAAAATTTCCCATGAAAAAGTGGTGGCCTATGTTAGGGCTTTACTCGTGCTAAATGCGTATATTCTGATAACAAGTTTATTTTCAATACGGACGGGGAACATGTCTATGCCCCCCAAAGATGCTCCTTGAGTGTCCCACTAACAAGAATTCTTTGAGATTACTAGGTTGGGATATACCCCCTAGCTGGTATGTGTTGTTTCGTCTTATATTTGAGCTCTGACTATTTCTTTTGAATTACAGGTCGGATGTCGACCCTCGAAGAGCGCGTGCTCATGTTGAAGCCCAAGGTTGTTGGCGTCAAGGCCAAGAAAATTCCAAAAGGGGGTGTGCTGCTCAACTCCAAGAGTAGGCTAAGCTCGATGCCATATCGTCATTACTTCTTCTCCTCAAAGCGGCCGAATCTCTCTTGAACAAACTGCAAAGAGGAAGCGTGGGGACGGGCCCGACGGTGGGACCCTTGCAGATAAGGGGAAGAATGTCGGGGAGACCTTCATACTCCCTCCTTGCTATCTTAACAGGGGAATTTCAACGGGGATAATTCCTTTGGTCTTCACGAGGGGGACATGAAAGCCATAAACCTCATACTTACGACATATACTAATTTGATGATTAGAGTGTTTGTAATACACCACTTACCGCCAGTATTAATATACAAAAATTATTCTCAAGAAATCAATCATCATAATCATCAATACCATCACCACTCGAAAATTTATATCATTTTGGATATGTTAGCCTATTGAGAGGCATTTATCCTTATTTGATAGTTATATATTATAGCTACTCCGTTAAGTCAGACTAACCTTACTAGTTGTACCAACCATCAGTAAGAGGATAATACAACTTCGCACACACTTTTTTGTCTCAGAATCAATGAAAAAAACTACGCATGGTGTGCATTGTATTATTGGTTAATATTATTACATTATTCAATATTATGTGTCAACGTTTTTGGCTAAGAGTGGAAAATGGGTCTAGTCTGTCATACATACCCATTTTTCTTGCAATTTTTTGCATAACGGGCCAAGATTTTAGACATGCATCCTCTACTAAGCCTGCTCTAAATTATTTTTTGTGCAACTTTTGACAAGCACAAGCATTATATGACGTACATAGACTTTTGTCACTTTTAAACTTTAGAAGTGTAAGGCTCGTCCCAGGGCAGACCAATTTTTTTGGTCAACACCATCTACTATATTTGTCATGCACCGTTCTATTTTTTCAGACTTTTGTAAAATGGACATGTATGTTTGACATCCTTAATTTAGACCCGTATATATTTTTATCATAAATGTCATGTCATTTTTATATTAATTTATTAATAAAAGATTTAAATTTGAAATAAATTTTACTTAAAAGATATTAGTATTCAAGTCAAACTCAAGGTACTAATGAAATTAAAAAAAAACATAAATATATTCATATGATAGAAAATGCAATGAAAATAAGACAAATTCAACAATATTAAAATTAAAAAGAAAATCTACTTTAAATAAATACTATAAAACAAAAACAAAAATTATATAAACAATGAAATTAAATTTATTAAATATTGATACCTTCAAATATGTGATCTATCGCCCAAACTACTAATTGAATTTGCAATATATTGAAACTAATAATTGCAATATATTGAAACTAATAATATATTACTATAAATAAAAAACATTACAACAAAATAATAAAACCCACAAATAAGACCAAGACGGAAAACGCCACAGCAAAGTAGCAATAGAACAGAAGCGCCAAAAATGAAATTGTTGCTGCCCGGGATCGAACCGGAGACCTTTTGCGTGTAAAGCAAACGTGATAACCACTACACCACAGCAACTTCATGTCAATTCTTCATTTCGTTTGTTTAAATATTCGTTTTATTTATTTAACACGTTTTTCATTTTTTGGTTCGTTTGTTATACTTTTATTTTTTTAATTATATAATAAAGACTAAATAAACACTGTCATTCCTTCATTTGACTCACCTTTATTATTATTATTATTATTATTATTATTATTATTCTTTTACTTTTGAAGCAACTGGCATAATTGATTTTGTGAAAAACTAGCGAAATACCCGTGCGTCTGCACGGATAAATTTATTTAATACGTAATTAAAAAAAAGAAAAAAATGTCTGTAAAATGGAGAAAGGGAAAATTTTGATATTTGAAAATAAGAATTTTGTGTTTTTTTTTTTGTTTATTACCACCGATTTAATCCGATTCGGAGGTTAGTTCTGAGATCAAGTGGTTTCAGAGAATTTTGTGTTTTAAGTTAAGGCAAGTGTTAATTAAAATAAAATAGGTATTTTGTTGATAGTAACTCGTAAAAAAAAGATAAATTTTAATATTTTGACATAAGAATTTTGTATTTCAAAGAAAGACCATTGTTATTGAAATAAATAGGTATTTTACTGATAGTGTCCCGTAAAAAAAAGGAGAAATTTTAACATTTGAAAATAAGAATTTTGTGTATCAAATAAATACAATTTTAATTAAAATAGAAAGAGAAATTTTTTTCAATTAATCTTTTCTACCTAGGTAATATAACAAGTTTACAAGCATTTTTTTCAATCATCGTTAGCTCCACTTTTTTGAATGCCTCATTAAATATTATTCTTTTTTAATTTTATAATTCTTTAACTACATTCGACGTATAACACCAAGACTAACATAATCATCTTTTTGGGAGAGATTTTTATGATCATGAGAATTGGGATTTGGATCCTCTTTTGTCATGCTGTCTATTCTGCTTTGATCTAATGGTTAGAAAAAAATAAAAAATCTGCATTAAAATATAGGCAAGATGAAATGATTAGATTAAATTCAAAGGCTGGAAATTGACTAGGAGGATGGCAGAAAAAGAAATGCGGGAGAGGATCTATTCCCGAGAATTGTGGTGTTATGTAAATTGTAATAAAGTAAAGGGTTAAATAAGTTTTTAGTCCCTATAAATATTGCAGTTTCATTTTTAGTCCTTTCTGAATTTTGACAACGAGTTTAGCTGATTTTGACAATAATTTTTTTTTTTTTAAAAAACCGTTACATAAAGACAAGAAGCGACTAAAAATAAAAACTAAAATATTTATAATGACAAAAAAAAAACTTTTTTAACCCTAAATTAAATCTCTGACCCTGAATCCTGGCTACGCAAGTGATGTAATGTGACCACATGTTGAAGAGAGGTCTAATAAATTGCAAGTGTCCATAAAATTTGCAAAAGTCACCACTCTAGATGGATGAAAGTACGAGTCTGGCTCAAACAAACCTGCAAAGTCATCATATAGATGTGTGATGTGTCATAAATTAGGAAATCTTGTTGCCACATCTAATTCAATAGATATGAATATATAAAGGCCGGCAGAGTTTGGACTTACTGAAGATTGTTAACTACTTGTGGCATATTAAAATATCAATAGTCGCTTTCAAATTATTTTTGTGGAATTGAAATTGTACCTTTTAAACTTTGTCTAGATTTTGATTATGTTCATTCACACGCGAGATTAGATATGTTGTATAGTAAACATTTTTTAAACGAGGCCAACCCTTTCAATAAGAACAATCATACAAAGAAGATATTGTTAAAATACTACACGGAATCTTAAATTTGTCACGTTGTATTCCTTAAAAAGAACATAACATTGTAACAACAATGACAAGGATCTATGGAAAATCTTTTTTTTTGTTGTTGCTATTTTTGTAAGTACTTCACTTTTTTAACCACCGTCATGATTGATATTCTGTAACTTTTATTCAAGGTATCTACATACATATACATACATGTGTATAGAACATTGAATGTAAAGGTTCCAATGTAACCGACCTTGATGAACTAACACGATAGGGAACCATGTCATGAGATGTACGTGCCTAAATTTAATGGAAGATAGAGGCAGATGCAGAGGATGTTTAATTCATTGAAAATTGAGCAAGTTTAATTGAGGTAGTACCAGGGACGGATCCAGACATTATATATTAGTGTGGCTAAATATAAAAAACTATGAACTAAATCATACTTAAAATAAGAAATAATATTATTTAATGCAATATATTTACAGTGAAAATCGTATATCATCTTTTTTTTTTTGAAATATGACTAAAATAACATTATTGTTAATTGTTTCAATAAATTAAGTAGCGAAAATTGTAATTAATTTTAGTAGCCAATATTATAATTAAATTTAAATAATTTAATTATTAAAATAACTTGAATAATTTATTATTAAAATTTTATTAATTTATTTGTAACTTAAATAATTTCAAAGTCATATAAAATTCAATTATTAAACTATTATAAGTTTAACAATTAATGTATTTAAACTTCTAATTCATCTATAATTTAAATATTTTTTAAATAAATAACATTATGAGCAAAATATTGATCATATTTATCAATATAACTTTATAATAATTAAATATATATAATTTTGAAGTTATTTAAAATTATAGATGAATTAATAAAATTTAAACAATTAAACTTTTAAACTGATAATACTTTAAGGTCTTGTCAATGATATTTCATAATATTCACTTAAAATATATAAAATAAAAAATTGTATAGTGATATAATTAAATTGCAATCTAAATTTTTTTATCAAAAAACAATTAGAATGTGTGTTTCTTAATATAAAGGACTTGTAAATAATTGAGACTTATTTTAATGTGGTGGTTATTAATATGTTGTGGTTATTAATATGCTGCTATTAAGCTGTTGGGAGAGCTAGCTCCAATTAATCTAGTATATACATGCATGCTGCAGTTAAGTAGTAATATTACTAAAATGTTGGTATATAAAAACAAATATTATTTTGGTGTGGCTATAGCCACACACCGCCTCTACATACATCCGCCCATGGGTAGTACCTCCTCCGTTTGTATGTAGGAAAGTATTCGGTGGCTTTTTCTTCACGAAAATACTTTAGAGGTTTGTTGTATTATTGATAAGACATCATAAGATTAAGACATTGTTAAAAAAAAGTCAAATAAATTGTATTCATAATGACATCATACGATTAGATTCTTATTTAATTCTTACGGTATATTTTCATCCGCGTAAATTGGATAGATTTTGGCTCGTATATACATCTCATCAGGGGTGTTCATGGTACGTTTCGTGCGAAAAACTGAACCGAACTGAACCATAACAAAAATTTACTCGAATTGAACCGAACCGTTTCAATTTACTAAGAATCGAACTGAATCAAAATTATTGGTTTGGTATACCGTTTCGGAATTCTGAACCATACCGAACCATTAGAAGACAAATTTTTCCAAACCTAACCGTTTATCAAAGAACCGAACTGTTAAGCTATTTTTTAATTATTTTTAAAAAAAAAATTTAAACATGTTTTAAGCATTTTTCATTTTCAGTCTTGGTTCAGTTTCAGTTCGGTTCGGTTTTAGTTACAGTTCGGTTCTAGAACTGTTTGTGCATAATAGTTTGGTTCAATAACCATATATAACAGTTCAGTTATTTTAACTTCAGTTCGGTTCAGTTCAGTTCTTGGATTTTTTGAATAGTAATACATCTCACAGCAGCATGAACAATTGCGAACTTGATGTTTGTTATTTGATGTCTGATGTTATTTGTTATTTCGTCCGTGTAATTTGATGTTAGTTAGTTTCTCTTTCACTGATTTATAATTTTATTTTATTATATATCTATCTTAAATACATTTTACATTGTATAAAATAAAAGAAAAATTCTTTATTTTTACCAAACTTATAAGTAATTATTGTGGAATTATTCGTTGCAGACTTAACCAAGAAGTGATCAAAACTCGTAGATAAGCAAAATGTGCTTGACCCTGATAACATCATTGTTTTGATGTTGACAACACCTAAATATACAATTTCCTTTGAAGTTCTTTTGAAGACAACAACACATTCAAGTGGTCAAAGATGCACAAGACAATTGATCAAGTTATTTCTCTGAATTAAGCTAAAGAATGAGGGTTTTATGATCACCAGTGATATTCTCTAATGATGGCATTTGATTTGAAGATATCTCAAGTCTCATCTTTAAGAAGATTCAAGTGAAATACTTATGTGATTTGTGTATCTGATAACAAGACTTGAAGCTTCAGAGTGTGAAAGAGAGGAAGTGTGAAAGCTTGTCTGACCGTGTTTGTCTGATTGATCAGTGATTAGTATTTTGTAAAAACACAAGGGTGTTTTAGTAAAGTAGGAAGCTAAATCACACACTTACTAAAATTATTTTTGAAGCCTATATTTTTCAAATAAAATCACGTAAAAAGTTTTTGGAGCATAGCCCGATAATTTAGGAAATGTCAGATTGATTAGGATAAATTTTTGAAGTGTGTAATTGATTAGACCAAATGCCTAATCAATTAAATAAGGGTGAAACAATTCTATAATTTATTGTTATACTTTCTTAATGAATGATAATGACTCTCTATCAAAACCTTCCATCTTGGGCACAAATAATCGATTATTTGTGGTAACTAATCGATTAGATCTATGACGTAATTGATTAAGCGAGTTAATTTGGCTCATGGATTGTTTCCTTTTTGAACCATCATTTGTCTTATAAGTAGATATTTTTCCCTTCATTTATTTTCATCCAAACGTGAGATGTCTCACCTTCCTCTCTCTCAATCTATCTCTAAAATGTTTTTCTTTATCTCACATAATTTTAAGCATAGTGCTTTGAGAAACATTCTTGAGTTTAGAGAGGAAGTTGTTATGGAAAGGGTATTATTATGAATTCACCTAGGATTCAATCCACTGCTCGCTGTTTAGTTGGAAGTAAACATGAAACTTCATTCTCCTTGTATAAAGAAGTTCATGAGTTTAACCTTCTAAAAGCTCTCAAGCATCAATGTATACTCTCAAGATTAGTTCTTGGAGAGAGGAGTAGGTCATTTCTTTAAGACTGGACCTCTATAAAGTAAGGGTGTTATATTTCTCCCCTAACCTATTTACTTTCCACTTATTTTCTTTCAGCTACATATTCAAACGTTTTTATTATAAAAAAAAATCAAACTCTTATTTAGAAAATAATTTTGTATTAAACCAATGTTTTTCAAACCCACACAATTCACCCTCCTCTTGTGTGTAAAGTCACATGTTTAACAATTATAATATATGTTCCGTGTTGGAACTAAAATTGATTAGAAAACATGGATTCAGAGTTTGTTGCAGTTGTTGAGAGCTTCTAACGTAACAGAGAGAAGATTGGCCTACAAGGTTAGCACTCTAAGCGTAAGTTAGTATATGATTAAGAAGTGGAGTTTTTAAGAGAGAGGATTTGGATACCTATGAAGTGGCACACATTCCTCTTTCAATTTGAAAAATGGGTGGCATTTAAATGCATGTGGCAATGCTTGAGATGCAGTCAGCCGTCTGAACTATCAAGACAGTTAGGAAAACACTCCTTCAAGAGATTGCATGTTCCTAGGGAGAAAAGAATCCACCTATTATGCGCCAAAACTTTCCTCACATCGTTATTAGGCCTTTTACTCTTTTGGCCTTGTGGGCGACCAAAAACAATTGCCCCTAAGTTCTTGTTTCTATTTTGCAAAGCGAGGGTTTATGCTACGCACCTTTACTCGATCATGAAACCCATGGATATGGAAGTTCTATCGGCGATATTGTCATTCTTTAGAATAGGCACATTAAATATCTCCCTTGTAAGATGTAAAGTGATGCTGGAAATGGCTTACATGTTTCCATAAGGTAGTTAAGTTTCTTTAGAAACCTAAACCCTAAATTTTAAACTCGAACAAAAAGTGAGATTGGTCAAAATCTAATAAAAAAGTATAATTATATCTTAAACTCCAATAAATAAATAAAATACTATGATAAAACTCAATACATAAAAAATGAGATTGATCAAAGTCACAGTAATTATAATTAAATCTTTGAGTTTGTGCTCGAAGTTTATTGGACAAATTTAGGGACGGTACCCGGGATAGGGTCGATACCCCTTCCTAGCTCCATATGAAAACTTGGTTTGATATCGACATTTGGAAAACTCACCATGACCTCTAGAATGGATAACTGCTGAGAGGCATGAGTTGATTATTTTCCAATTTATGCATTTCTTTATTCGTGTATGTGCATTGGCATCATGGAGTTTTGATCGCTTTAGCCATACACTTGTGATTTGTATTCTTTATTCGTGTATGACTTGAAGATATTTCAAGACTCATCCTCAAGAAGATTTAAGTGAAATACTTATGTGATTTGTATATCTGATAACAAGACTTGAAGCTTCAGAGTGTGAAAGAGAGGAAGCGTGAAAGCTTGTCTGATCGTGTCAGTCTGATTGATCAATGATCAATATTTTGTAAAAACACAAGGGTGTTTTACTAAAGTAGTAGGTTAAATCACACACTCACTAAAATTATTTTTAAAGCCTTTATTTTTCAAATAAAATCACGTAAAAAAATTTTAGAGCATAGCCAGATAATTTAGGAAATGCCAAATTGATTAGGATAAGTTTTTGAAGTGCGTAATTGATTAGACCAAATGCCTAATCAATTAAATAAGGGTGAAACAATTCTATAATTTATTGTTATCTTGTCTTAATGAATGATAATGACTCTCTATCAAAATCTTCTATTTTGGGCACAAATAATCGATTATTTGTGGTACCTAATCGATTAGTTCTAGGAAATAATTGATTAAGTGAGTTAATTTGACTCATGGATTGTTTCCTCTTTGAACCATCATTTGGTCTATAAGTAGATATTTTCCCCTTTATTTATTTTCATCCATAAAACGTGAGATATCTCACCTTCCTCTCTCTCAATCTATCTCTAAATTTTTTTTCTCTGTCTCACATAATTTTAGGCATAGCGCTTTAAGAAACATTCCTTAGTTTAGTGAGGAAGTTACGGATGGCAACGGGTAGGATCGGGTGCAACTTTCACACTATCCAAACCCGCATCCGAAATCGTCACCCGAACCCAAACTCAAAGGCTATTCAGGTGACAAAATAACACCCACGCCCACACCCGTTGGGTTCAGATTTTTCCACCCGAACCCGCGACAAAACACATAAAATACAACAGCAACATTGAAATTTTTCATCAATTTTCCTACAACTTTCTATCAGCAACATTACAATTTCCCAACAATTTTACTATAACTTTCCAACATCAACATTACAATTTTCCATCAACATTAAAATTTAAATTAAAGTTTACAACTTTCCATCAAGTTTCGTAACATTACAATTAAATGTCTAAGCGGGTGTGATTTCAGGTTTCGGACGCGGGTTTCACACTATCCAAACTTGCACCCAAAATATCGGGTGACACCTAAACCCAGTCAACTCGGGTTTTCACACGTTGATTCAGGTTTGGGTGCGGGTGGCCCCTGCAGGTTTGTGTCTTCCTCCCATTCCTAGTCTGATCGTGTTTGTCTGATTGATCAGTGATCAGTATTTTGTAAAAACACAAGGTTGTTTTAGTAAAGTAGTAGGTTGAATCACACCCTCACTAAAATTATTTTTGAAGCCTCTATTTTTCAAATAAAATCATGTAAAAAGTTTTGGAGCATAGCCAGAAAATTTAGGAAATGCCAGATTGATTAGGATAAGTTTTTTAAGTGTGTAATTGATTAGACCAAATTCCTAATCAATTAAATAAGGGTGAAACAATTCTATAATTCATTGTTGTATCATCTTAATGAATGATAATGACTCTCTATCAAAATCTTCCATTTTTGGCACAAATAATCGATTACTTGTGGTACCTAATCGATTAGATATAGGACATAATTGATTAAGTGAGTTAATTTGACTCATGGATTATTTCCTTTTTGAACCATCATTTGATCTATAAGTAGATATTTTCCCCTTCATTTTTTTATCCATAAAACGTGCGATATCTCACCTTCCTCTCTCAATCTATCTCTAAAATGTTTTTATTTGTCTCACATAATTTTAGGCATAGCGCTTTGAGAAACATTTTTGAGTTTAGTGATGAAGTTGTTATGGAAAGGGTATTATTATGAATTCACCTAGGGTTCAATCCACTGCTCGCTGTTTAGTTGGAAGTAAACCTGAAACTTCATTTTCCTTGTATAAGGGAGTTCATGAGCTTAACCTTCTAAAAGCTCTCAAGCATTATTGTATACTCTCAAGATTAGTTCTTGGAGAGAAGAGTAGGTCATTTCATTAAGACCAAACCTCTATAAATAATGGTATTATCTTTCTCCCCTAACCTATTTACTTCCATTTATTTTCTTTTTGTTGAATATTCAAACATTTTTATTAAAAAAAATTCAAACTCTTATTTAGAAAATAATTTTGTCTTAAACTAATGTTTTTTAAATCCACACACTTCAACCCCCCTCTTGTGTGTGAAGTCACATGTTCAACATTTATAATATATGTTTCGGGCTGGAACTAAAATTGATTAGAAAACATGGATTCAGAGTTTGTTGCAGTTGTTTAGAGCTTCTAACGTAGTAGAGAGAAGATTGGTCTACAAAGTTAGCACTCTAAGCTTAAGTTAGTATATGAGTAAAAAGTGGAGTTTTTATGAGAGAGGATTCAGATACCTATGAAGTAGCACACATTCCTCTTTCAATTGGAAAAATGGGTGGCATTTAAATGCATGTGGCAATGCATGAGATGCAGTCAGCCGTCAGAACTATCAAGACAGTTAGTAAAACACTCCTTCAAGAGATTGCATGTTCCTAGGGAGAAAAGAACCCACCTATTATGTGCCAAAACTTTCCTCATGTCGTTATTAGGCCTTTTACTATTTTGGCCTTGTGGGCGACCAAAAACAGTTGCCCCTAAGTCTCTGTTTCTATTTTGCAGGGCGAGGTTTTATGCTACGCACCTTTACTCGACCATGAAACCCATGGATGTGGAAGTTCTACTGGCGACATTGTCATTCTTGAGAATGGGCACATTACATGTTTCCATAAGGTAGTTAAGTTTTTTTAGAAACCTAAACCTTAAATCTTAAACTCGAACAAGAAACGAGATTGGTCAAAATCTAATAAAAAATATAATTAAATCTTAAACTCCAATAACTAAATAAATAAAATACTATGATAAAAACCTAATATATTTAAAAAATGAGATTGATCAAAGTCAAAGTAATTATAATTAAATATTTTTTATTAATATATAACTATATGTTGATGTGTCATTTTTAATTATTATAATTGTATTTTTTTTAAAAAAAATTGGGTCATTTTTTAAATTAGAATGGGGCCTCCAGTTTGATTGAGCCGACCCCGTTGTCCTATAATGCGCACGCACACAAACACACACATACTTCAGTTTATTACTTGTATTTTACCTGACTTAGCGTGTTGTTTTTGGTCTCGAGTTTATTTCTCATTGACCTAAGCTTTTTCTTTGACTTTGTGGTCGAAGTTTATTGGACAAATTTAGGGACAGTACCCAGGAAAGGGTCGGTACCCCTTTCCATCCCCTATACGAAAACCTGGTTTGATATCGACATTTGGCAAACTCGCCTCAACCTCTAGAATGGATAAATACCAAGAGGGGTGAGCCAATTATTTCCCACTTTGTGGATTTCTTTATTTGTGTATGTGCATTGACCACAAAAGGAAAAATATAGGTTAGTGGACATTTCTTATTTCTTTAATCAAACAATCATGATACATTATATTAATGTGTAACTGCTTTGTAAAAAGAAAACTTTAAAATATCCAAGTGGCTACGCCACCACTCGTTGGCCACGAGAGATGTGGCAATTAATTTCATCCAAATTAACCCCTTTTGTTTTCTATCCATGATGACTTACTTTTCCTACATGAGTTTGGATAGCCATGTCCTTCAATTACCCGATCAAGGAGGCTACATTCATCTTTATAGATTTGTCTTCACCTTCTTTCATGCCTTGCTGTAAAGTCTTGTAGATCTTTTTTTCTCTAAAAAGGTTGACGCTTATTCTCACCGTCTCGTTAAGAACATTGTGGTACTTCAACTTGGGTGGACTTGGGAAGCCACTGCGTCCAAGGTTGCTACGAAGGGTTGGCCTAAGATGCACTTGTAGACGCTCCTGCAAGTAACTACCATGAATTGAGAGTATATAGTCCTAGTATCCCTTCGTTATTCTAAGGTGACCATTAATTTTATGTACTTCTAAAGATAGATTATAGTATCATTGAAGGTCTGTAGGTACGACCTTTCACATGGTCAAATCTTCTTCTTATTCAACCCCATTTTCTCGAAGAAGTCTGAGTACATGATGGCACAGAACTGCCACCATCATTAAGTACTCTAGAGACGTCAATGCTGGAAATCATGACCGTTATGACCAAATGAAAGATCTCATTTAGGATCCATCATATCTTCTTGCTATATCAAAATATGAGGATTGTCCTTTTTGGGCTATTGGTTGAAGTGCTTTCGTCCTTCTTGCTAACAGTTATCAATTCAAATATCTTCCTCTTTACCTTACTCTTGAATGAATTGCTTGCTCTAAAGACACATCCTCTGATGGAATCGATGTATTCAAGCTTTCCCTCGTGTCATTCTTCTTCCCAACTACTCATATCCATGGGTTTGCCCTGAACTACAACTTTAAAAGTCTTCTTTGGGGATTGGTTTTTTTTTAAGAAAGTCCTCTCGTCCCATTTTCCGTCCATACTGTATTGTGCCAATCGTCATTTCTTGATTAAAAATTTAATTGCATCATTCAGGTGGATGCAATCGTTTATGTTGTGGTCATGACTCTTGTAGAAATAAAAATATTTGGATTTATTCTTCCAGATGGACTCTCTGACCGGGCATAGGTTCCTTATCCCAGTTTATTTAAATTTCGTGCTCGTGCACTTCTTTATGATTCTCTCCCATGAAATGTTCAATGGAGTGTAACGTTAAGCCTGGAGTAGGGTCCACACCCATTTTCTTCTTTGGGTCGGCCGAAGTCTTTCTCTGATGGTTGGCTAGGTCCTGCATTTCCTGCTCCCTAATTAACCCTGGTGGCCAAGATTTTTTCGTCATAGTTGATGTAGGGATGTGCCCTAATCAACAAGCCCTTCAGATTGTGGACATGTTTGTACCCTAATTTTTTTCAGGAGGAAAAATATCGTCTCAGGCCCCTTTCAAAGATCCATCATTTCATGCTTTGGCTTGAGCCTCCAGCATCCATGGTCACTTTGGTGAAGCGGTCAATGTACATGCGCATGGTGTCTTTCTTACATTGCATAATTTCGGTGAGTAATTGTAGTCACTTTCCTCTTCCTAACAATTAAATTAGTGGTAAAAGCTTTACACAAGTCGGTTCAAGAGTCTATACTTTTGTTTGGAAGGGCTAGTGCAAAGAGCTTACACTTGACGACCCCACCAATGTGATTGTAGTCCAGACAATCATCTACATGCTTAACTTGTTCAGCTGGATCCCCTGTCTTTTCGTAAATCAAGAGCTTCGACAAATTCTCCACTGATTTTGAAATCTTAATGTCAAGGATCCAAGCAGATATGGGATATTTCTTCACTATCTTGGTGGGAGCGTCTTTCTCACATCTTTCCATTTTCCAAGGATGGATAATTTCAAGAGGAGTATGGCCACCTCTTTCTCCTACGGGGTGAGGAGAAATATTTTGGTGTTTGTGGTGCCATCGGTATCTCGACCACTTCTGAATCTCTTCTTGGTTAAGGGATGGCATTTTAGTTCCAGCGCAAATTCGCCTCTTGCATGACGATGTTCTTCGGATTGACATGGTGTAGACTTTCTTCAATTTTGAATAGTCTCTAATACGGGATGGGAGTTTTCTTATTGCACCATTTCGTAGATATTGTTAAACAATTCATTAGTTCCCTACACATAAGGTTAGCCTGATGTAGTTGAAGGTCAGGAAACATTTCTTGTCTAAGCATTGTAGGTAGTGGTGGAGTTATGGACAAAGGGTCACCCTAGTGAAAATCTGTTGTAGATCCAAGGAATGGAGGAGGTTGAAACACCCTTTGATTTACCCTAAATTGGACATGATCTTGTGGAAGAGGAATGGATGGAGAAGTCATTAAGACATGATCATTCATCACTTGAGGAAGGGACGAAGGACTTCTAACAGCTTCAGCAACTTACCATTAGTCGGCGGAGCAAAAAGATTTTGAAGCCGCCATTGTTAATAGATCTAACAAAGGATTTGATTGAGAAGAGCTTAAAATCTTATTAAAGTGATCAGGAAGTGAAGATTTGTGCTTCGATTGAGGGAGATAGAGATTTCTAACATAGGAAGACTTGATTGAATCAAGAGAAGTTTGATTGCGGAGAATTGCAAGAATCAGGATTCGGTTCCCGCATATGATGCCAAATTTTGTGCTAGAACTAGAATTGACTAGAAAGAATGAATTCGAAGTTTGTTGTAATTGTTTAGAGCTTCCATTGCGGTGAAGAGGGGGTTGACCTGCAAAGTTATCACTTTAATATTCAAACTAGTATATGAGAAAAATAAAATTTGAATGAGACATGATTTGAATAGATGTGAAATGACGCACTTTCCTCTTCAAATAGAAAAAAAATAATTGACAACTAAACACATGTGGCAAGGTGTGACATGCGGTTAATCGTTAAATCGGGCTAAATGATTTAAGAATACTCGCCCAAAAAATTACTTATTCCTCGAGAGAAAAGAATCAATCTATTCTACATCAAATATTGCTTCCGATTGTTAATGAAATTTGTCTTTGAAAGCCTTGTAAGCAGCTAGAACATTACCAAAACAACATATTTTAAATTTTAAGAGAGAAACAAATTTATTAAACTAAATTTAAACTTGGTCTATTTTAATATGAATAAAAGATTTATTTATGTACAAATTTCTCCCTAACCTTATCTTTCTAAACCAAATTTTAATGCATACAAAAATATGACAACTTAACAAACATTATAGAAAAGCCAAACACCTTGGCATATTCTATTATTCAATTACTATCAAATGACATAAAGGCCAATATATAAAACTAAATATATAAAATACTTCTAGACTTCTCTCCTCACTCCACCAAGTCTCTACCTATATAAATAGGAAAGATTACCCCATTTGTTATCTCACAATTTCTTACTCCTAACAATGATGAAAAAGCCAAGTTTAGCCACCTTTTCCTCAAATCCAAAGCATTCTAGCAAATATGGTGTTAGATCTATTAGTTTACCAACTAGATCACATCCAACCACACTTCAAATCGAAGAAGAACTAACCAAACTCAAATCATGGGAAACATCATCCTCATCAAAATCCGAAACAATTTGTTTTGGTCTCTCTGGCCTTACAAAACTCTACAAATGCATAGAAGAGCTTCTAAAATTGCCATTAACACAACAAGCATTATCTCAACACAAAAACGAGAAATGGGTTGATGAGTTACTAGATTCTCCTCTAAGATTCTTGGATCTCTTGAGCAAAACAAGAGATGAAATTTTGTCATTGAAAGGAAAAGTTGAAGAGCTTCAATCTGTTCTTAGAAGGAGAAAAGTTGGTGATTCCGATATGGAGAACCATGTTGCTGAATATTGGAGTTTGAGGAGGAAAATGAGAAAGGAATGTACAAAATCACTTCTTTTGTTGAAACAAATTGATGGGTCAATAGGGTCATCATTTTTTTCACTAGATCTTAATAATCACTTATGTGCGGTTGTAAAAGTGCTTATTGAAGCTAGTTTGATGACTAGCTCGGTTCTTCAATCACTTGTTGTGTTTCTTTCTTCACCAATTTTGAGATCAAAGGTTAATAAATGGTCCTTGGTTTCAAGGTTGATGCAGAAGGGTGTGTTTGGTTGTGAGAATCAACATGAGAATAATATAAATGAGTTGGAAAAAGTTGATTTTGGAGTTAGTGGTTTGGTTATGGAGAAGATTCAATCTGCACATGGAAGGTTGGAAGCTTTGGTTGTGGCTATTGAAGGGATTGAAAGTGGATTAGAATGTTTGTTTAAGCGATTAATTAATACTCGTGTGTCTTTCTTAAATATTGTTTCTCCTTAATGTGATATTATATAGTATAGGGAAGACATTTACAAAGGTAGAGATTAGATATAGTTTTGTACTTTATGTTATACATTATGAATCTTGATGTTTTTTGTTTTTCCCCTTTACTTGTTATACGCTACTATCTTTTATTTTTGAAAGTATAAGATACTATAACCTCTTGTTGAAGGGAGGAATCAAAATTTAAGGGCTAGTCAAGGAACATGGAAAATGAATAAAAACTTGGGAAATGTATAAAACGTTATTGTTTGGTTAGTCAACATTGTGGTTTCCAATTTCTTTATTCCCATTGCAATTTATTGACCCAAGATGTGTATTGATTCTGTGAAATGAATGGCACGTGTGAAAGTAGTGAAATTTCATTTCTATGAATAGTGGCTCATTTGTATGAAGCCACGTGTCCTGCTGAAAACAAAGTAACACAACAACAATTTTAAGAGGTTTAAGTTATGAGAGTGACTTTAAATTTCATTAGGTGCAAATAACTCTTGTAATCTTGTTATGCCTTTAAACTAAGTTTTACTTGTAGATAGTGAAATTGATCCTTTTAAATTAATCGATGGTATTAATCGAGGGTAAGGTCAGATATCGAAATTAAAAAAAAAAACCTAAAAACCTATAGTAAGAAGCATGACTAGAAAAATTCAAGTGAATAGTTGAATGTTTGGATAGAAGAAATTTTAATGTTGATTTAGAAGAAAATTTTATCCCATACTCTCATCATTTATACCACTACTTCTACATTATACATTTTTTTTTTATCAAAATGTCTTCTTCACATAAATAATTTATCTTTTAGAATTTTTTTCTTTTCTCATTAGAAAAATTCTCTTGATACCAGAACTCTTCAAGCAACTCTTTTTCGATTCACATATTACAAACCAAAATTGATTCGGTAGGTTTTCGGGACTTATAATTTCACCAAAACTTTTAGGCTAACTCTTTCAGTTATTATGCTACACATAGCAACTCATTTGCAATGTCTTCCGATTTGTTGAAACTTCACCGGAACTCCTTTGCAAAGTGTTCCGATTTTGTGAAAAGTTAATACATCAGAACTTTTGTAACATGTGTTCCTTAAGATGTTCAAAGAATACAACCATATATTTGCCTATTAGTTCCAACATAATCAACCCTCGATAACTCTTCAGCAATGTGTTTCAAAGCAACTAAAGATACTGAACCACGCAGATCACCATAAAATGAACTTATGTGCACGTGCTCAATTTCATAAATAAAATTTTGAAAAGAAACCTGAATATTGCTCATTTGTAACTTCAAGTTGTTATTCATAGCCTCTCAACAATTTGACCATGTCACTTATACTGTTCCCCAACATCTGCTTTACTTTCTACTGGGCAGACTCAACCTTAAAATTAAAAATTAAAATCGAACTAACAAAAAAAATAATACATAGTAAAAAAAAATACAGATTAGTCCTGGTGTTACCCAAATGTAGCACTCGATTAACTATGCTCCAACAAATCAATGTCTGTGTGGAGTCAACCATGCGTCTTTCATATAATCAATAAATTCACTACAATCAACAAATGTCTGCTCAAGTTCTTGCAATCGTTGATAAAATATCTAACCTCATCACTAGTCCATACAACTTTCATCTATAATGTGTCAATCGCCTTTTGCATGTCGTTCACCACATGCTGCTTGCATTTTGCACCAACATTTTTGTTAATGTGAAATCGACATACTCCCTCCGTCCCAAATTATAAGAGAAATTCACTTTTTAGATTCATTGAATAATTAATGTATCTGGTCTATATAGATCAGATACATTAATTATTCAATGAATCTAAAAAGTTATTTTCTCTTATAATTTGGGACAGAGGGAGTAGAAAATTAATGGTCCTTGGAAACACAACTTCAATTTCTTTCAATAAAGTAAGATCTCTATCCGTCAAAATCACATGTGGACACAAATCTTTCTTCACAAACAATTGTTTCATCTTATCCAACACCCAACAAAAATTATATGTCTGCCCAGACTCCATATAAGCAAATGAGACGCCAAATGTCAACTCGATTGATGTCATGCCAACAATTTCAAATAGAGGTTGTCTATATTTGTTTGTCTTGTAAGTGTTGTCCATAACTAACATAATAGGAAAAATATTCAACAACTTAATTGAATCTGGATGGGCCTAAAAATATCTCTCATAACTTCTAAGTCATCTCTTTTTCTACTTCAGTAAACATAGCATGCGTCGTCTATAAGCTTACACAAATGTTGTGTCTCACTTCTAGGACATCTTTTCTCTTTTTGTAACTTACTCTTATGCTTATATATTTGCGTGATCCAAGTGACATTCTCTAGATCTCGCTCTTGCAAGGGAAGCAATATGTGTCTTGGTGGAACATGTTTCTTTGTCAAATCAACAACATATTGCTCTTTCATTTGTGGTCAACCTACCAACAAAGGAAAAATCTTCTAATTTATTAGGTAAACCATAGTTATGAAGTCCATATTTTACATCAACCTTCAATCCACCCCATCTTTCATAGGAGTCGACCTAATTTTGAATGGACATCCATATTTCTTAGTCTCACTTTGTGTTCCATTATCTGTATCTTTGTATTTTTCTACCTTTATCACAATCAAATATTACTTTGCTGCTTCTCTCTCTCTTGTCTATTTTGGTATCTGAACGAGTGCTAATAACCGTTACTTTATTTCTAATTTCAACCTTTTTAATCCACCTTATCTTCTCTTCCAGTGTATCAAATCTTTGAGTAGTTAAGAATGCATCAGAGGTATCTACACATATTTGTAGAGGAATTTTCATACATGCAACATAAAAAATTGTAAAAAAATTTAAAAATGCAAATCAGACATCTTGATATCAAGTGTTCCGGTACACAAAATGCACATTAGATATCTTGTCATAAATAATTTTAGTACACACAAACATGCAAATTGGAACACATTGGGCAAATGTTTCGGTACACTAGAATTTTAAGCCAAAACCAAAATTCTTTTTGCAAGTTCTCCGAAAGTTAATTAAACACAAATCAGGTCTCTTATATTAAGTGATCCGACAAACAAAAAATATGTGCCAAAACTCATTTGCAAAGTCTTCCAATACACATAAGCAAGGGTGCAATTTTTCAGAAGTCTCAAATGAATAGTAAACAAATAAAATGATAAATTAGTTAAAAATATACGAGAATAAAGTTGTCATTTTTAATAAAATATAGGGATATGGAGATAAATGTAAGGGTATGAGGAAAAGTTTTCAATTTAGAAATGGGTAAAGGGCCCATTTATTTGATAATTGTGAAGACTTAAGCATTTATAAGTGGGAGAACTCAGACACCTATCAGCTTAATATTTTGGGTGAGTATATGTGGTGTGTCTCTCACAAATGAGTGTTGCTCATAAAAAATAAATGGCCCCAACATAAATGTCCCCTCATGTTGATCCCCCCGATTTGATAGCCCCAAGTGTGGTATCATGAGCCTTTGGTTCAAGTGGTAATCTCCACATGATGGTGGATAGGAGGTGTCCCGTTAAAAAATTTCAATGGCGCTACAAGTGTATGTAGATGAAAGAGCTTCCGATTGAAGGGGAGCAATATAGATAGACTCACACTTGAGGGAGCGTGTTGAGAAAAAACAAGTGTGAGTTAAAAAGTGCGTGGGAAGTCACACATTGGTTAGAAATGTGGAGACTTCGAGCATTTATAAGTGGGCGAACCCACATACCTATCACCTTAAGGTTTTGAGTGAGTATGTGATGTGTCTCTCACAAAAGTGTGTTGTTCAAAAGAAAAAGCCCCAAAGTTAAAATACTCCCTCGTGTTGACCTCCGAATAGCCCCAACAGTGGTATCACGAGCCTTTGGTTCAAGTGAAGGGACCAACTTACTTGTATCAAAATTCTCTACTGGATAAGAGGTGGTCTGTTGAAAAGGTTCAATGGCGATATAGGTGTATATGATAAAAAAAGAACTTTAGCTTGAGGAAAATCATTGTGGATGAACTCACACTTAAGGAGGAATATTGAGAATCAAGGAAAAAGCTACTTGTATCAAAGGGTGAGCCCATGGCCGTAGTAATTGCCACAATTTTAGTCATAATAATATATTTAAATATTAAATATGCTAAAAATTGAGATTTTTTTTTTCTAATAGCCCTTCTTAATTACTCTTATTTATCTTTTTGAGAAATTATTATTTTTATATATTAAAAAAATAAAAGCTTTAAATAATAATAAAAACGAGTCTTTTTTTTTTCTATTCTTATTTTTTTTACTCTTTCCAAGTACAAACAAACCACTTTCGTATTATTTTTTCTCTCAAGCAAATTGCTTCTCTGTTACTAATTTTTTCTCCATTGTTAATCTTTTAAAAGGTAAATTTTAAATTTTAAATTCTATAAATTTATAAATTATTTTTATTATTATAATAAGAGTGAAAATATATTATTACTTTAATGAACTTGAGATTGTGTTAGTGGTAGAAAATTTATTGTTAGAGTTTTTTAGTTCTAGTTTAAAATTGTTGTGTTTGTATCAATTTTAAACTATTAGTATAAATTGTTTTTTAATATGGTTTTAGTTGTGCAATTCTTTCTCTTCTTTCTATTTATATTTTTTAGTAATGAACAATAGAAAAATATTTCAAAAGAAAATCAACAGAGCAATTATCAACTTCTAATCCTCAAATACTTAAGTGGAAGGTTTAAATCGGGTCCCCCTTGAAAAATAGATTTTTGAAGTTTGAATTGGAAAAACATCTAATAATCCTGGTTTAAGACCAAAAATGTCTGGTTATCATCCAAGTGATAGAGATGAAATTAGAAGATATTATTTTGCAAAAGGGTTATTGTCAACCAAAAAGAGATTAATTTTCCAAAATAAAATGGAGATACATTTCGTAAGTTTAATTCAGATTGATATTTAAAATATGATAGTTGGTTAGAATATAATCAAAATGAGGATGATACATATTATTCAATTCAGATTGATATTTAAATCAATTCTTTTATCCAATTTTTTTAAAAAAAATGTTGTTTTATGGCTAGCAATCCTAGTTCTCAATGTTTTAACTTCCTATAGAGATTTTATAGAAACCCTAGATATATAATATGATAGTTGGTTGGAATATAGTCACAGTGAGGATGATGTATATTATTCCATTCAATTGATATTTAAATCAATTCATTTATCCATTTTTTTAAATGTTCTCAATGTTATAATTTCTACCGGGTTATAATAGAAACCCTAGGCTTATAATCAATAAAATTATGATCTAAAAATAGTGCATATGTGTATACATGTCATGTGAAAAGTATATATATAATGCATACATGTCATGTGAAAGTGCATTGTGCATGTGTATATACACGCCATGTGAAAAGTGCATACACCTATATGTTTATACACCAGGTATAATTAATCACTATGAGCAATTTTTTAATAATGGTATCTTATATTCAGACAAAGAAGACACCAAAAACCTCATAAAGAAAAATAACAAAACCGAAAGTCATCAAGCCCTAGTTCATGCGCATGTTTCGGAAAATTATGCTCTTTTTGTATTTATTTATTTATTAAGATAAGTACTCTGTTATATCATTAATTATTTTGATCATTCTCTCTTGTTAAGAAATCATTATTTTGATTTTCAAACTATAATTTGAATAAAAGTCCTCAAGTTAAACAAAAGCATTATTGTGTTAGAAAATATCGTTGCCACGTCCAATCCAATTGAAATAAATATCAAGGTCGGCAGCAGAGTTTGGACTAATCGAAGATTTGTTAGCCACTAGCAGCATATTCAAATATCAATGGTTGCTTTCAAATTATTTTTGTGGAGTAAAAGTTTTACCATTAAGGATCCGTTTGTTTTGGCTTTTTTACAAATGATTTTTATGGTGTTATAAAATTTTATGAAAAAATTTTTAAAAAAAAACTTTTTATAAAAGCTTCAAATGAAAATTTTGTTTGAATAGTTACTCTTAAAATGTGATCTTAGGTATTTCATCTATTTGTGGGTAAAACATTTGGATATCAAAATTTCAAAAAATCACTTAATTTTGAAGCTATTTCAAATAAAAATTATTTTTGAAATACAACTTTTTGAAAAAATTGTGATTTTGACAAAATTTTGGTCTTCAATAATCTATGTTTATGTTTTAGGATATTAAAATTAGTGTTTCATTTTTTAAAAAACGAATATAAAAAAACTTGTAATATTTTAAAAAACGGTTTTGAAAAATCTATTTTCAAAAATACAAAGAAAAAATCCATTTTTTTAAAGCTGAAACAAACAGGCCCTAAATCTTTGGTTAAATTCATTCACACACGAGTTTACATATTTGTGTAAAATCTTTAGAAAATGACCAACCCTTGTAATAAGACCGAACATACACAGAATATCTTAAATTTTAAAATATTATACTAAAATTCTTAAATTTTACGAGTTGTTATCTTTAAAATGCTTGCGGAATTTAAAGTTCTATTTCAAATCAAAGACAATTTTTCTTAATGTAAATACAATAGAGGAAAGATGTGGACCTTCTAATTTTGGTATCCTACTCATTAAATGAGGGTATTGATTTCAGCTTTAAAATAATGAATTATTATTTTTTTTGAAAATAGATTTTTCAAAATATTATAAATTATTTTATCTTTGTTTTTTCTAAAATAAAATACTAATTTTAACATTCTAGAATATAAACATAGATTATTGAAGACCAAAACTTAATCAAAATCGCAATTTTTTAAAAAAATTGTATTTCAAAAATGATTTTTATAAAAATCTATTTGAAGTAGTTTCAAAATTAAATGATTTTTTGAAATTTTGATATCCAAATTTTTTCCCCATAAATAGATGAAATACCTAAATCACATTTTAAGAATAATTATTCAAACAAAATTTTCATTTGAAGTTTTTATAAAACGTTTCTTTGTAAATTTTTTTTTCACAAAATTTTGTAACACTATAAAAATAATTTTTAAAAAAAGCCAAAACAAAAGGGTCCTATATTGTGTTTACGTAAAAATCGTTTTTTCCTTTTTTTCAGTTATTGATTCTACTATTTATAGTCCTGATTTCTTTAAGAGAGACTGATTTCTTAGCCTTCCACATCTACTAGGTTTGATCTATTAGACGAAAAATAGAGTGAATCACTCTTTAAAGCAACAAAGTATGACAATGACCGATCAATCCTACCATGTTCCTCATAATGTGTCTCAACACCCTACTGCTATAAATTGGATATATGTTAAGCTTGCCTATATTGGGCTTAAACTCGTCGTGTTAGGCCTGAGCTCATCTGTGTTACGCTTGAGCTCATCCTTACTCTTTTGATTACTTTCTAGAATTTTAGTAGTTATAACCCTAAAGGGTAGAAGTCGATTGATGCAAAATGAATCTGGGTCATTACAAATATATTGTTACACGTTCCTTTAAAGCATGGGGGATGTAAGGACGAAGTGATCAAGTAAGAAAACATGGTGGTACACAGTTCCTCAAGCATAAAACCTATAAAGGCAAAGTGAGAATGTATCAAACCTTCCCGCTCGAACCCTATTCGATTTGCGACAACGTGTCCTTCGTGAGAATGTATCAAAATACTTTAAGTTTCCACAACTTTGTATTTCGAAGGCCATTCAAGGCTTTGAAGACTAACTATCTCGATTTAGCTCCGATTCTAGGAATCTCCAATATATATAACATTCTCAAAAATAGCCATCCAAGGCCACTCTTTCTCCGAAACTTCAAGTCTCCGAAGAATATACATGTCATTCGAAATCTCCAGTTAACAGTGGTATAGTGGTAAGGCCTTATGAAAATTTGCGGAGGTCAGAAGTTTGATTTTTAGGTTTGTCAACTTTTAATTTTGTTTTACAAAAAAAAAAATACTAAAATTGATCTCTAAAATCAATCACAAATTCGGTCGCTAAATTCCGGTCGCTAAATTCGTCACAAAAGCTTAGGTATTAG